>NC_064857.1:106104883-106432300 GCF_024139225.1 Suncus etruscus | reverse complement strand
GATTCATTTTTAAGTTTGTTGTGCCTTTATTTCTATTCTAATACATTGGGAACACTGCTTAGTTTTCTATGTCTTCATCTCATTTGATTCACCTGTGTTCTGCAAGTTTCTTCTTCCTTGAAAGTTCTTTCCTGCAGCTTGAACACCTGTGCAGTTGTTCCTTTTACTTTGAGTTTCTCCTATTACGTTATATTTACTTTTGCTTTTTACATACATAGTTACTCATTTGAGAGCTGAAATTGTTGTGTCCTTCATGAATCTTCTTATTCATTTTTGAGTTTGTTGTGTCTTTGTGTTTATTCCATTTCGTGAATACTGCGTAGTCGTTTATGTGTTCTTCTCCTTCTCTGATTCACCTGAAATTTCAAGTTTGTTCTTCTTCCTTGAAAGTTCTTTCCTGGAATTTGAACAACTGTGCAGTTACTTGTGAGTTCTTACTATTGCTCTCTATTTACTATTGCTTTTTTCATGCATAGTTACTCATATGAGAGCTGAAAATGTTGTGTTCTTTATGAATCTTCTGATTCATTTTTAAGTTTGTTGTGCCTTTATTTCTATTCTGATGCATTGGGAACACAGCTTAGTTTTCTATGTTTTCGTCTCATTATTTGATTCAGCTGTGTTCTGCAAGTTTCATATGAGAATATAAGAATATAAGAACAGTATTCTTTCATATGATAAATAATTAATAATGTCCTAATTGTTCATTATTAATAGTGATCAATAGTATTAATGTGAGAATATGAGAGTTATCAATCAATATTATTGATGGTTAATAATAATGAATATCATAGTTATCAATTACTGAGTATGATAATTAATATTGTTTTTGATACGAGAGTATGGGAATATTATCAATTAATATTATTGATGATACATATTCATTAATATCATAATCATTAATTATGATGATTAATATCATGATCATTAATTACAATGATCAATATCATGAATAGGAGAATATGAGAATGCCATCCATTAATATTATTGATGATTATTAATAATTAATATCATAATTATTAATGACTAATTATGATCATTAATGTCGTCATTTACACGAGACTCTGTGAGCATTATCAATTATTCTTATTAAAGATAATAATCAATATAATGATCATTAATTATGATAATTGATATCAATTTTAATGAGAATATTAGACTGTTATTGATCAATATTATTGTTAATGATCATCAATAATTAATAGTATAGATCTGAATTATAATAAATGAGCATGAATATTATTATTAATATGAGAATATTTGAATCTGAGACTAAATAGAATATTCTATTCTAAAACTCTAAGAAGAAGTTTCTTCTTTCTTGAAAGTTCTTGGCTGAAGTTAATAACTGTGCAGTGATCTCTGTGTTTTTCCTACAGCTTGTTTTGACTTTTTCTTTCTGCGTGCAAAGTGAATCATTTTGAACAAACTTGAACAACTGTACAGTTTCCTGTGAGATTTTACTATTGCTTTCTATTTACTATTGCTTTTTTCAGGCGTAATTACTCATTTGAGAGCTGAAAATGTTGTGTTCTTTATGAATCTTCTGATTCATTTTTAAGTTTGTTGTGCCTTTATTTCTATTCTAATACATTGGGAACACTGCTTAGTTTTCTATGTCTTCATCTCATTTGATTCACCTGTGTTCTGCAAGTTTCTTCTTCCTTGAAAGTTCTTTCCTGCAGCTTGAACACCTGTGCAGTTGTTCCTTTTACTTTGAGTTTCTCCTATTACGTTATATTTACTTTTGCTTTTTACATACATAGTTACTCATTTGAGAGCTGAAATTGTTGTGTCCTTCATGAATCTTCTTATTCATTTTTGAGTTTGTTGTGTCTTTGTGTTTATTCCATTTCGTGAATACTGCGTAGTCGTTTATGTGTTCTTCTCCTTCTCTGATTCACCTGAAATTTCAAGTTTGTTCTTCTTCCTTGAAAGTTCTTTCCTGGAATTTGAACAACTGTGCAGTTACTTGTGAGTTCTTACTATTGCTCTCTATTTACTATTGCTTTTTTCATGCATAGTTACTCATATGAGAGCTGAAAATGTTGTGTTCTTTATGAATCTTCTGATTCATTTTTAAGTTTGTTGTGCCTTTATTTCTATTCTGATGCATTGGGAACACAGCTTCGTTTTCTATGTTTTCGTCTCATTATTTGATTCAGCTGTGTTCTGCAAGTTTCATATGAGAATATAAGAATATAAGAACAGTATTCTTTCATATGATAAATAATTAATAATGTCCTAATTGTTCATTATTAATAGTGATCAATAGTATTAATGTGAGAATATGAGAGTTATCAATCAATATTATTGATGGTTAATAATAATTAACATCATAGTTATCAATTACTGAGTATGATAATTAATATTGTTTTTGATACGAGAGTATGGGAATATTATCAATTAATATTATTGATGATACATATTCATTAATATCATAATCATTAATTATGATGATTAATATCATGATCATTAATTACAATGATCAATATCATGAATAGGAGAATATGAGAATGCCATCCATTAATATTATTGATGATTATTAATAATTAATATCATAATTATTAATGACTAATTATGATCATTAATGTCGTCATTTACACGAGACTCTGTGAGCATTATCAATTATTCTTATTAAAGATAATAATCAATATAATGATCATTAATTATGATAATTGATATCAATTTTAATGAGAATATTAGACTGTTATTGATCAATATTATTGTTAATGATCATCAATAATTAATAGTATAGATCTGAATTATAATAAATGAGCATGAATATTATTATTAATATGAGAATATTTGAATCTGAGACTAAATAGAATATTCTATTCTAAAACTCTAAGAAGAAGTTTCTTCTTCTTTCTTGAAAGTTCTTGGCTGAAGTTAATAACTGTGCAGTGATCTCTGTGTTTTTCCTACAGCTTGTTTTGACTTTTTCTTTCTGCGTGCAAAGTGAATCATTTTGAACAAACTTGAACAACTGTACAGTTTCCTGTGAGATTTTACTATTGCTTTCTATTTACTATTGCTTTTTTCAGGCGTAATTACTCATTTGAGAGCTGAAAATGTTGTGTTCTTTATGAATCTTCTGATTCATTTTTAAGTTTGTTGTGCCTTTATTTCTATTCTAATGCATTGGGAACACTGCTTAGTTTTCTATGTCTTCATCTCATTTGATTCACCTGTGTTCTGCAAGTTTCTTCTTCCTTGAAAGTTCTTTCCTGCAGCTTGAACACCTGTGCAGTTGTTCCTTTTACTTTGAGTTTCTCCTATTACGTTATATTTACTTTTGCTTTTTACATACATAGTTACTCATTTGAGAGCTGAAATTGTTGTGTCCTTCATGAATCTTCTTATTCATTTTTGAGTTTGTTGTGTCTTTGTGTTTATTCCATTTCGTGAATACTGCGTAGTCGTTTATGTGTTCTTCTCCTTCTCTGATTCACCTGAAATTTCAAGTTTGTTCTTCTTCCTTGAAAGTTCTTTCCTGGAATTTGAACAACTGTGCAGTTACTTGTGAGTTCTTACTATTGCTCTCTATTTACTATTGCTTTTTTCATGCATAGTTACTCATATGAGAGCTGAAAATGTTGTGTTCTTTATGAATCTTCTGATTCATTTTTAAGTTTGTTGTGCCTTTATTTCTATTCTGATGCATTGGGAACACAGCTTAGTTTTCTATGTTTTCGTCTCATTATTTGATTCAGCTGTGTTCTGCAAGTTTCATATGAGAATATAAGAATATAAGAACAGTATTCTTTCATATGATAAATAATTAATAATGTCCTAATTGTTCATTATTAATAGTGATCAATAGTATTAATGTGAGAATATGAGAGTTATCAATCAATATTATTGATGGTTAATAATAATTAACATCATAGTTATCAATTACTGAGTATGATAATTAATATTGTTTTTGATACGAGAGTATGGGAATATTATCAATTAATATTATTGATGATACATATTCATTAATATCATAATCATTAATTATGATGATTAATATCATGATCATTAATTACAATGATCAATATCATGAATAGGAGAATATGAGAATGCCATCCATTAATATTATTGATGATTATTAATAATTAATATCATAATTATTAATGACTAATTATGATCATTAATGTCGTCATTTACACGAGACTCTGTGAGCATTATCAATTATTCTTATTAAAGATAATAATCAATATAATGATCATTAATTATGATAATTGATATCAATTTTAATGAGAATATTAGGCTGTTATTGATCAATATTATTGTTAATGATCATCAATAATTAATAGTATAGATCTGAATTATAATAAATGAGCATGAATATTATTATTAATATGAGAATATTTGAATCTGAGACTAAATAGAATATTCTATTCTAAAACTCTAAGAAGAAGTTTCTTCTTCTTTCTTGAAAGTTCTTGGCTGAAGTTAATAACTGTGCAGTGATCTCTGTGTTTTTCCTACAGCTTGTTTTGACTTTTTCTTTCTGCGTGCAAAGTGAATCATTTTGAACAAACTTGAACAACTGTACAGTTTCCTGTGAGATTTTACTATTGCTTTCTATTTACTATTGCTTTTTTCAGGCGTAATTACTCATTTGAGAGCTGAAAATGTTGTGTTCTTTATGAATCTTCTGATTCATTTTTAAGTTTGTTGTGCCTTTATTTCTATTCTAATACATTGGGAACACTGCTTAGTTTTCTATGTCTTCATCTCATTTGATTCACCTGTGTTCTGCAAGTTTCTTCTTCCTTGAAAGTTCTTTCCTGCAGCTTGAACACCTGTGCAGTTGTTCCTTTTACTTTGAGTTTCTCCTATTACGTTATATTTACTTTTGCTTTTTACATACATAGTTACTCATTTGAGAGCTGAAATTGTTGTGTCCTTCATGAATCTTCTTATTCATTTTTGAGTTTGTTGTGTCTTTGTGTTTATTCCATTTCGTGAATACTGCGTAGTCGTTTATGTGTTCTTCTCCTTCTCTGATTCACCTGAAATTTCAAGTTTGTTCTTCTTCCTTGAAAGTTCTTTCCTGGAATTTGAACAACTGTGCAGTTACTTGTGAGTTCTTACTATTGCTCTCTATTTACTATTGCTTTTTTCATGCATAGTTACTCATATGAGAGCTGAAAATGTTGTGTTCTTTATGAATCTTCTGATTCATTTTTAAGTTTGTTGTGCCTTTATTTCTATTCTGATGCATTGGGAACACTGCTTAGTTTTCTATGTTTTCGTCTCATTATTTGATTCAGCTGTGTTCTGCAAGTTTCATATGAGAATATAAGAATATAAGAACAGTATTCTTTCATATGATAAATAATTAATAATGTCCTAATTGTTCATTATTAATAGTGATCAATAGTATTAATGTGAGAATATGAGAGTTATCAATCAATATTATTGATGGTTAATAATAATTAACATCATAGTTATCAATTACTGAGTATGATAATTAATATTGTTTTTGATACGAGAGTATGGGAATATTATCAATTAATATTATTGATGATACATATTCATTAATATCATAATCATTAATTATGATGATTAATATCATGATCATTAATTACAATGATCAATATCATGAATAGGAGAATATGAGAATGCCATCCATTAATATTATTGATGATTATTAATAATTAATATCATAATTATTAATGACTAATTATGATCATTAATGTCGTCATTTACACGAGACTCTGTGAGCATTATCAATTATTCTTATTAAAGATAATAATCAATATAATGATCATTAATTATGATAATTGATATCAATTTTAATGAGAATATTAGGCTGTTATTGATCAATATTATTGTTAATGATCATCAATAATTAATAGTATAGATCTGAATTATAATAAATGAGCATGAATATTATTATTAATATGAGAATATTTGAATCTGAGACTAAATAGAATATTCTATTCTAAAACTCTAAGAAGAAGTTTCTTCTTCTTTCTTGAAAGTTCTTGGCTGAAGTTAATAACTGTGCAGTGATCTCTGTGTTTTTCCTACAGCTTGTTTTGACTTTTTCTTTCTGCGTGCAAAGTGAATCATTTTGAACAAACTTGAACAACTGTACAGTTTCCTGTGAGATTTTACTATTGCTTTCTATTTACTATTGCTTTTTTCAGGCGTAATTACTCATTTGAGAGCTGAAAATGTTGTGTTCTTTATGAATCTTCTGATTCATTTTTAAGTTTGTTGTGCCTTTATTTCTATTCTAATACATTGGGAACACTGCTTAGTTTTCTATGTCTTCATCTCATTTGATTCACCTGTGTTCTGCAAGTTTCTTCTTCCTTGAAAGTTCTTTCCTGCAGCTTGAACACCTGTGCAGTTGTTCCTTTTACTTTGAGTTTCTCCTATTACGTTATATTTACTTTTGCTTTTTACATACATAGTTACTCATTTGAGAGCTGAAATTGTTGTGTCCTTCATGAATCTTCTTATTCATTTTTGAGTTTGTTGTGTCTTTGTGTTTATTCCATTTCGTGAATACTGCGTAGTCGTTTATGTGTTCTTCTCCTTCTCTGATTCACCTGAAATTTCAAGTTTGTTCTTCTTCCTTGAAAGTTCTTTCCTGGAATTTGAACAACTGTGCAGTTACTTGTGAGTTCTTACTATTGCTCTCTATTTACTATTGCTTTTTTCATGCATAGTTACTCATATGAGAGCTGAAAATGTTGTGTTCTTTATGAATCTTCTGATTCATTTTTAAGTTTGTTGTGCCTTTATTTCTATTCTGATGCATTGGGAACACAGCTTAGTTTTCTATGTTTTCGTCTCATTATTTGATTCAGCTGTGTTCTGCAAGTTTCATATGAGAATATAAGAATATAAGAACAGTATTCTTTCATATGATAAATAATTAATAATGTCCTAATTGTTCATTATTAATAGTGATCAATAGTATTAATGTGAGAATATGAGAGTTATCAATCAATATTATTGATGGTTAATAATAATTAATATCATAGTTATCAATTACTGAGTATGATAATTAATATTGTTTTTGATACGAGAGTATGGGAATATTATCAATTAATATTATTGATGATACATATTCATTAATATCATAATCATTAATTATGATGATTAATATCATGATCATTAATTACAATGATCAATATCATGAATAGGAGAATATGAGAATGCCATCCATTAATATTATTGATGATTATTAATAATTACTATCATAATTATTAATGACTAATTATGATCATTAATGTCGTCATTTACACGAGACTCTGTGAGCATTATCAATTATTCTTATTAAAGATAATAATCAATATAATGATCATTAATTATGATAATTGATATCAATTTTAATGAGAATATTAGACTGTTATTGATCAATATTATTGTTAATGATCATCAATAATTAATATTATAGATCTGAATTATAATAAATGAGCATGAATATTATTATTAATATGAGAATATTTGAATCTGAGACTAAATAGAATATTCTATTCTAAAACTCTAAGAAGAAGTTTCTTCTTCTTTCTTGAAAGTTCTTGGCTGAAGTTAATAACTGTGCAGTGATCTCTGTGTTTTTCCTACAGCTTGTTTTGACTTTTTCTTTCTGCGTGCAAAGTGAATCATTTTGAACAAACTTGAACAACTGTACAGTTTCCTGTGAGTTCTTACTATTGCTTTCTATTTACTATTGCTTTTTTCATGCATAGTTACTCATTTGAGAGCTGAAAATGTTGTGTTCTTTATGAATCTTCTGATTCATTTTTAAGTTTGTTGTGCCTTTATTTCTATTCTAATACATTGGGAACACTGCTTAGTTTTCTATGTCTTCATCTCATTTGATTCACCTGTGTTCTGCAAGTTTCTTCTTCCTTGAAAGTTCTTTCCTGCAGCTTGAACACCTGTGCAGTTGTTCCTTTTACTTTGAGTTTCTCCTATTACGTTATATTTACTTTTGCTTTTTACATACATAGTTACTCATTTGAGAGCTGAAATTGTTGTGTCCTTCATGAATCTTCTTATTCATTTTTGAGTTTGTTGTGTCTTTGTGTTTATTCCATTTCGTGAATACTGCGTAGTTGTTTATGTGTTCTTCTCCTTCTCTGATTCACCTGAAATTTCAAGTTTGTTCTTCTTCCTTGAAAGTTCTTTCCTGGAATTTGAACAACTGTGCAGTTACTTGTGAGTTCTTACTATTGCTCTCTATTTACTATTGCTTTTTTCATGCATAGTTACTCATATGAGAGCTGAAAATGTTGTGTTCTTTATGAATCTTCTGATTCATTTTTAAGTTTGTTGTGCCTTTATTTCTATTCTGATGCATTGGGAACACAGCTTAGTTTTCTATGTTTTCGTCTCATTATTTGATTCAGCTGTGTTCTGCAAGTTTCATATGAGAATATAAGAATATAAGAACAGTATTCTTTCATATGATAAATAATTAATAATGTCCTAATTGTTCATTATTAATAGTGATCAATAGTATTAATGTGAGAATATGAGAGTTATCAATCAATATTATTGATGGTTAATAATAATGAATATCATAGTTATCAATTACTGAGTATGATAATTAATATTGTTTTTGATACGAGAGTATGGGAATATTATCAATTAATATTATTGATGATACATATTCATTAATATCATAATCATTAATTATGATGATTAATATCATGATCATTAATTACAATGATCAATATCATGAATAGGAGAATATGAGAATGCCATCCATTAATATTATTGATGATTATTAATAATTACTATCATAATTATTAATGACTAATTATGATCATTAATGTCGTCATTTACACGAGACTCTGTGAGCATTATCAATTATTCTTATTAAAGATAATAATCAATATAATGATCATTAATTATGATAATTGATATCAATTTTAATGAGAATATTAGGCTGTTATTGATCAATATTATTGTTAATGATCATCAATAATTAATAGTATAGATCTGAATTATAATAAATGAGCATGAATATTATTATTAATATGAGAATATTTGAATCTGAGACTAAATAGAATATTCTATTCTAAAACTCTAAGAAGAAGTTTCTTCTTCTTTCTTGAAAGTTCTTGGCTGAAGTTAATAACTGTGCAGTGATCTCTGTGTTTTTCCTACAGCTTGTTTTGACTTTTTCTTTCTGCGTGCAAAGTGAATCATTTTGAACAAACTTGAACAACTGTACAGTTTCCTGTGAGATTTTACTATTGCTTTCTATTTACTATTGCTTTTTTCAGGCGTAATTACTCATTTGAGAGCTGAAAATGTTGTGTTCTTTATGAATCTTCTGATTCATTTTTAAGTTTGTTGTGCCTTTATTTCTATTCTAATGCATTGGGAACACTGCTTAGTTTTCTATGTCTTCATCTCATTTGATTCACCTGTGTTCTGCAAGTTTCTTCTTCCTTGAAAGTTCTTTCCTGCAGCTTGAACACCTGTGCAGTTGTTCCTTTTACTTTGAGTTTCTCCTATTACGTTATATTTACTTTTGCTTTTTACATACATAGTTACTCATTTGAGAGCTGAAATTGTTGTGTCCTTCATGAATCTTCTTATTCAGTTTTGAGTTTGTTGTGTCTTTGTGTTTATTCCATTTCGTGAATACTGCGTAGTCGTTTATGTGTTCTTCTCCTTCTCTGATTCACCTGAAATTTCAAGTTTGTTCTTCTTCCTTGAAAGTTCTTTCCTGGAATTTGAACAACTGTGCAGTTACTTGTGAGTTCTTACTATTGCTCTCTATTTACTATTGCTTTTTTCATGCATAGTTACTCATTTGAGAGCTGAAAATGTTGTGTTCTTTATGAATCTTCTGATTCATTTTTAAGTTTGTTGTGCCTTTATTTCTATTCTGATGCATTGGGAACACAGCTTCGTTTTCTATGTTTTCGTCTCATTATTTGATTCAGCTGTGTTCTGCAAGTTTCATATGAGAATATAAGAATATAAGAACAGTATTCTTTCATATGATAAATAATTAATAATGTCCTAATTGTTCATTATTAATAGTGATCAATAGTATTAATGTGAGAATATGAGAGTTATCAATCAATATTATTGATGGTTAATAATAATGAATATCATAGTTATCAATTACTGAGTATGATAATTAATATTGTTTTTGATACGAGAGTATGGGAATATTATCAATTAATATTATTGATGATACATATTCATTAATATCATAATCATTAATTATGATGATTAATATCATGATCATTAATTACAATGATCAATATCATGAATAGGAGAATATGAGAATGCCATCCATTAATATTATTGATGATTATTAATAATTAATATCATAATTATTAATGACTAATTATGATCATTAATGTCGTCATTTACACGAGACTCTGTGAGCATTATCAATTATTCTTATTAAAGATAATAATCAATATAATGATCATTAATTATGATAATTGATATCAATTTTAATGAGAATATTAGGCTGTTATTGATCAATATTATTGTTAATGATCATCAATAATTAATAGTATAGATCTGAATTATAATAAATGAGCATGAATATTATTATTAATATGAGAATATTTGAATCTGAGACTAAATAGAATATTCTATTCTAAAACTCTAAGAAGAAGTTTCTTCTTCTTTCTTGAAAGTTCTTGGCTGAAGTTAATAACTGTGCAGTGATCTCTGTGTTTTTCCTACAGCTTGTTTTGACTTTTTCTTTCTGCGTGCAAAGTGAATCATTTTGAACAAACTTGAACAACTGTACAGTTTCCTGTGAGATTTTACTATTGCTTTCTATTTACTATTGCTTTTTTCAGGCGTAATTACTCATTTGAGAGCTGAAAATGTTGTGTTCTTTATGAATCTTCTGATTCATTTTTAAGTTTGTTGTGCCTTTATTTCTATTCTAATACATTGGGAACACTGCTTAGTTTTCTATGTCTTCATCTCATTTGATTCACCTGTGTTCTGCAAGTTTCTTCTTCCTTGAAAGTTCTTTCCTGCAGCTTGAACACCTGTGCAGTTGTTCCTTTTACTTTGAGTTTCTCCTATTACGTTATATTTACTTTTGCTTTTTACATACATAGTTACTCATTTGAGAGCTGAAATTGTTGTGTCCTTCATGAATCTTCTTATTCAGTTTTGAGTTTGTTGTGTCTTTGTGTTTATTCCATTTCGTGAATACTGCGTAGTCGTTTATGTGTTCTTCTCCTTCTCTGATTCACCTGAAATTTCAAGTTTGTTCTTCTTCCTTGAAAGTTCTTTCCTGGATTTGAACAACTGTGCAGATACTTGTGAGTTCTTACTATTGCTCTCTATTTACTATTGCTTTTTTCATGCATAGTTACTCATATGAGAGCTGAAAATGTTGTGTTCTTTATGAATCTTCTGATTCATTTTTAAGTTTGTTGTGCCTTTATTTCTATTCTGATGCATTGGGAACACAGCTTCGTTTTCTATGTTTTCGTCTCATTATTTGATTCAGCTGTGTTCTGCAAGTTTCATATGAGAATATAAGAATATAAGAACAGTATTCTTTCATATGATAAATAATTAATAATGTCCTAATTGTTCATTATTAATAGTGATCAATAGTATTAATGTGAGAATATGAGAGTTATCAATCAATATTATTGATGGTTAATAATAATTAACATCATAGTTATCAATTACTGAGTATGATAATTAATATTGTTTTTGATACGAGAGTATGGGAATATTATCAATTAATATTATTGATGATACATATTCATTAATATCATAATCATTAATTATGATGATTAATATCATGATCATTAATTACAATGATCAATATCATGAATAGGAGAATATGAGAATGCCATCCATTAATATTATTGATGATTATTAATAATTAATATCATAATTATTAATGACTAATTATGATCATTAATGTCGTCATTTACACGAGACTCTGTGAGCATTATCAATTATTCTTATTAAAGATAATAATCAATATAATGATCATTAATTATGATAATTGATATCAATTTTAATGAGAATATTAGGCTGTTATTGATCAATATTATTGTTAATGATCATCAATAATTAATAGTATAGATCTGAATTATAATAAATGAGCATGAATATTATTATTAATATGAGAATATTTGAATCTGAGACTAAATAGAATATTCTATTCTAAAACTCTAAGAAGAAGTTTCTTCTTCTTTCTTGAAAGTTCTTGGCTGAAGTTAATAACTGTGCAGTGATCTCTGTGTTTTTCCTACAGCTTGTTTTGACTTTTTCTTTCTGCGTGCAAAGTGAATCATTTTGAACAAACTTGAACAACTGTACAGTTTCCTGTGAGATTTTACTATTGCTTTCTATTTACTATTGCTTTTTTCAGGCGTAATTACTCATTTGAGAGCTGAAAATGTTGTGTTCTTTATGAATCTTCTGATTCATTTTTAAGTTTGTTGTGCCTTTATTTCTATTCTAATACATTGGGAACACTGCTTAGTTTTCTATGTCTTCATCTCATTTGATTCACCTGTGTTCTGCAAGTTTCTTCTTCCTTGAAAGTTCTTTCCTGCAGCTTGAACACCTGTGCAGTTGTTCCTTTTACTTTGAGTTTCTCCTATTACGTTATATTTACTTTTGCTTTTTACATACATAGTTACTCATTTGAGAGCTGAAATTGTTGTGTCCTTCATGAATCTTCTTATTCATTTTTGAGTTTGTTGTGCCTTTGTGTTTATTCCATTTCGTGAATACTGCGTAGTCGTTTATGTGTTCTTCTCCTTCTCTGATTCACCTGAAATTTCAAGTTTGTTCTTCTTCCTTGGAAGTTCTTTCCTGGAATTTGAACAACTGTGCAGTTACTTGTGAGTTCTTACTATTGCTCTCTATTTACTATTGCTTTTTTCATGCATAGTTACTCATATGAGAGCTGAAAATGTTGTGTTCTTTAAGAATCTTCTGATTCATTTTTAAGTTTGTTGTGCCTTTATTTCTGTTCTGATGCATTGGGAACACTGCTTAGTTTTCTATGTTTTCGTCTCATTATTTGATTCAGCTGTGTTCTGCAAGTTTCATATGAGAATATAAGAATATAAGAACAGTATTCTTTCATATGATAAATAATTAATAATGTCCTAATTGTTCATTATTAATAGTGATCAATAGTATTAATGTGAGAATATGAGAGTTTTCAATCAATATTATTGATGGTTAATAATAATTAATATCATAGTTATCAATTACTGAGTATGATAATTAATATTGTTTTTGATACGAGAGTATGGGAATATTATCAATTAATATTATTGATGATACATATTCATTAATATCATAATCATTAATTATGATGATTAATATCATGATCATTAATTACAATGATCAATATCATGAATAGGAGAATATGAGAATGCCATCCATTAATATTATTGATGATTATTAATAATTAATATCATAATTATTAATGACTAATTATGATCATTAATGTCGTCATTTACACGAGACTCTGTGAGCATTATCAATTATTCTTATTAAAGATAATAATCAATATAATGATCATTAATTATGATAATTGATATCAATTTTAATGAGAATATTAGGCTGTTATTGATCAATATTATTGTTAATGATCATCAATAATTAATAGTATAGATCTGAATTATAATAAATGAGCATGAATATTATTATTAATATGAGAATATTTGAATCTGAGACTAAATAGAATATTCTATTCTAAAACTCTAAGAAGAAGTTTCTTCTTCTTTCTTGAAAGTTCTTGGCTGAAGTTAATAACTGTGCAGTGATCTCTGTGTTTTTCCTACAGCTTGTTTTGACTTTTTCTTTCTGCGTGCAAAGTGAATCATTTTGAACAAACTTGAACAACTGTACAGTTTCCTGTGAGATTTTACTATTGCTTTCTATTTACTATTGCTTTTTTCAGGCGTAATTACTCATTTGAGAGCTGAAAATGTTGTGTTCTTTATGAATCTTCTGATTCATTTTTAAGTTTGTTGTGCCTTTATTTCTATTCTAATACATTGGGAACACTGCTTAGTTTTCTATGTCTTCATCTCATTTGATTCACCTGTGTTCTGCAAGTTTCTTCTTCCTTGAAAGTTCTTTCCTGCAGCTTGAACACCTGTGCAGTTGTTCCTTTTACTTTGAGTTTCTCCTATTACGTTATATTTACTTTTGCTTTTTACATACATAGTTACTCATTTGAGAGCTGAAATTGTTGTGTCCTTCATGAATCTTCTTATTCAGTTTTGAGTTTGTTGTGCCTTTGTGTTTATTCCATTTCGTGAATACTGCGTAGTCGTTTATGTGTTCTTCTCCTTCTCTGATTCACCTGAAATTTCAAGTTTGTTCTTCTTCCTTGAAAGTTCTTTCCTGGAATTTGAACAACTGTGCAGTTACTTGTGAGTTCTTACTATTGCTCTCTATTTACTATTGCTTTTTTCATGCATAGTTACTCATATGAGAGCTGAAAATGTTGTGTTCTTTATGAATCTTCTGATTCATTTTTAAGTTTGTTGTGCCTTTATTTCTATTCTGATGCATTGGGAACACTGCTTCGTTTTCTATGTTTTCGTCTCATTATTTGATTCAGCTGTGTTCTGCAAGTTTCATATGAGAATATAAGAATATAAGAACAGTATTCTTTCATATGATAAATAATTAATAATGTCCTAATTGTTCATTATTAATAGTGATCAATAGTATTAATGTGAGAATATGAGAGTTATCAATCAATATTATTGATGGTTAATAATAATTAATATCATAGTTATCAATTACTGAGTATGATAATTAATATTGTTTTTGATACGAGAGTATGGGAATATTATCAATTAATATTATTGATGATACATATTCATTAATATCATAATCATTAATTATGATGATTAATATCATGATCATTAATTACAATGATCAATATCATGAATAGGAGAATATGAGAATGCCATCCATTAATATTATTGATGATTATTAATAATTAATATCATAATTATTAATGACTAATTATGATCATTAATGTCGTCATTTACACGAGACTCTGTGAGCATTATCAATTATTCTTATTAAAGATAATAATCAATATAATGATCATTAATTATGATAATTGATATCAATTTTAATGAGAATATTAGACTGTTATTGATCAATATTATTGTTAATGATCATCAATAATTAATAGTATAGATCTGAATTATAATAAATGAGCATGAATATTATTATTAATATGAGAATATTTGAATCTGAGACTAAATAGAATATTCTATTCTAAAACTCTAAGAAGAAGTTTCTTCTTCTTTCTTGAAAGTTCTTGGCTGAAGTTAATAACTGTGCAGTGATCTCTGTGTTTTTCCTACAGCTTGTTTTGACTTTTTCTTTCTGCGTGCAAAGTGAATCATTTTGAACAAACTTGAACAACTGTACAGTTTCCTGTGAGATTTTACTATTGCTTTCTATTTACTATTGCTTTTTTCAGGCGTAATTACTCATTTGAGAGCTGAAAATGTTGTGTTCTTTATGAATCTTCTGATTCATTTTTAAGTTTGTTGTGCCTTTATTTCTATTCTAGTACAGTGGGAACACTGCTTAGTTTTCTATGTCTTCATCTCATTTGATTCACCTGTGTTCTGCAAGTTTCTTCTTCCTTGAAAGTTCTTTCCTGCAGCTTGAACACCTGTGCAGTTGTTCCTTTTACTTTGAGTTTCTCCTATTACGTTATATTTACTTTTGCTTTTTACATACATAGTTACTCATTTGAGAGCTGAAATTGTTGTGTCCTTCATGAATCTTCTTATTCATTTTTGAGTTTGTTGTGTCTTTGTGTTTATTCCATTTCGTGAATACTGCGTAGTTGTTTATGTGTTCTTCTCCTTCTCTGATTCACCTGAAATTTCAAGTTTGTTCTTCTTCCTTGAAAGTTCTTTCCTGGAATTTGAACAACTGTGCAGTTACTTGTGAGTTCTTACTATTGCTCTCTATTTACTATTGCTTTTTTCATGCATAGTTACTCATATGAGAGCTGAAAATGTTGTGTTCTTTATGAATCTTCTGATTCATTTTTAAGTTTCTTGTGCCTTTATTTCTGTTTGATGCATTGGGAACACAGCTTCGTTTTCTATGTTTTCGTCTCATTATTTGATTCAGCTGTGTTCTGCAAGTTTCATATGAGAATATAAGAATATAAGAACAGTATTCTTTCATATGATAAATAATTAATAATGTCCTAATTGTTCATTATTAATAGTGATCAATAGTATTAATGTGAGAATATGAGAGTTATCAATCAATATTATTGATGGTTAATAATAATTAATATCATAGTTATCAATTACTGAGTATGATAATTAATATTGTTTTTGATACGAGAGTATGGGAATATTATCAATTAATATTATTGATGATACATATTCATTAATATCATAATCATTAATTATGATGATTAATATCATGATCATTAATTACAATGATCAATATCATGAATAGGAGAATATGAGAATGCCATCCATTAATATTATTGATGATTCTTAATAATTACTATCATAATTATTAATGACTAATTATGATCATTAATGTCGTCATTTACACGAGACTCTGTGAGCATTATCAATTATTCTTATTAAAGATAATAATCAATATAATGATCATTAATTATGATAATTGATATCAATTTTAATGAGAATATTAGACTGTTATTGATCAATATTATTGTTAATGATCATCAATAATTAATAGTATAGATCTGAATTATAATAAATGAGCATGAATATTATTAATATGAGAATATTTGAATCTGAGACTAAATAGAATATTCTATTCTAAAACTCTAAGAAGAAGTTTCTTCTTCTTTCTTGAAAGTTCTTGGCTGAAGTTAGTAACTGTGCAGTGATCTCTGTGTTTTTCCTCCAGCTTCTTTTGACTTTTTCTTTCTGCGTGCAAAATGAATCATTTTGAACAAATTTAACAACTGTGCAGTTAACTGTGAGATTTTACTATTGCTTTCTATTTACTATTGCTTTTTTCAGGCGTAATTACTCATTTGAGAGCTCAAAATGTTGTGTTCTTTATGAATCTTCTGATTCATTTTTAAGTTTGTTGTGCCTTCATTTCTACTCTAATACATTGGTAACACTGCTTAGTTTTCTATGTCTTCATCTCATTATTTGATTCACCTGTGTTCTCAAGTTTCTTCTTCCTTGAAATTTCTTTCCTGCAGGTTGAATAACTGTGCATTTGTTCCTATTACTTTGAGTTCCTCCTATTACGTTATTTTTACTTTTGCTCTTTACATACATAGTTACTCATTTGAGAGCTGAAAATGTTTTGTTCTTTATGAATCTTCTGATTCATTTTTAAGTTTGTAGTGCCTTCATTTTTATTCTAATACGTTGTGAACACTGCTTAGTTTTCTCGATTTTCGTCTCATTATTTGATTCAGCTGTGTTCTGCAAGTTTAATATGAGAATATAACATTATAAGAACAGTATTCATTCATATGATAAATAATTAATAATGTCATAATCGTTTATTAATAATAATATTCATTAGTATTAACGTGAGAATATGAGAGCGTTATTCTTGAATATTATCGATGGTTATTAAAATTAAAATCATAGTTATTAATTAAGTATGATAATTAATATTGTTGTTGACGCGAGAGTATGGGAATATTATCAATTAATATTATTGATGATACATATTCATTAATATAATAATCATTAATTATGATGATTAATATCATGATTATTAATTATAATGATCAATATCATTAATAGGAGTCTATGAAAATGTCACCAATTAATTTTATTGATGATTATTAATAATTAATATCATAATTATTAATTACTAATGATGATAATTAATGTCGTCATGTACGCGAGACCCTGTGAGCATCATCAATTATTCTTAATAAAGAGAATAATTAATATAATGGTTATTAATTATAATTGATATCAATTTTAATATGAGAATATTAGACTGTTATTGATCAATATTATTGTTAATGATAATCAATAATTAATATTTTAGATCTTATTTATAATAATTGAGCATGAATATTATTATTAATATTAGAATATTTGAATCTGAGACTAATTAGAATATTGTATTCTAATACTCTAAGAAGAAGTTTCTTCTTCTTTCTTGAAAATTCTTGTCTGAAGTTAATAACTGTGCAGTGATCTCTGTGTTTTTCCTATAGCTTCTTTTGACTTCCTCTTTCTGCTTGCAAAATCAATCATTTTGAACAAACTTGAACAACTGTACAGTTACCTGTGAGATTTTACTATTGCTTTCTATTTACTATTGCTTTTTTCAGGCGTAATTACTCATTTGAGAGCTGAAAATGTTGTGTTCTTTATGAATCTTCTGATTCATTTTTAAGTTTGTTGTGCCTTTATTTCTATTCTAATACATTGGGAACAATGTCGTCATGTACGCGAGACCCTGTGAGCATCATCAATTATTGCGAGCTGAAAATGTTGTGTTCTCCACGAATCTTCTTAATTATTTTTGAGTTTGTTGTGCCTTTGTTTTTATTCTTTTCCTTTGTGAATACTGTTTAGCATTTTTATGTTTTCATCTCATTATTTGATTCACCTGTGTTCTTCAAATTTCTTCTTATTCCTTGAAAGTTCTTTCCTGAAGATTGAACAACTGTGCAGTTGTCTGTGAGTTTGTCCTATTGCTTTCTATTTACTATTGCTTTTTTCATGCATAATTAGTCATTTGAGAGCTGAAGATGTTGTGTTCTTCATGAATCTTCTTATTCATTTTTGAGTTTGTTGTGCCTTTGTGTTTATTCTAGTCCTCTGTGAATACTCCTTAGCATTTTTATGTTTTCATATCATTATTTGATTCATTTGTGTTCTTCAAGTTTCTTCTTCTTCCTTAAAAGTTCTTTTCTGAAGCTTGAACAACTGTGCAGTGATCTGTGAGTTTTTCCTATCGCTTTCTATTTAATTCTGCTTTTTACATGCATAGTTACTCATTGGAGAGCTGAAAATTTTATGTTCTTCGTGAATATCTTATTCATTTTTACGTTCCTTCTGCCTTTGATTCTATTCTAATACTAACATTCTATTCTTTATAGAATATTGGAATAGTATATTAGAATATTATGATCAATCAATATTATTAATTATTAATAATTATTATACTTAATAGATATTAATTATAATAGTTAATAATTGATATTATTAATATGAGAGTATTAGAATATTATTAATTCATATATTTGTTAATAACAATCATTAATATTATGATGATTAATTATTAAGTATGGTGATTAATAATAACATCATTATTAATATGAGAACATGAGAATATGAGAATATTAAGATTAATAATCAATGTTTAATTAATTAGTAATATCAAAACTTAATATTAATAATTAATATCATGATTATTGACCATAATAATTAATATTATTAATATGAGAAATTCTGTGTATAGATACCACATCTTATTGATCCATTCATCTGTTTTTGGACATCGAGTTTGGTTCCAAGACTTGGCTATTATACTGAGTGCTGGGATAAAAAGTGGGGTGCACACATATTTTGGAATGAATGTCCTTCCAACTTGGGGGTAGGAGACCAATTGTTGGGTTAAATTGTAGCTCAATTCTGAGTTCTTTGAGCACTCTCCAGACTGTATTCCATAGGTGTTGAACTAGGGGACATTCCCACCAGCAGTGGATGAGAGTGCCTTTCATGCTGCATCCCTGCCAACAAACATAGATTGTTCTTATTATTTTTTTTTTTTTTTTTTTGGTTTTTGGGTCACACCTGGCAGTGCTCAGGGGTTATTCCTGGCTCCAGGCTCAGAAATTGCTCCTGGCAGGCACAGGGGACCATATGGGGCGCCGGGATTCGAACCGATGACCTCCTGCATGAAAGGCAAACGCCTTACCTCCATGCTATCTCTCCGGCCCCTGTTCTTATTATTTTTGATGTGCGCCATCCTCACTGGTGTAAGGTGGTACCTCATTGTTGTTTTTATTTGGATTTTCCTAATGATGAGTGAAGGTGAGCATGTTTTCATGTGTTTTTTTGGCCATCTTTCGGTTTTCTTCAGAGAAGTTTCTATTCATTTCATCTTCCCATTTTTTATGGCTTTATTTGGTTAGAGGGGGCTCAGCTTTCTGAGTGTTTTGTATATTCTGGATATCAGCCCTTTATCTGATATGATGGGTGAAAAGATTTTTTTCCCAGTCAGTTAACTCTCGTGTTAAGTAGGGTTTCTTTTGCCATGCAGAAGCTTTTTAGTTTGATGTAGTCCCATTTGTTTATGTTTGATGCTAAAGTTTTTGCCATTGGTGCTCCATCCTCGAAGACCTTTTTGATATATAGGTCTTCGAGTGTTCTACCTATTTTCTTCTCTATAAATTTTATAGATTCGGGTCTAATTTCGAGGTCTTTGATCCATTTTGAGTTGATTTTTGTATAAGGAGTGAGTTATGGGTCAATTTTGAATTTCTTGCATGTGGTTTTTCAGTTGTACCAATACCATTTGTTGAAAATACTTTCTTTGTCCCATTTCAAGTCCTTGGCTCTTTTGACAAATATCAGTTTACTGTATATCTGGGGGCTTATGTATGGAAATTCTGTTCTAACCCACTGGTCTGAGGCTCTGTCTTTGTATCAGTACCAATCTGTTTTGATCACTATGGCTTTATAATATAGCTTCAGGTTAGGTAAGGAGATGCCACCCAGCTTCCTGTTTTTTAGTATGTGTTTGGCTATCCTGGGTATTTTGTGGTTCCAAATACATTTTATGATTGATTGTTCTAAGTCTTTAAAGAATGATGTCTGAATTTGGATAGGGATTGCGTTAAATCTATATAGGAGTTTGGGTAGGATGGTCATTTTGACTATATTGATTCTACTTACCCATGAGCATGGGATGCTCATGGGATCCATTTCCCAAGATCCTCTTCAATTTCTTTCTTAAGTGTTTTGAAGTTTGCCAGGTATAAGTCCTTCACTTCCCTGGTAAGGTTGATTCCTAGGTACTTGATGTTTTTTGATACTATTTTAAATGGAGTTGTATTCTTAATCTCTCTCTCTTCTACTTCATTATTTGTATAGAGAAATGCTACTGTCTTTTGTGTATTGACTTTGTAACCAGCCACTTTGCTGTATTGGTTTATTGTTTCTAGGAGTTTTACTGTGGACTCTTTAGGGTTTTCATCATGTCATTTGCAAAAAGAGATAGTTTTAATTCCTCTTTCCCTATTTGAATTCCTTCTCTTGTCTGATTGCTATTGCCAGGACTTCTAATCCTATGTTGAATAAGAGTGGAGAGAGTGGGCATCCTTGCCTAGTTCCTGACCTTAGTGGGAATGCTTTCAGTTTTTCACCATTAAGGATAATGTTAGCAGTGGGCTTTTCATAGATAACTGTAACTATCTTGAGAAAGGTTCCTTCCAGACCTATTTTGCTTAGTGTTTTCAACATGAATGGGTGTTGAATTTTGTCAAATGCCTTCTCTGCATCGATTGATATGATCATGTGGTTTTTGTCTTTTTTATTATTGATGTGGTGTATGATGTTGATTGATTTGTGTATGTTGAACCAGCCTTGCATCTCTGGGATGAAACCCACTTGGTCATGGTGTATAATCTTTTTGATGTAGTGCTGGATTCGGTTCACTAAGATTTTGTTGAGTATTTTTGCATCTATGTTCATTAATGAGATTGGTCTGTAGTTTTCTTTCTTGGTGGTATCTTTGCCCTCTTTGGGAATCAGAGTGATATTGGCCTCATAAAAGTAATTGGGGAGGATTCCTGTCTTTTCAATGGTTTGGAAGATCCTGTGGATCAGTGGAAGTAATTCTTCTTGGAATGTTTGATAGAATTCACCTGTAAAACCATCTGGGCCTCCCCTTTATATGTGTGATATTTTATCATATATTCCCCCACCACCAATAATGCATCTTTTTCTCTTGTCATCAAAACTTTGCATTTGAAATTTTCAGCTCTTCTAGCCAATACAATTAATTGTGCTAGATATGATCTATTGGACATTTCTTAAAGTATATTTTCAGCAAATACTTGTTGCACTAAACATCAGGAGCTTTGGGCATCTTTGCTAACTTACCTGATTTAAGCTAAGCAGATGGTCTGGTGATAGTCAAATGATCAATATAATTTGCTGCTCTTTATCCCTTCTATTGTTAATAACTGTCAAAAGAAATATCTTTCCTGAAATGTAGCAATTAGGAGAAGTCATTATTACATAATTTTGAGCAGTTTGCATGCTTTTAAATTCCTTATATTTAAATAAAACAAGTCCAGAAAGTCTAGTCTAACTATTATCTCTAGTAGATGTTTATTTATTTATTTTTGGATGACAGTCCCCTGAGATAGGGACGGTTATTTTTATCAGGTTAAAAATGAAATACTTGAAGCATAGAGAGAAATTTGATTTTTCATCTTAGGCACAGATACTCATTGTAAGGAGCAGAATTATGTATTTACCTGTGTTTTCTACAGTTTTCTCATCTTGCCCAAAGTATCAGGTTTTCAGAATATATAATTTAAAATTTAGTCATATTTACATTTTATTTGATTATCATTCTTCTTTATATGCTATCCTTCTGAAATACTTGAACTCTCAAATACTAGTGAGAATATAAGAATATTATTACTGCTTATGCATGTCATACATAGTAAAAAATTCATGCCAAGTATATTAAATAACTTTTAGAAACAAACTGAAATGTCTAAATTAGGTTTAAATGTACTTGCTGAAAGCTTTTGCTTACTTTTCTTTTATCAAAACTGTTCCTCACAATAATGAACAAAAAATCTTCTAAAGGTCCAAGTTGCAGTTACTTTCTCTTCACTTTAAAATGCTGCTAACAAGAACACACTTGCCAGATTTCACTTAATTGCGTTTTTATGGTCTAGCCATTAAAAACCTAAAAAAAAGTAGCTTAATGGAAACATTGACACAAATGTCATTACACTGGCTCCAATGTGCTACTATCATAAAGTATTCATCTTCTACATGTGCCTGTTTTCATAGGATACTTTTGACGAGGTAATGGAAAAATTAATGTTGCAATGGAGAATTTGATTCTATGTACATAGTTTTCAGTATGTTTACATCATCAAGGGGCTTATTTGGAATTATGTTTATTATAAACTTTATAATATTAAAAAATTTTACAACCGACTGTTTTATTGCTATTCCCAATGTTCAAAGTTTTCTCATCTCTTTGACAAGAATGCATGCTATGTGTCTTATCCTTTGGTAAGTGCAGAGAAAATTGGCCTGAATGAATAGTTTTTAGAAAAAGAGGAAGGAAGTTGTAACAAATGAGATATCAAGATGGATATGGGGATATTTTAAGCTTGAAAGATGATTTTTCCCCCTACATACTTGATATATGTTTAGACATATAAAATAAAGGTGAATAACTTAATGACTTTTCTGAGACTATCCCTAATGCCTGACAAATTTAGCCATTCTTCAAACTGATTTGTGAAATGAGAAAAGATCTGTACTTGTCCTCTAGACTTTTATCTCATTCATTTTAGGATTTTAGGAAGAGATTCGAGAGCATCGAGTTTTAACTATAAATCTCTAAAAACAGAGGTAATGATTACATCCATCTGATACGGTTGCTGGAAAGTGTGAGAGTTTTAATGTGATTTTAATAATATGTGCTCCTGTTATATTTTAATAATTATAAAGCCTTTTAAGTTATTTTGTGACAAAGCCAAGAATGATAGACTTAAGGTCTCATCTTGGTTTCTCATTAAATAGTGCTAAGCTAAGTTTCTATGTTCTCAGAAGCCTGATCTTCTTGAGGAAGGGTTATTCCAATAATTTTAAATTTTTCTGCAGCCTTTATGGAAAAAAGTGATGTATGAATAAATTATCAAGCTTAATTGAGGAAGCTCAATGAATGGGAACTATTATATTTACTAAAATCAGTTTAGATTAGGTGACTAAGGACTCTAATGTCTTTACAAAGTAACATTATTTCATTCAACAATATAAAGACTAAAGGTCAGTGTTCTCAGAAACTCATGTAGTTGAACATTACCTTTCAGCCAAAAGAAATATATTACAGAGTAAATGGTTGTAAATGCTACATTTTATTTATATATGATGAGGGTGTTGTGAATTCTGGAGACACATTTTAAATATCATGTGTGAGGGCTTTCTTGTTTCATACCTTATAAAATGTACTCATTTTAAATGTCTCTAAGTGCATGTAAACATGTATTAAAATAGCCCCAAGTATTTGTAATAAGCTATATCTTCTCGATCAAACCATTCTTTCTTTTCTACTTTTTTTTAAATCCTTTCTCAGGCTTTTATTTTTGATGAGATTCACAGAATTTTGTTGTTTAAAGAATCAGTCTAACACCTCTTATCTATAAATGAGGAAACTATAACTTTGGATAAATGAAAGTGATTTGTGTATGGCCACCTAGTAAATTATTGGTAGAATCCTAGTCCCTTTTCTCTAAGCCAGTACATGAAAAATAATAACTGGATTCAGGCAAAATAGCAATTTTATAGTTTAAGATAGGTGATGATAGGATCTTATGAAGTGACCCTCATATATATGTATGACTTACAATCAATAGGTTAAAAAAAGGATTACATAGTAAAGGCTGACCCATATGATGCAGCTGTATATGATATGCAACGAATACCATGATCTTAAATGTTGTGGTAATAATTTTCTAAGGTTGAATCAGAAAGGAAAGGTACCAGATAGGACCAAGGAATAAGATGGTAAAATCAAAGTTAGAAAAGCAGGGCCCTGGGGTGGGAGAGATGGCACAGCTGTAGGGTACTTTCCTTGCACGCAGCTGACCAAGGACAGTTTTGAATCCTAATATCCCAATCTCCAAAATAATATATAATTGCATTTAATCAGTCTTTTCATGATTTGAGATTGTTACAGGAAGATGAACTCTAGTTTTTGAAAACTTGTATAAGGAATTGCATGTGTTTACAGGGTCCTAGTCAGTTCACCTACAGTATAGAACCTGATTTTTTGAGGTGTTGGCACAAAAATTTGGTAAAAATGAAAGGTTTTTGGATACACATGACCAAAACTGAATTCAAGTGGAATGTATAATGAATATTAGGTGTTTCTGGCACTTTTCTTGGAATAAAGGGGTTTGAGGAATAAATTTAAGAAGCCATTCTTTAGGATTGCACTGAAGTCCATACAGTTAGCAACAGTACTTAAGAGAAAATTAAGGCAGAAACGTGCTCTGAACAGGCCCACAGATGATAACTTAGCATTCCTAGGAAGCATAGGCAGAGGCTGTATCTTGGACTCAGTATTTTATTTGTCTAATGACTCTCAGTCCCCTTACCCAGATTAGACTCAAAGATCTCTGTTGGGTCTCCTCACATGTCTGGATTTTAGAAACATGGCTTTTCAACAGTAAGGGTTTAAAGACTATGATGAGCCATAACTTCGAAATGTATTAATTGCCACTAAACAACTTTTACATATATTTTCATTTTTTCCTTTGCTACATTAAAGTGATTTTGTAATTCTTGAGATGACTGACTGATGGCTAGCTACAGTTGAATGTAACATTTAGCTTCTAAAATGTTCTCCCAGATTTTAATAAGGTCATATATGAATATATTTGAATCTTAAAATACTGAATAACAAATTTATCACTACTACAAATTTCTGAGGTACTACCAGAGGCATAGAAATTTGTGAATTTTTATTGACTTTATTCTCTCTTTTGATCATAGAGTTTCATGGGCAAACTGGGCCAGGGAAGCTTTAATCATTAAAACATGTTGGTAATATATATACCAAATCTATCTATACAAAAAGAGAATACATAAGTTACAGATGTCAAGACATATTTACTTATACCTTCCCAGATTCTTCCTCAAATGTACATATAAGTATTGAAAATTAAAAATTAAAGTAAATATACAACTGTAAAGGAAATGACATCTTTTTTTTAATTAGGACACATTTCTCCTCTTATCTGCCAGGTCATAAACTGTAAAATTAGGCTCTCCAGTGTTTGTTATTAATGTTTTAATTTCCAGTGCCTCAAGAAGTGTCCAGAAGAATATATTGCAGCTTCATAGTAAACATACATTTAATGTATCGATAATGGTTATTAGATAAATATTCCTTAAACAAAACATATTTTATAAAATCTTGAGAACTATTTGATATTACATGGCACATGCTGAATGCTCTCTTTTAGTTCCTTTATTAGGAGTACTTATGTGGGGCCGGAGAGATAGTATGGAGGTAAGGCGTTTGCCTTGCATGCAGAAGGTCAGTGGTTTGATTCTCGGCATCCCATATAGTCCCCTGAGCCTGTCAGGAGCGATTTCTGAGCATATAGAGCCAGGAGTAACCCCTGAGCACTGCTGGGTGTGACCCAAAAACAACAACAACAACATACTTATGTGTATTGGAATTTAATTCTATTTATATTTATGTAGTTTAAAAATGTAATAAGCTCTGTTCATGTTGGGCTCGGTCTCTACTCCGTATTATCACTTTGAGAACCTTGAAAAACTTTCCAAAATGGAAAAACCAAGTCTCTTTTACCTAACCTGAATAATTGTATTATTATTAATTTATTAATTTTTATTGATTAGTGATTATTAATAGAAAAAAATTAATATTAATATTATTAATAATATTAATATTATAATATTAATAGTAAAAGCAAGTTCTTGATACAATATATTTGACAGACCAAAATTCAACATAAATATCCTTGAATTATATAGGAGGTAACATATGCAAAGCAAAATAACTTTCATAATGTGCAACATACAGTTGTAAAATTGTAGATGTGAAAAGACTGCTCATGATGAATGAAATTTATCTCTGGAAACAAAAAGATGATCTAGATTGGGTTTAATTGGCAAGAGCTTGAAACATGTCAAAAATAGAAATAAAAGATGATGAAATGAGAAGTTAAAGTAGAAATACTTTAACATAAATATAAAATAAAATAAATGAATATTAAAGAATCCTAATGTATCTCTAAAATTAGAAATTATTAGATAAATATAAGCTCAGATTTTATACATGAAGACAAATTATTAAATTCATAAATAAGTCAATTAAACCTTCTACAGATACAGAATTCAGGATAGAAAAATGTATGTATAGAAGAATGAAAGTAGAAAAAAGGCCCATAAAATGCATATGAATCATACTCCCAAATTGAACACATGCACTTGTAATCTTAAATGGAGAGTATAGGGGAAATGATATTAAATATTAAATATTTGAAAAATAATGGTTATACTTTTTTTTTCAACTGACAGTAGATGCCAAACCAAAGATTCAAGAGTCACAGAAAACTGCAAGTTTTATGAATAACACACAGAACAGTGAATGGGCAAACAGTTACCCTTTGCTGGGACTATGCTAGACTAAAGGACCTTTTAAAACTTGAGTGACAATGTTCAAGGTGATTATATATGTCCCTGTTAAAGTATCATTCTTAATCTTTACTTGTCTATTTTTTTCTTAACTTGCAAGCTTTGTTCTTTCTTGTGCTATCTTTTTGTTGCCCAGCCTCCTTTTTGTTTACCTTGAAAGATTCCTTTTTTTTAACATAATTTTTATTTTGATCATAGTGGCTTACATATTGTTGACAATATTATTTTAGGTACATATTTACATAAAATCAGGGGGGATTCCCATCACTGGTTTGTCTTCCCTACTCCTCCGTTTTTGTCCTACCTCCCATATCTTCTTCCCTCACCCCCAGGGCTGCTAGAATATGTGGTCCCCTCTGTACCTATCCTATTACTTCGTAGTCTTACACCTGTTTGGTCCTGATGCCTCCTTTATTTCCCCCTCTAATTGGGAGGCAGGAGTAGGTAATTCAAGTTATGTGGTTTTGTTTGAAGAGGAGAAAAGTAATAAACTGGGGCAAAAGTCTAATACGACAGAAATAAGCAGAATTCTTCTAGAGGCTCTCGTCATTGGTTTGAGAGACGAAGGAGAAAAAGGTGAAACACTCCACCCCTACGAAATGAAGTGTCAAATATCTATTAAGAGTTCCAACAATAATGCTAAGCACCACAAAAACAGAGCAAAACAAACAAACAAGCAAACAAATAAACGCCATGGTCTTGAGATAGGCACCATGGCAGAGCACATAAAGAGGGAAAAGAAGGGGCCAGAGAGATAACATGGAGGCAAGGTGTCTGCCTTTCATGCAGGGAGTCATCAGCTGGAATCTCATTGCCCCACATGGTCCCTCATGCCCGCCAGGTGCAATCTCTGAGCCCAGAGCCAGGCATAATCCCTGAGCACTGCCGGGTGCCACCCAAAAATCTGAAAAAAAGAAAAAAAAAAGGAGAAAAAAAAGATAAGTGGGGGCAATAACTTCAATAACCACACTAAAACAAAGAAATAGACCAAAAATAGATAGGTAAATAAAAATAATAATAGTAGTACATGAAGATAAAAAGTAATATATGAAGAATAAACAATGTTTTTTTTTCCCCTCCTGCCCAGGCACAGTAAATATTGGGGTCATTCGAAAAAGGGATTCACATGGCTTAAGAGATATGGGGTTTCTCCGCCCTTGGAGTATATTGTCATGGGATCAACTATAGACTCTGTTCATGATCCTTTATTCTCCCGGTGGTGCATTTGTGGTGTTTGGGAGGCTTCTGCTCTGTCGTGGGTGATACAGTGAGACCTATGTATCTAGAGATCTCAGTATCTGCACAGTTACAGGGGTGGGACTTATGATGAAGTCAGTCTTTGTGGTTGTAGAAGTTCTGTTCCCTCAGTGTCATTTTAGTCCACCTTCTGTGGTTGGTGGTCTTGGTCTTGGCACTAAACCTGGGATGGCACCTAGGATAACGCCTTTCCTTGTGTTTCCAGAAGCCCCATTCCGTTACAGTTGTCTCTGCCAGACCTTTGGAACTGGGGATCATGGTTGTTGTGCAGGTCGTAGCTCAAGCCCTAGGCTAGGGCTTTTTTATTGGTCCCAAGATATATACAGTCTGGTCATGGTTCTAGCAGCCAGGCCTCTGTAAATTGCGTTCTTGGTTTTTGGACCTACCAGCAGGTGACAAGTCTTCTGATTTTGTCTTATCGGTGGCTGGTAGGGCAGGATAACCTGCTCTTAAGTCAAGTTGTTCCCCTTTTCCTCAGTGTCAGGATATCATATTAGAAATGGCACTTGTTGGTGTTCCAGCAGTAATAAGGTTGTTCCGGATGGGGTTTGTTACCTGCAGCTGTTGTGAGGGACTGTGCCATTTCTGTGACTGGGATCCAGGGTTCAAGGTTGGATGGATGGGATCTAATCTCCTGAGGTCTAAGTTGATTTCACATGACATATTTTCAAGGTAGGAGTTATCCCTTTATTGTAAACAACTATGAGTTTCTATCTCTAGTAGATAAGAGCTCTTTTTTATTAGAAAGATTTCCCCTTTTTTTAGTGTGCCTTTGCAGAGAGAAATGGTGCTACGTTATATTGTTGGTGCATTTGGGGGTGGACAGAGAGGAAAACAAAAACAGGTCACATACCCAAAAAAGATAAAAAAAATAGGATTAAAGATGTATGTGCTCACATATGTATATGTAGACCAGAAAATTAAAAAAATGAATTAATGGAGTATTTAAAGGACCAAAGAGGTGCAAAAGACTACCTTACATTTGGGGAAAGGCAGGTAAAGAGGAGATGTAATACAGGTCTTATGTTTATGTTGGGAGTACAGGTTTTTCTGTTGTCTTTTGGGTTTTTTTTGTAGTGTGTGGGTTCCCAGACACCTTTCCATCACACCTCATGACCTTCTTCAGATTGGAGAAAGATTTGCAGCAGGGAGGTCTTGGGAAGAGTTCTTATATTGGGATTACTTTTGGAACTAAGTCCGGTTTCAAGTAACAGTCCACCTTAGGGGAAGATGGTAGGGAGGGCTGCGCAGCATGGGTCCGCAGGGGAGTTAGCTGCCTTTTCTTGCAGGAGACGAAGTGTGGGTTTGACTGGGTGTCTCTTCGTTTGGGTACTAGGTACTGGTTCATTGGGGTAGGAGGTCAATCTTGATGCCTAATAGATTAAGGACTGAGGGTGAAGAGTATTAATACAGTGGGAAGTATGGATGGGAATGAGGGATGAGGGGGTAGTTGGATTTCCAAAAGGGAGAAAGGGGAAGGTATATGGTAGGGGTAGGAAGGGAGAAAAGAGAAAATACATTAGCAAGGAAAGGAAAAGAGGAAAGAAAAAAAGTAGAGAGAAGAGTAGAGAAGAAATGATATAAAAGAAAGTAGTGAGAAGAGAGGAGAGAATAGCAAGGGAATGTTAGTTTGCTTGAGTGTGTTCGATGAGTATAGTCTGTAGTTTAAGTCTGTATGTCACAGTTACTGCTTTGGTGGTCTGACTGGCCACGTGCTTCGATTCCTAAAAAAAGGTATAACCTTGAAATAAGTGTATGTTAAAGAGTTTTCTCAGGACCATCTCGTAGTGCCAGCTAGGTATGGTATCTCGTGTGGTATCCTGAGCTGCCATCTTGGTTTGTCCACCCTTTGTATGCAAGGATGCCTGTGGACAGAAAAGCTGAAGAGGTTATTTTAAATATAGTAAGATAAGGCATTAAAACATGATGTTATGGGATTGGAGTCAGTGATTTCTCGTGGTATTCTTTACCTGTGATCCGGATTACGATCTCCAAGGGATTATTGTGGACCTTTGTCATAGAAGGCTGATTACATACCTGTTCTCTCTATGCTGTTGTTTCTGGTGTTGCTGTTTTCTTTGTGGTATAAAGCGGTCAAGAGTTTGTGTTGTTCCTTTTTTCATGTATTTTGGGCGCTGCACTCGAGTATATGTTGGCTATTACAGTGTTTAGAGTTTCTACCCTGTTAAACCCTATTATTTGATTGTTGAGTGTTAGTTGTGTATAAGATGTATGTTCTAGGTGCTTCAGAATAGTGCTATCATTCTGTGTTTATCTTTGATCTTCTGACTTACTTCGTTTAACATAACATGTTCTAGATCCATCCATGTTGCTGCAAAGTCTGTGATTGTATCATTTCTGACTGCCATGTAATATTCCATTGTGTATAGATACCACATTTTAATGATCAATTCATCTGTTGTTGGACATCGAGGTTGGTTCCAAGACTTGGCTATTATACTGAGTGCTGCTATAAATAGTGGGGTGCACACGTATTTTGGAATGAATGTCCTTCCAAGTTGGGGGTATATACCTAGGAGAGCAATTGCTGGGTCAAATGGCAACTCAATTCTGAGTTCTTTGAGCACTCTCCAGACTGTTCTCCATAGGTGTTGAACTAGGGGGCATTCCCACCAGCAGTGGATGAGAGTTCCTTTCATACTGCATCCCAGCCAACAGAAATTGTCCCCATTATTTTTTATGTGAGCCATCCTTACTGGTGTAAGGTGGTATCTCATTGTTGTCTTGATTTGGATCTCTCTGATGATGAGTGAAGGTGAGCATGTTTTCATGTGTTTGTTGGCCATCCTTCTGTCTTCCTCAGAGAAGTGTCTATTCATTTCCTCTCCCCATTTTTTATGGATTTATTTGATTAGAGGGGGCTCAGCTTTCTGAGTGCTTTGTATGTTTTAGATATCAGCCCTTTATCTGATATGTCGAGTGAAAAGATTTTTTCCCATTCTGTTAACTGTCTTCTTGCATTAAGTAAGGTTTCTTTCGCCATGCAGAAGCTTTTTAGTTTGATGTAGTCCCATTTGTTTATGTTTGATGCTAAAGTTCTTGCCATTGGTGCTCCATTCTCGAAGACCTTTTTGATATATAGGTCTTTGAGTGTTCTACCTATTTTGTTCTCGATAAACTTTATAGATTCGGGTCTGATTTCAAGGTCTTTGATCCATTTTGAGTTGACTTTTGTATAAGGAGTGAGGTATGGGTCAATTTTGACTTTCGTACATGTGGTTTTCCAGTTGTACCAACACCATTTGTTGAAGAGGCTTTCTTTGTTCCATTTCAAGTTCCTGCCTCTTTTATCAAATATTAGTTGGCTGTATATCTGGGGGTTTATGTCTGGGAATTCTGTCCTGACCCACTGGTCTGAGGTCTTGTCTCTGTTCCAGTACCATGCTGTTTTGATTACTATGGCTTTATAGTATAGTTTCAAGTTAGGTAAGGAGATGCCACCCAGCTTCTTGTTTTTTAGTATTTGTTTGGCTATCCTGGGTCTTTTGTGGTTCCAGATGAATTTTGTGATTGATTGTTCTATTTATTTAAAGAATGGTGTTTGAATTTGGATAGGGATTGCATTAAATCTATATAGTAGTTTGGGTAGGATAGTCATTTTGACTATGTTAATTCTACCTATCCATGAGCATGGGATATTCTTCCATTTCTTTAGATCCTCTTCAATTTCTTTCTGAAGTGTTTTGAAGTTTCCCTGGTATACCACTTCCCTTGTAAGGTTGATTCCTAGGTACGTGATATTTTTTGATACTATTTTAAATGGAATTGTATTTTTAATCTCTCTCTCCTCGACTTTGTTGTTTGTATATAGAAACGCTACTGTCTTTTGTGTATTGACTTTGTATCCAGCCACTTTGCTGTATTGGTTGATTATTTCTAGGAGTTTTATTGTGGACTCTTTAGGGTTTTTGATGTATATCATCGTATCATCTGCAAATAGAGATACTTTGTGTTTCTCTTTCGCAATTTGGATTCCTTTGATTCCCTTCTCTTGTCGGATTGCTATTGCTAGGACTTCGAAGGTTATATTGAATAAGAGTGGAGAGAGTGGACAGCCTTGCCTAGTTCCTGATCTTAGTGGGAATGCTTCTAGTTTCTTGCCATTAAGAATAATGTTGGCTGTCGGTTTTTCATAGATAGCTTTAACTATCTTGAGGAAGGATCCTTCTAACTCTATTTTGCTGAGTGTCTTTAACATGAAAGGGTGTTGGATTTTGTCAAACGCCTTCTCTGCATCGATTAATATGATCATGTGGTTTTTGTCTTTCTTGTTGTTGATGTGATGTATAATGTTGATTGATTTGCGTATGTTGAACCAACCTTGCATTCCTGGTATAAATCCCACTTGGTCATGATGTATGATCTTTTTGATGAAGTGCTGGATTTGGTTTGCTAAGATTTTGTTGAGTATCTTTGCATCTATGTTCATTAGTGAGATTGGTCTGTAGTTTTCTTTTTTGGTGGTGTCTTTGCCTTCTTTGGGAATGAGTGTGATATTGGCCTCATAAAAGGAATTGGGGAGGATTCCAGTTTTCTCTATGGTTTGGAAGAGCCTATGAAAAAGTGGTAGTAGGTCTTCTCAAAATGTTTGATAGAATTCACCTGTAAATCCATCTGGGCCTGGACTTTTGTTCTTAGGGAGTTTCTTAATTACATCTTCAATTTCCTCTGAAGTGATTGGTCTATTTAGGCTTTCTAATTCTTTCTTTTCCAGTCTTGGAAGATAGTATTTTTCTAGGAATCTGTCGATTTCTGCTGGGTTCTCTAGCCTAGTTGAGTATAGTTGTTCATAGTATGATCTCATGATATGTTGTATTTCTTGGGGTTCTGTTGTAATCTCTCCCCTTTCATTTGTGATCCTACTGATTTGGGTGTTTTCCCTCTTTTTTTTTTTGGTGAGTTTTGCCAGTGGTTTATCTATCTTGTTTATTTTTTTGAAAAACCAACTCCTGGTCTCATTGATTTTTTTGTATTGTTTTCTTAGTTTCTATGTTGTTTATTTCTGCTCTGATTTTTATTATTTCTTGCCTTCTGGTCGTGGTTGGGTTTCTCTGCTGCTGCTGTTCCAATTCTTTGAGGTGATCTTTTAAACTGTTGGTTTTATTGTTTTTCTGTTTCTTGACATAGGCCTGTATTGCTATGAGTTTCCCCCTAATTATTACTTTTGCTGTGTCCCACAAATTTTGACAAGTTGTCTCCTCATTATCATTTGTCTCAAGGAATCTTTTTATTTCTTCCTTGAGTTGTTCTTTGATCCAGATTTTGTTGAGCAGCATGTTGTTTAATCTCCAGGTATTAGTTTTTCTCCATTGTTTCTTCTTGAAGTCAATTTTGACCTCTATTGCATAGTGATCTGATAGGGTACTTCTAATGATCCTCACATTTGTGGTCTTATATAGGTTGGCTTTGTATCCTAAGACATGGTCTATTCTGGAGAAGGATCCATGTGGGCTTGAGAAGAATGTGTATTCTGCTTTCTGGGGATGGAGGACTCTATATAAGTCTATTAGCCCTAGATCTTCTAATTTTTCATTTAGGGCTCTTATTGATTTGCTATTTTTCTGTTTGGTGGATCTGTCCAGTGGTGATAGTGAAGTATTGAGGTCCCCTACTATTATCATATTTCCCTTCATGTGTTTCTTCAGGTTTGCGAGCAGTTGTCTCACATATTTTGCTGGCTCTATATTAGGTCCATAGATATTGTCCAGGGTTAGTACTTCTTGATCTAATGTTCCCCAGTCAGTAGGTAGTGACCCTCTTTGTCTTTGATCACTTTCTTGAGATTGAATGCAATTTGGTCTGATACAAGAATGGCTGTTCCTGCTCTTTTTTGTTTTCTATTGGCCTGTATGATTACTTTCCATCCCTTTATTTTAAGCCAGTGCTTATCCTGTAGTTGTAGGTGTGTTTCTTGGAGACAGCAGAAGTCTGGTTTATTTTTCCTAGCCCAGTTCTCTACTATGTATCTTTTAATTGGAGACTTTAGTCCGTTAACATTTAGGGAAACTATTGAGAGAGAGGACTGTTGTGCAGTTGTATTGTGTGGAGTGGTTGATGTTACAATCGGGGGTTTGGATTGTGTAATTCGTCTCTGAGTAGGTCGTTTAAGATCGGCTTAGTTTGCATAAATAGTTCAAGTTCGTTCTTGTTTGAGAATGTTTTTAGTCTGCCCTCCCATATTAATGATAGTTTTGCTGGGTATTGGACCCTGGGTTGGAAATTTCTTTCATTCAGTCGTTTAAATATGTCATTCCACTGTCTTCTTGCTTGAATTATTTCAAATGGGTGATCTGGTTTGATTCTTATGTCCTTTCCTTTGTACTTGAGGTTTTTTTCTCCCTTATTGCTTTAAGGAGTTCCTTATTCTCTTTGTTTTTTGCCATTTGGATTATTATATGTCTTGGTGTTGGTTTATTAGGGTCTATTTTATTAGGGATTCTCTTGGCTTCCTGAATTTGCCCTGAATTTTCTTTCCAGAGGGTGGGGAAGTTCTCTGTTATTATCTCCCTGACTACCTGTTCTTCCCCTTTCCCTATATCCTCCCCTTCTGCTATACCCACAATTCTTAGATTGTTTCTTTTGTCCTTGTTCATTAGATATTGGATTTTTCCTTCCAGGGCTTTGCCTTTTATTTCTTTGTTGGTTTCTTGATCATTTTTTGTTTGCAGTTTTCCTTCGAGTTCTTCAATGTGCTTCTCCAACTCTGTGTTTCTGCTCGTAAGGCTTGTTACTTTGTCTTTTAATTCCTTCATTTCTTTTTGTATGGACTCTCTCATGTTCTTTGACATTTCTTCTTTAATTTGGCTGATTCGTTCATCCATGAATTTCTTATATTCGGTAGCTAGGGTTTCTTTGATTTCTTTTATTAATTCTTTTTTTTTAAATATAAATTTTTATTTTGATCATAGTGGCTTACATATTGTTGACAATAATATTTTAGGTACATATTTACATAAAATCAGGGGGGATTCCCATCGCCAAATTGTCCTCCCTACACCTCCGTTTCTGTCCTACCTCCCTTTTCCTTTTCCCTCACCCAAGGGCGGCTAGAATATGTGGTCTCCTCTGTATCTAACCCACTACTTAGTAGTCTTGCACCTGTTTGGTCTTGATACCTCCCTTATTTCCCCCTCTAACTGGAGTCAGGACTAGCTAGTTCAAGTTGCGTGGTTTTGTTTGAAGGAGAGAAAAGTAATAAAGTGGGATAAGAGTCTAATACCCCGAAATTGGGCGAAGTCCCTCTAAAGCTCTCATCATCAATTTGGGAGATGGAGAAAAAGAAGGTGAAACACTCCACTAGTACCAAAAGAAGTGTCAAATATCCAGTGAGGGCTCCAGCTATATCGATAAGCACCACACAGAGCAGACAAAACAAACAAACAAACAAATAGAAAAAAAACAAAAACAAAAACAGACAAACAAAAATCTCACCATGGTCTTGAATTGAGAAACATGGCATAGCACATAACGAAAGAGAAGAAAGAAAGAGGAAAAAAAAGTATAATTGGGGACTACACTTTCAATAATCACACCCAAACAGAGAAATCGACCAAAATAGATTGGTAAATCAAAAATAATAATAACAATAATAAATGAAGGTAATATATATTTATATAAAAAGTAACCAAGGTTTTGTGCTTTTTGTATTTTTGTTTTTTCCCTCCTGCCCTGGCACAGTAAATATTGGGGTCATTCGAAAAAGAATTCACTTGGCCTAAGAGATATGGGGTTTCTCCGTTCTTGGAGCATACTGTCATGGGATCAACTCTAGACTTTGCTCAGGATCCTTTACTTTCTCGTTGGTGTTTTTTTTTTCCTTTTTTTTTTTTTTTTTTGGTGTGTGGAAGACTTCTGCTCTGTGTTTAGAGGTCTCAGTATCTGCACAGATCCTGAGGTGGGACTTATGATGAAGTCAGTTTTTGTGGTTCTAGAGGTTCTGTTACCTCAGTGTCATTTTAGTCTATCTTCTGTGGTTGGTGATCTTGGTCTTTGCACTGAACCTAGGGTGGCACCTAGGATAGCGTCTTTCTTTGTGCTTCCAAAAGCCCCATTCCGTTACTATTGTCTCTGCTGGACCTTTGGGACTGGGGATCATGATTATTGTGCAGGTCATAGTTCAAACCCTAAACTAGGGCTTTTTTATTGGACCCAAGATGTATACAGTCTGGTCGTGGATCTAGCAGCCAGTCATCTGTAAATCCCGATCTTGGCTTTTGGACCTACCAAAGGGTGCCAAGATTTCTGTTTTTGTCTTGTCGTTAGTTGGTAAGGTAGGCTAATCTGCTCTAAGGTCAAGATGTTCGCATTTTCCTCGTTGTCAGGATATCATGTTAGAGCTGGGCCTTGTTGTTGGTCTCGTTGTATTAAGGCCGTCCCGGATGGAGTTTGTTTCCTGGAGCTGTTGTGAAGAGCTGTGCCGTTTCTATGTCGGAGATCAAGGGTTCAAGGCTGGATGAATGGTATCTAATCACCTGAGGTCTAATTTGATTCCACATGACATATTTTCAAGGCAGGAGATATCCCTATATTTTAAACAACTATGAGTTCCTATCTCTAGTAGATAAGAGCTCTTTTTTTATATGTAATATTTCCCCTTTACTTAGTGTGCCTTTGCAGAGGGAAGTGGTGTTACATTATAATGTCTGTGTATTCGTGGGTGGACTGATGGGATAACAGACACAGGTCACATATCAAAAAATGAAGAGAGAGAAAAAAAAGGGGGAATTAAAAATGTATGTGCTCACAAATATATATGTAGGACGAACATTTAAAAAAGATAAATAAATAAATTAAAAAAAAAGAAAGAAATAAAATGAGTTAGCGAAATTTCTAAGGGACCAAAGTGGTGCAAAAGATTACCTTACATTTGGGGGAAGGCAGGTAAAGAGGTGGTGTATTACAGGTCTTATGCCTATGTTGGAAGTACAGTTTTTCCCATTGTCTTTTGGGTTTTTCTTGTGGTGTGTGGGTTCCCAGGCATCTTCCTAACCCACCCCCTGACCTTCTTCAGATTGGTAAAAATTTGCGGCAGGGAGGTCTTGGAAGAGTTCTTGCATTGGGGATACTTTTGGATCTAGGCTTGGTTTCAAGGAGTAGTCCGCATTAGGGGGAGTTGGTAGGGAGGGCCTCGCAGCGTGAGTCCACAGGGGAGTTTGCTGTCTTTTCTTTCAGGAGACGAGGTGTGGGTTTATCTGGGTGTCCTCTCGCCTGGGTGCTGGGTACTGGTTCGTTGGGTAGGGGGTCGATCTTGATGCCTATTAGAATAAGGACTGAGGGTGAAGAGTTTTAATATGGTGGGAGATCTGAATGGGATTGAGGGGTGAAGGGATAGTTGGATTTCCGGGGGGGGGGAAGGGGAAGGTATATGGGAAGGGTTTGAAGGGAGAGAAAAGAGAAAATACCTTAGAGAGAAAAGGGAGAGAGAAAGGGAAAAAAGTAATGCGCAGAATAGAAAAAAAAAGTAGTGAGAAGAGAGGAGAGAATGACAAGGGAATGCTGGTTTGATTGAATGTGTTCGAAGAATGGAGCCTGTAGTTTAAGTCTGTACGTCTCAGGTACTTCTTCAGTGGTCTGACTGGTCTCGTGCTTCAATTCCTAAATGAAGGTATTACCTAGAGATAAAGTGTATGTTAAAGAGTTTTCTTGTGGCCATCTCGTAGTGCAAGCAAAGTATGGTATCTCGTGTGTTATCCCGAGTTGCCACCTTAGTTTGTTCGCCCTTTGTATCCAAGGGAACCTGTGGACAGAAAAGCTGAGAGGTTATTTAAAGTATAGTAAGATAAAGGCATTAAAAGGTAGTGTTATGGTATGTTGCCATTGCAGTCCGTGATTTCCCTTGGTGTTCTATACTTGTGTTCCTGTATGCGAACTCTAAGGGGTTATTGTGGACCTTTGTTGTAGAAGTCTGATTATATACCTGTTCTCTCTATGCTGCCGTTTCTGTTGTTGCTGTTTTCTTTGTGGTATAATGTGTAGTCAAGAGTTTGCGTTGTTCCTTTTTCATGTATTTTGGACAATGCTCCCACGTCTATGTTGACTATTACAGTGTTCGGAGTTTCTACCCTGTTGAACCCTGTTATTTGATTGTGTTTGTTGGCCATCCTTCTGTCTTCCTCAGAGAAGTGTCTATTCATTTTATCTCCCCATTTTTTATGGCTTTATTTGGTTTTGAGGGGCTCAGCTTTCTGAGTGCTTTGTATGTTCTAGATATCAGCCCTTTATCTGATATGTCAAGTGAAAAGATTTTTCCCATTCTGTTAGCTGTCTTCTTGCATTAAGTAGGGTTTCTTTTGCCATGCAGAAGCTTTTTAGTTTGATGTAGTCCCAGCTGTTTATATTTGATGTTAACGTTCTTGCCATTGGTGCTTTGTTCTCATAGACCTTTTTGATATATAGGTCTTCGAGTGTTCTGCCTATTTTATTCTCGATAAACTTTATAGATTTAGGTCTGATTTCAAGGTCTTTGATCCATTTTGAGTTTACTTTTGTATAAGGAGTGAGATATGGGTCGATTTTCACTTTCGTACATGTGGTTTTCCAGTTGTACCAACACCATTTGTTGAATAGGCTTTCTTTGTTCCATTTCAGATTCTTGCCTATTTTATCAAATATTAGTTGGCTGTATATCTGGGGGTTTATGTCTGGGAATTCTGTTCTGATCCACTGGTCTGAGGTCCTGTCTCTGTTCCAGTTCCATGCTGTTTTAATTACTATGGCTTTATAGTATAGTTTCAAGTTAGGTAAGGAGATGCCACCCAGCTTCTTGTTTTTCAGTATGTGTTTGGCTATCCTGGGTCTTTTGTGGTTCCAGATGAATTTTGTGATTGATTGTTCTATTTCTTTAAAGAATTGTGTCTGGATTTGGATAGGGATTGCATTAAATCTATATAGAAGTTTGGGTAAGATAGTCATTTTGACTATGTTAATTCTACCTATCCATGAGGATGGGATGTTCTTCCATTTCTTTAGATCGTCGTCAATTTCTTTCTGAAGTGTTTTGAAGTTTCCCTGGTATAGGTCTTTCACTTCTCTTGTAAGGTTGATTCCTAGATACTTGATATTTTTTGATACTATCTTAAATGGGATTGTATTTTTAATCTCTCTCTCCTCAACTTCATTGTTTGTATATAGAAACGCTACTGTCTTTTGTGTATTGACTTTATATCCAACCACTTTGCTGTATTGGTTGATTGTTTCTAGGAGTTTTACTGTGGACTCTTTAGGGTTTTTGATGTATATCATCATATCGTCAGCAAATAGAGCTAGCTTGTGTTCCTCTTTCCCTACTTGAATTCCTTTGATTCCCTTCTCTTGTCGGATTGCTATTGCTAGGACTTCTAAGGTTATATTGAATAAGAGTGGAGAGAGTGGACAGCCTTGCCTAGTTCCTGACCTTAGTGGGAATGCTTCTAGTTTCTCACCATTAAGTATAATGTTGGCTGTAGGCTTTTCATAAATAGCCGTAACTATCTTGAGGAAGGTTCCTTCTAACCCTATTTTGCTGAGTGTCTTTAACATGAAAGGATGTTGGATTTTGTCAAACGCCTTCTTGGCATCGATTGATATGATCATGTGGTTTTTGTCTTTCATGTTGTTGATGTGATGTATCATTTTTATTGATTTGCGTATGTTGAACCAACCTTGCATTCCTGGTATGAATCCCACTTGGTCGTGATGTATGATCTTTTTGATGAAGTGTTGGATTCGGTTTGCTAAGATTTTGTTGAGTATCTTTGCATCTATGTTCATTAGTGAGATTGGTCTGTAGTTTTCTTTTTTGGTGGTGTCTTTGCCTTCTTTGGGAATGAGTGTGATATTAGCCTCATAAAAGGAGTTGGGGAGGATTCCTGTTTTTTCTATGGTTTGGAAAAGCCTATGAAACAGTGGTAATAGGTCTTCTTGAAATGTTTGATAGAATTCACCTGTAAATCCATCTGGGCCTGGGCTTTTGTTCTTAGGGAGTTTCTTAATTACATCTTCAATTTCCTCTGAAGTGATTGGTCTGTTTAGACTTTCTAGATCTTCCTTTTCCAGTCTTGGAAGAGGGTGTTTGTCCAAGAATCTGTCGATTTCTACTGGGTTCTCTAGCCTAGTTGAGTATAGTTGTTTATAATATGATCTCATGATATGTTGTATTTCTTGGGGTTCTGTTGTAATCTCTCCCCTTTCATTTGTGATCCTAGTGATTTGAGTGTTTTCCCTCTTTTTTTTGGTGAGTCTTGCCAATGGTTTGTCTATCTTGTTTATTTTTTCGAAAAACCAACTCCTGGTCTCATTGATTTTTTTGTATTGTTTTCTTAGTTTCGATGTTGTTTATTTCTGCTCTGGTTTTTATTATTTCTTGCCTTCTGGTTGTGGTTGGATTTCTCTGTTGCTGTTGTTCCAATTCTTTGAGGTGATCTTTTAAACTGTTGGTTTTGTTGTTTTCCTGTTTCTTGACATAGGCCTGTATTGCTATGAGTTTCCCCCTAATTACTGCTTTTGCTGTGTCCCATACATTTTGACATGTTGTCTCTTCATTGTCATTTGTCTCAAGGAATCTTTTTATTTCTTCCTTGAGTTGTTCTTTGATCCAGCTGTTGTTAAGCAGCTTGTTGTTTAGTCTCCAGGTATTAGTTTTCCTCCATTGCTTCTTCTTGACATCAATTTTAAGCTCTGTTGCATAGTGATCTGAAATGGTACTTCTAATGATCCTTACCTTTGTGGTCTTGCATAGGTTGGCTTTGTATCCTAAGACATGGTCTATTCTGGAGAAGGTTCCATGTGGGTTTGAGAAGAATGTGTATTCTGCTTTCTGGGGATGGAGGGCTCTATATAAGTCTATTAGCCCTAAATCTTCTAATTTTTCATTTAGAGCTCTTATTTCTTTGCTATTTTTCTGCTTGGAGGGTCTGTCCAGTGGTGATAGTGGAGTATTGAGGTCCCCTACTATTATCATATTTCCCTTCATGTGTTTCTCCAGGTTTGCCAGTAGTTGCCTCACATATTTTGGTGACTCTACATTAGGTGCATAGATATTGACCAGGGTTAGTGTTTCTTGATCTAATGTTCCCCTGATCAGTAAGTAGTGACCCTCTTTGTCTCTGATCACTTTCTTGAGGTTGAATACAATTTGGTCTGATATAAGAATGGCTGTCCCTGCTCTTTTTTTGTTTTCCATTGGCCTGAATAATTACTTTCCATCCTTTTATTCTAAGCCTGTGCTTATCCTGTAACTGTAGGTGTGTTTCTTGCAGACAGCAGAAGTCCGGTTTATTTTTCCTAACCCAGTTCTCTACTATGTGTCTTTTAATTGGAGAGTTTAGTTCGTTAACATTTAGGGAAATTATTGATAGAGAGGACTGTTGTGCAGTTGTATTGTGTGGAGTGGTTGTTGTTACAATCGGGGGTTTGGATTGTGTAATTCGTCTCTGAGTAAGTCGCTTAGGGTCGGTTTAGTTTGCACAAATAGTTCAAGTTCGTTCATGTTTGAGAATGTTTTTAGTCTGCCTTCCCATATGAATGATAGTTTTGTTGCGTATTAGACCCTGGGTTGGAAATTTCTTTCATTCAGTCATTTAAATATGTCATTCCACTGTCTTCTTGCTTGAATTATTTCAAATGGGAGATCTGGTTTGATTCTTATGTCCTTTCCTATGTACTTGAGGTTTTTTTTCTCCCTTATTGCTTTTAGGAGTTTCTCTTTCTCTTTGTTTTTTTGCCATTTGGATTATTATGTGTCTTGGTGTGGGTTTATTAGGGTCTATTTTATTAGGGACTCTCTTGACTTCTTGGATTTGTCCTGAATTGTCTTTCCAGAGGGTGGGAATGTTCTCTGTTATTATCTCCCTGACTACCTGTTCTTCCCCCTTCCCTATTTCCTCCCCTTCTGGTATACCCACAATCCTTAGATTGTTTCTTTTGTCCTTGTTCATTAAATATTGGATTTTTCCTTCCAGTGCTTTGCCTTTTATTTCTTTGTTGGTTTCTTGATCATTTTTTGATTGCAGTTTTCCTTCGAGTTCTTCAATGTGCTTCTCCAACTCTGTGTTTCTGCTCGTAAGGCTTGTTACCTTGTCTTTTAATTCCTTCACTTCTTTTTTATGGAATCTCTCATGTTCTTTGACATTTCTTCTTTAATTTGTCTGATTCGTTCGTCCATGGATTTCTTATACTCGGTTGCTAGGGTTTCTTTCAATTCTTTTATTAATTCTTGCATTTCCTTCCTCATGACAGTTTTTAGGTTTTCTTCCCGTGGATCTGTGCGTTTTGGTGGACTTGGAAATTTGATAGGGTTTGTCATGGTGTCTCCAGTTATTAGATATCTTGCTTTACGCATTGTTCTTTGTATTTAATGGTGTGTTTTGTAGTGCTGTGGCTTCTAATTTTGGCCTGCTTTGGTCCCCTTCCTGACGTTGTTTCTAGAGGGGCCTGTTGGGTGAGTTTGTTGAGCCTAGCCCTTTCTCCTCCCCTTTGCTACCTAGAGTTCAGCCTTCCTGCTGTGGGTCTTTTCCCTTTTCTGCTCCTTTATTTCTGTCAGCGGTGCAGTTCCACTCCTGGCCACAATGGTTACTGGTGCTGTTGAGCCTAGCTCTCAATCCCCCTCCTTTCTCTGGGAGTCAATGGAGCTCCGCCCCCTCCACGCCTCCCTTGAAGGGTTCCCTCAGTCCAACCCTTCAGGCTCTGTCCTCACCCTTGGGGAGTCCCTGGTCCACTCCAGGGTCCAGGGGGGTGGACTGCTCTAGTTCACCTGCGAGTCCAGATGGCTGGCCCTATCTCTCCCGTCTACTTGGGTTGCTCAACTTGCCTTTCTAGGCACCCACCTGGGGGAAGGGAGTCACTCAACCCTCTCCGGCTGGCACGCAGGGGTCCCTGGGGGGAGGTGCCTACCCAAGCCGCACAAAGGGACAGAACTTCACTCAGCCTCTCCTCACTCACTCCTCCAGCCGGCACGCCGGAGTCCCTGGGGGGAGAGTCCGACCCAAACGCCGCGCGCAAAGGGACAGAAATTCCCTCAGCCTCTCCTCACTCACTCCTCCAGCCGGACGCCGGGGTCCCTGGGGGGAGGGTCCGATCCAAACGCCGCGCGCAAAGGGGCAGAAATTCACTCAGCCTCTCCTCACTCACTCCTCCAGCCGGACGCCCTGATTTCTTTTATTAATTCTTGCATTTCCTTCCTCATGGCCGCTTTTAGGTCTTCTTCCCATGGATCTGTGCATTTTGGTGGACTTGGAAACTTGCTAGGTTTGTCACGGTGTCTCCCGATATTAGGGATCTCCTTGATTTACGCGTATTTCTTTATATTTAATGGTGTGCTTTGGAGTACTGTGGCTTCTAATTTCGGCCTGCTTTGGTCCCCTGTGGTGTGAAGATGGGTCCCTTTCCTGAGGGTGGTTCTAGAGGGGGCTGTTGGGTGAGCTTGTTGAACCTAGCTCTTTCTTCTCCCTTTTGCTACTTAGAGGTCAGCCTTGTCACTTTTCTGCTCATTTTAGTCAGCGGTGCAGTTCCGCTGCTGGCCACAATGGTTGCTGGCGCTGTTGAGCCTAGCTCTCTGTCCTCCCTCCTCTTTCTGGGAATTTATGGAGCTCTACCCACTCCAAGCCTCTGCTGAAAAAAAAATTCCCTCGGACAAACCCTGCAGGTTCTGCCCTCAGCCTTGGGGAGTCCCAGGTCCGTTCCAGGGCTCTGGGGGGGTGGTGGACTGCTCTAGGTCACCCAAGGGTCCAGGTGGCTGACCCAATCTCACCCCATCTGTTGGTGCTAGTCTGTCCCAGCGGCGCAGGTGAAGGATTCTCCTCCCCCTCCTACCTTCCACTTGGGCTTGGGGTCCCTGGGGCAGCTTGCTTGGATTGCCGTGCCGCTGCAGGGTTGGGCATCCACGTGGGTGGGAGAGACTTACCCAGTTGGCTCTCCACTCAGGCTTGGGGTCCCTGTCTCTGGGGCGGGCATCCACGTGGGAGCGGGGCACTCACCTAGTCTGCTCTCCGCTGGGTTTGGGGTCCCTGGCTCTGGGGCGGGTGTCCACGTGCAGCCCCTAGATTTTTAACTTTTGGGGGCCGGAGTGATGGCGCAGCAGTAGGATGCTAGCCTTGCACGTGGCTGACCCTGAATGAAAGATTCCTTTTTATTATATCTTATACACTGGTGATTAACTTCCTTAATTTTTGTTCATATTGGGACATCTTTACTTCTTTATTTTATGTGCAGCTTTTATCAGGTATAGTATATTTAAAACAGCCTTTAAGACTTTGACTATAATATTCCTGTCTCCTCTTTTTTTTGACTTTAAAGTCTTCTTTACAAAAATATTCTTATCTTTATAGGGAACCTTTGTATATGTCTTGTTTCTTTACTTTCACTATTTCAAAATATTCTTGTTGTCTTTGATATTTTAAATTGTAATGGGCCTGTATGTGGATTTCTCTGGGTAAATTCTAGTTAGAAGATTTCTGGTCTGGATGTCCATTTCTTTTCCCAGACTCCATAATTTTGAGTTGTTATTTTTCAATGAGTTTTCATCATCATCATCATCATCATCATTATTTTGAGTAAAAACAAGTTTTATTTGGAAGTTCTCAAAATGGGAGGAGCAAGAATGTGGGTTTCCCCATGGTGGAGAGGGATTCCATACACAACCCAGCATTAAGTATGAAGTATGAAAGTTTTTTTTTTTTTTAAACGAGGGTTCTATCTCCACTTTCACTTGTTTGGGCAGTGGTGTTTCCTCTTTGAAGATGCCTTTGGTCTCGAGTGTTTTGCCTATGTTTTCTTCTATTTTCCTCATAGTTTCAAGTCTGATATCAAGGTCTTTAATTCATTTTGATTTGACCTTTGTGCTTGGTGTTAGAGGTCTGAATTCACTTTTTTGCATGGGGCTAATCAATCGTCTCAGCACTATTTATTTATTTGTTTATTTTGGGGCCACACCTGGTGATGCTCAGGGGTTACTCCTCTCTATGCACTCAGAAATTGCTCCTGGCTTGAGGAACCATATTGGATGCCTGGGATTGAACCCAGGTCTGTCTTGGGTTAGTAGCATACAAGGCAAATGCCCTACTGGTGTGCTATTGCTCCATTCCACAGAACCATTTATTGAAGAGGCTTTCCTTGCTCCATTTCATGTTTCTTGTCCCTTTGTCAAAGATTAGTTGATTTTATGTCTGGGAGTCATTTTCTGAATACTCAAGTTTATTCCATTGATCTGAGGGTCTGTCTTTATTTCAATACCATGCTGTTTTAATGATTACTGTTTTGTAGTACAATTTAAAGTTGTGAAAGTATTAGCTCCCATCTTTATTTTCCCTAAGGGTTGCTTTAACTATCCTAGGGTATTTATTGTTCCAAATGAATTTACTTCTTTGAAAAATGTCATGGGTATCCTTAGAGTGTATTAAGTCTATATGATGCTTTGGGGAGTATTGCCATTTTAACGATGTTAATCCTCCCAATCCATGATCAGGGTATATGTCTCCATTTCTTTGTTCTATTTTATTTCTCCAAGCAGTGTTTTACAATTTTCTTTGTAAAGGTCCTTCACGTCTTTAGTTAAGTTGACTCTAAGATATTTGAATTTCTGTGGTCCTATTGTGAATGACATTTTAATGTCTATTTCTCAATCATTATTTATGTATAAGAAGGCCATTTATTTTTGTGCATTCATTTTGTAGCCTGCCAGTTTGCTATATGAATCTATTGTTTCTAGGAGCTTTTTGATAGTCTTTAGAATTTTCTAAGTATAATATATCATCTGCAAATAGTGAAAGCTTGATTTCTTCCTTTCTTATCTGGATACCCTTGATGTCTATTTTTTTGCCTAATTGCTATGACAAGTACTTCTAGTAGTATGCTGAAAGGAGTGGCAAGAGGGGGCAGCCCTGCCTTGTCCCAGAACTTAGGGGAAGGCTTTCAGTTTTTCTCATCGAGTAATTGAGTATAATATTTGCCATGGGCTTGTGGTAAATGGTCTTGACTATATTGAGAAATAGGATCACATCAATATGAGATGCTTCTGCACTTAAAAGGAATCAGTGACTAGGATAAAAAGGCCACTCACAAAATGTGAGAAATTATTCATTTAATACCCATTCGATAAGGGGCTAACATTGAAAATATACAAGGTATTAACAGAAGTTGACAAGAAAAACACATCTAAAACCATCAAAAATGGGAGAAGAGCCCCTGTTTGTGACGTCAGGCTGGGAAAATCCATGAAAATACGCCTGCCCAGTGGGCCTGACTGTGAAAAATTGTGAATGCTGCCTGTGTGTGTCTGTCTACTATCCTGTTGTGTGAACCTCTTGGGAGTGGGCCGAAAAGAGGCTCCAGAAAACTCACTCTCTCAGAGACCAATACTAGGGCAGAAATGCCAAGAAACAACTCCAAAATGTGAAAACCAGATATGATTTGCAGAACCCAGGTCCTCTGTTTGTGACATCAGGCTGGGAAAATCCACCTGCCCAGTGGGGCCCGACTGTGAAAAATTGTGAGTGCTGCCTGTGTGTGTCTGTCTACTATCCTGTTGCATGAACCTCTTGGTAGTGGGCCGAAAAGAGGCCCCAGAAGAGCACTTAGCTTCGCTTCACTACGTGGCCGTGTGATCTTTCTAAGAAAAGAACACTATTGCAACAAGAAGAAAAAATCACACTAAGAACTGTGCTGGATCACTGAAGCCCAGCATTTCTCTCCAGACTGTCTTCTCTGCTGCGTGCTTGGGCCTAAGATTTGATCCTGTGTGAGGCTTCATCCATGGAGGACTCCCCTACCTTGGAGGCAAGTCGACACATCCAGAAAGGATGGAGCCAGAGGAGTGTTCTGCCTGCATCATTAAGCCAATGAATGCCACCACAACACGTAGAAAAACCCACAATACAAGTGTGACAATGGAGAAACAACGCAGGCCAGCATCAGACATAGAGAATAAAGATGACAATTATGATGAACAGATAATGACCAACCAACTAATCAACCTCTCTGATAAGGACTTTAGACTAGCAATATGGAAGATGCTCAACGAACTCAAAAACCATGGATCGAGTTCAACAGAACACTAATAAGAACCAAGAAAATATGAAGACAGAAATCACAAAACTCCAAACTGAAATAACATGTCAACTAACAGGCCTGAAAAACTCAGTAAACGAAGTGAATGACAAAATGGATAAGCTCTGGGACAGGGTAAAAGAAGCTGAGAATAGACTTGGTGCTGTGGAAGATGAGATACATAACAATTCTATACAGGAGGAGAGATTGAAAAAAAAAATTAAAGCAAATGAACAGACAATGGAAAAATTAGTCAAATAATGGGAGCAGATGAAAATAGAAGTCTATGATAAGCTCAACAGAAACAACTTAAGAATCATTGGAGTCCCCGACACCCAGGAAGAAAATTTCCAGGAAGAATCAATGGTCAAGAACATCATTAAAGAGAAACTTCCAGAGCTAAAGAATATATGTGATCAAATCCTGCATGCTCGAAGAGTACCAACCAAAAGAGACCCCAGAAAAAATACCCCAAGACACATCCTAGTCACAATGACGAATCCCACAGGTAGAGACAGAATTTTGAAAAAGTAAGATCAAAAGGGGAAATTACATTCAAGCGAGCATCCTTGAGATTTACAGCAGACCTGTCACCAGAAACACTAAATGCCAGAAAGCAGTGGTGGATATTGTGACAAGACTGAATGAAATGAATGCTTCACCTAGAATACTGTACCCAGCAAAACTCACTTTCCAGTTTGATGGAAGAATACATGGTTTCACAGACAAACAACAGTTCAGAAACTTTAGAGACTCAAAACCAGTCTTAAAAGAAAAACTGAAAGACCTAATTTAAGACAAGACTAAACAAAAGACACACCAAATTTCGATATAAAGATGACATTAAATCCCAGGACAATTCTTTCTCTCAATGTCAATGGACGTAATGCACCAGTTAAGAGACACAGAGTGGCTAAATGGATCAAAAAACTCAATCCAACCTTCTGCTGCCTACAAGAAACACACCTGAATAGTCAGAACATACACTCAAAATAAAAGGCTGGAGAAAAATTATCCAAGCAAACAACATCCATAAAAAAGCTGGAGTGGCCATATTAATATCAGATAATACAAACTTTATACTTAGGAAGGTTGTAAGGGACAAGGATGGACATTTTATATTAACCAAGGGAGCAGGAAGAAATAACTCTCCTAAACATATATGCACCAAATGAGGGGCCAGCAAAATATTTAATACAACTGTTGACAAATCTGAAAAATAATATCAGTAACAACACAATAGTTGTGGGGGACCTCAACATGGCTTTGTCAACACTGGATAGGTTAACCAGACTGAAACCCAACAAGAATATACTAGACCTGAGGAGAGAAATGGAAGAAAGAGGCCTAGTGGATATATATAGGACACTCCATCCCCAGAAACCTGGGTACACATTCTTCTCCAATGTACATGGGACATTCTCCAGGATAGACTACAAGCTGGCACACAAAACATACCTCCATAATATCAAGAGGATAGAAATTTTGTAGACTACCTTCCTGACCACAAGGCTCTGAAATTACTTGTGAATTCCAAAGGGACACAGAAAAAAAAACTTTAACACATGGAAGTTAAATAGCCTCATACTGAATAACCAGTGAGTCCAAGAGGAAATCAAGGAGGAAATCAAAAGATTTCTGGAAACAAATGAAAATAAAGACACAAACTATTAGAACTTATGGGACACAGCAAAAGCATACTGAGAGGAAAATTTATAGCTTTGCAAGCACACATCAGGAAGGAAGAAGGAACTTACCTGAGTAGCTTAATGACACAGTTAATAGAACTAGAAAGTGCTCAACAAAAGGACCCAAAAATAGGGAGACTGAAGGAAATAACAAAGCTGAGAGTAGAAATCAATGAAGTGGAAACCTAAAAAACAATCCGAAAGATCAACCAAAGTAGAAGTTGGTTCTTTGAAAAAATAAACAAGATTGATAGACCACTGGCAAAACTAACAAAGAAAGAGAGAGAGAAACTTGATAACTCGTATTAGGAATTAAAAAGGAGAGATCACTACTTATATGACAGAGATTCAAAGGGTAGTCAGATACTACTTTGAGAAACTCTATGCCTCTAAAAATGAGAACCTGGAAGAAATGGATAAATTCTTGGACTCTTCTAATCTTCCACAGTTGAAGGAAGAGGATGTAGCATATCTAAACACCCCCACCACTATTGATGAAATTAAAACAGTAATCAAATGTCTGCCTAAAAAAAAAAGCCCAGGCCAGATGGATTCACTAATGATTTCTTTCAAACTTTCCAAGACGAAATACTACCAATCCTGGCAAGACTCTTTCATGAAATTGAACAAACAGAAACACTTCCACATAGTTTTTATGAAGCCAACATCACATTGATACCTAAACCAAACAGAGATGCTACAAAAAAAGAAAATTACAGACCAGTATCGCTGATGAATACAGATGCAAAGATCCTCAGCAAAATCCTGGCAAATAGAATTCAATGCCTCATTAAGAAGATCATCCACTACGATCAAGTAGTTTTTATCCCAGGAATGCAAGGATAGTTTAACATCTATAAATCTATCAACATAATACACAACACCAACAACAAGAAAAATAAGAACCTCATGATCATATCAATAGATGCAGAGAACGCATTTGATATGGTCCAACACCCATTCTTGATCAAAACTCTCAGCAAGATGGGAATGGAAGGAACCTTTCTCAATATAGTTAAGGCCATCTACCACAAGCCAGTGGCAAATATTATCCTCAATGGAGAAAAACTAAAAGCCTTCCCTCTAAATTCTGGCACAAGACAAGGTTGTCCTCTCTCACCACTCCTATTCAACATAGCAGTGGAAGTACTCGCTATAGCAATTAGGCAAGAAAAAGATATCAAGGGAATCCAGATAGGAAAGGAAGAAGTCAAGCTCTCACTGTTTGCAGATGACATGATACTCTACCTAGAAAACCCTAAAGACTACCAAAAAGCTTCTAGAAACAATAGACTCATATAGCAAGGTGGCAGGCTACAAAATTAACACACAAAAATCAATGGCCTTTCTATACACCAATAGTAATAAGGATGAAATGGACATTAAGAAAACAACCCCATTCACAATAGTGCCACACAAACTCAAATATCTTGGAATCAACTTGACTAAAAATGTGAAGGACCTATACAAAGAAAACTATAAAACTCTGCTCCAAGAAATAAGAGAGGACACGCGGAAATGGAAACATATACCCTGCTCATGGATTGGCAGGATTAACATCATCAAAATGGCAATACTCCCCAAGGCATTATACAGATTTAATGCGATCCCTCTAAAGATACCCATGACATTCTTCAAATAAGTGGATCAGGCACTTTTGAAATTCGTTTGGAACAATAAACACCCTAGAATAGCTAAAGCAATCATTGGGAAAAAGAATATGGCAGGAATTACTTTCCCCAACTTTAAACTGTACTACAAAGCAATAGTTATCAAAACAGCATGGTATTGGAATAAGGACAGGCCCTCAGATCAGTGGAATAGACTTGAATACTCAGAAAATGTTCCCCAGACATACAATTACCTAATTTTTGATAAAGGAGCAGGAAATCCTAAATGGAGCAGGGAAAGCCTCTTCAACAAGTGGTGTTGGCACAACTGGCTAGCCACTTGCAAAAAATTGAACTTAGACCCTCAGCTAACATCATGTACGAAGGTAAAATCCAAATGGATTAAAGACCTCAATATCGGACCCAAAACCATAAGATATATAGAACAACACATAGGCAAAACACTCCAGAACATTGAGACTACAGGCATCTTCAAGGAGGTAACTGCACTCTCCAAGCAAGTGAAAGCAGAGATTAACAGATGGCAATATATTAAGCTGAGAAGCTTCTGCACCTCAAAGGAAATAGTGCTCAGGATACAAGAGCCACCACTGATTGGGAGAAACTATTAACCCAATACCCATCAGATAAGGGGCTAATCTCCAAAATATACAAGGCACTGACAGAACTTTCCAAGAAAAAAAACATCTAATCCCATCAAAAAATGGGGAGAAGAAATGAACAGACACTTTGACATAGAAGAAATACAAATGGCTAAAAGACACATGAAAAAATACTCCACATCACTAATCATCAGGGAGATGCAAATCAAAACAATGATGAGATACCACCTCACACCACAGAGTATGGCACACATCACAAAGAATGAGAATAAACAGTGTTGGCGGGGATGTGGAGAGAAAGGAACTCTTATCCACTGCTGGTGGGAATGTTGTCTAGTTCAACCTTTATGGAAAGCTATATGTAGATTCCTCCAAAAACTGGAAATTGAGCTCCCATATGATCCAGCTATACCACTCCTAGGAATATACTCTAGGAACACAAAAATACAATACAAGAACCCCTTCCTTACACCTATATTCATTGCAGCACTATTTACCATAGCAAGACTCTGGAAACAACCAAGATGCCCTTCAACAGACGAATGGCTAAAGAAACTGTGGTACATATACACAATGGAATATTATGCAGCTATCAGGAGAGATCAAGTCATGAAATTTTCCTATACATGGATGTACACAGAATCTATTATGCTGAGTAAAGTAAGTCAGAGAGAGAGAGAGAAAAATGCAGAATGGTCTCACTCATCTATGGGTTTTAAGAAAAATGAAAGACATTCTTGCAGTAATAATTTTCAGACACAAAAGAGAAAAGAGCTGGAAGTTCCAGCTCACCTCAGGCAGCTCACCAAAAACAGTGATGAGTTTAGTTAGAGAAATAACTACCTTTTGAACTGTCCTAATAATGAGAATGTATGAGGGAAATGGAAAGCCTGTCTAGAATACAGGCGGGGGTCGTGTGGGGAGGATGGAGATTTGGGACATTGGTGATGGGAATGTTGCACTGGTGATGGGTGGTGTCTTTACCTGACTGAAACCCAAACACAATCATGTATGTAATCAGGTGTTTAAATAAAATATATAAAAAAATAAAAAAATGGGAGAAGAAATGAACAAATATTTCCTCAAAAAAGAAATACAGATGATCAAAAAGCACATGAAAAAAATGCTTCACATTACTAATAATCAGGGAGATGTAAATGAAAACAAAAAAGAGATATGATCTCACTCCACAGAGACTGGTAGACATCACAAAGAGCAAGAACAACCAGTGATGGTGTGGATTTGGGGAGAAAGGAAATCTCGTTGAATTCCATGTAGTCCAGTCTTTCTGGAAAACAATATGGATATTAGTTAAAGGAATGAACATTGAGCTCCCATATGATCTAGCAATACCAGTTCTAGGACTACAAAAATACAATACAAAATGCCCGTTTCACTCTCATGTTCATAGCAGTGCTATTTACAATAAACAAAATTTGGAAATAACCCATATGTCCAACAACAGATGAATGGCTAAAGAAATAATGGTACATGTACACAGTGGAATACTACATGGCTGTTAGAAAAAATCATCATAAAATTTGCCTATAAATGGATGGATATGGGTGATATGGATATTATGCTGAGTTAAATAAGTCAGGGGAGAGAGAAAAACACAGAATAGTCTCACTCATCTGTGGGATTTAAGAAAAATAAAAGACAGTATAGTTATAATACCTTGAAACAATAGATATGAGGCTGGAAGGACCAGCCCATGATATGAAACTTACCACAAAGATCAGTAAGTGCAGTTAGAGAAATAACCACATTAACAAGTACCATAACAATGGCAAAGAAAGAAATGCAATGCCTGTCTTAGAGACAGGCAGGGGTTTGGAGAGGAGGGAAATGGGGACAATGGTGGCAAGAGAGTTGTACTGGTGCATTTTATGGCTGAAACACAACTATGAACATGTTTGTAACCATGGTACTTAAATAAACTATTATTAAAGAAAAAACATAAAAAATAAACTAGCAATCTAGTTTTATTTTCTTTATGCGTTTGTAAAAATGCTTAGGGCTCACATAGAAAATCAATAAAAGATAAAAAAGAAAAAAAGAAAAGAAACCTGGTGGAAAAAATTTTTTTTCTGCTGGAAAAATTTGTGATCAATCTTGTTGCTTTATATGTTAAAATACATGGACTTCATGGTTTTTGGGGATAGGGAAAGGGAGAGAGTGGGCCATACCCCATGGTGCTCAGGGGTTACTTCTAACTCTGCACTCAGAACTCGCTCCTGGAAGGCTCCAGGGATCAGATGGATTGCCGGGGATCAAACCTAGATCAGTGTTGGGTTGGCCAAGTACAAGGCAAATGTCCTACTGCTGAGCTATCACTTCATGTTTAAAAAACATAGACTTCACTTTCTGCTGCTATTATCCAATATTGTTTTCTAAACCAATTTTCAACTTTTCTCTGATCTTTACTCTTTTGTTCACAGTTTTTCATGTGGAAATTGTAAGCAAGTTTTTGAAACTCATCTTTGTAACTGGAACCTATTGGATTTTCTTACATATCTTATATACTTTATATATATATATATATATATATACATATATATATATATATATACTTTTAAGAATTATTTTGTCAAAATTTTTTACCTCACTCCCTTCCTGTACTACTTTATTATATAGTATTATATAATACTATAATACCTATGATACTTTCCTTCCTACAATACTTTTCCTTTTTTACTCTTTATTTTCTAACCACGTTTATTCAAGCTTACCATAACCTATGGTTTTCTGGTCCTGTTCCTTATGGCCTCTTTGGGCCTAGTAGACTGTTAATGTCAGAGGCATGCTCTCAGTCCTGGTCTTATAGTGTATACATTTATCACTGGTACATCTCTGTAACAAATATTAAATGTAATTAACATACGTCTGTAGTCCAAAGAGAGAGTATAAGTGGCAAAGGTATGTGCCTTGCACTCATGTAACCCAAATTCTGTTGGTTACCCTGAGACCTTCCAGGTGTTATCTCTGGACCCAGAGGCAGTACACAAGATCAAACATGAAAAAAGATATTTTGGAATCATGTTGGCAGTTTAATTTAATAATTTACTATAGACATTCTTATTGTAATGTTAGCTCATATCCTTTTCAAGAATGATTCTTTACTTAAAGGTAATATGTTGTGGTAATGTTTGAATAAAGTTTTGGTCTGTGAATGACTTTTATGAGTCTGAGACAAATGAAAATTTATTTGTAGGTTTTGATATAAACTTATAGGCTCATTTTCAGAAATGGATTTATTTTGAATATTCAATCATGATTGTTGTAAGGTCCTTGTGATAAAATGAAAAATAAAACACAACTATTTAATGAAGTCAAGGAATTTTTGCCTTGAATTTGTCCTGTAAAATCAATATGGATTTCTGTCCAGAATTTTGTGGTTACTTTCCATCAAATAGTAGGTGTTTTGGAAGGTTACTTAAAATATTCTGGCTTAAGATTCTATATAATGAAATCAATTCAGCATCATCAAAAGCAGTTTCTGGTCCCCACTTTCCAGGAAAAACAACTCTCTGTGCCATTTTACATTGGGTCCAAGATACCTGATGACAACCTTCTTGAATAACATTGGGCTGTCTACACAAAGGACTCTTTCATAAGAAAAATAATATCTGTTGACAATTTTTGAAATATATAAAAGTTTAATTTTCCTTCTTTGTCATCTCAAGGTCTAGTATTAGAAACCAAGTGAGTGAAAATCCTAAATACAGATTTTTTTTCCCTCATCTGGCCAAGCTTGTGCTTGTGCTTTTGTGTTTTCTCTCTCTCTCTCTCTCTCTCTCTCTCTTTCTCTCTCTCTCTCTCTCTCTCTCTCTCTCTCTCTCTCTCTCTCGGCGGATCATATGGGATGCTGGGGATAAAACTAGGGTGGGCTATGTGCAAGATAAATGCCCTAACTATTGTGCTAATCCTCTAGACCCAGCCTGTGTATTTTCTTAAAGATGTATCTCTTTATTTCCTTTTACATTTCCATTAATAAATTTATTTAAAAATCTATTTTGCTTCATTAGAAAAATTCTAGATATGTTTGATTTGAAAGGAGACCTGAAGATCTTCAAAATTATATTTGAATATTCACATTCCCTATGAAATTGGTAAATCCTGGATTCTATTTGAAGCAACAGGAAGTCAGAAGATAGTATCGTTTTTTTTTTTTTTTTTTTTTTTTTTTGTGGTTTTTGGGTCACACCCGGCAGTGCTCAGGGGTTATTCCTGGCTCCAGGCTCAGAAATTGCTCCTGGCAGGCACGGGGGACCATATGGGACGCCGGGATTCGAACTGATGACCTTCTGCATGAGAGGCAAACGCCTTACCTCCATGCTATCTCTCCGGCCCCAGATAGTATCGTTTTTAAGGCTTTTCTCAAATTCAAGGCAAAGATTTGAATTTTGAAATGGATCTTAAAAATATTACTCTGTAAGAAAAATCTACAAAGGGAAATAGCAAGAAGGAGAAAGGAGGAAGTCCTGGGCTTATTCACCACTTATTGTATATGCATAAAACCATCCTCCTAGATAACATTTTCTAGTTTTTGCCTTACCACTGTCCTGCTCACCAGCTCCAACATCGAGTCATAGGAAATTGAGCTTGTATTTGTCACCAGGTATAAGACAGGGCCAAAATCAGTAAATGCTTGATATTCCAGAAAATATTCTCATGGCACTGAGTTTTAACTTCATGGAATGTATTTTTTCCAGTGGATGATGAAATCATTTAGCAAATTGTTACCTTTTCTGGAAAAATTTTATTAAAATTAAATAGGTATAGGCAAACTTGAAGCTCATGCTCTTCTTTTTGAAGCAGGCACACTATCAACTTTATGTACAGAAAATGTATGATGTGCATTAATAAGATAGATTAAGGAAACTGCCATTCTCACTTTTCTTATATGATCAAGCATGTGATACATTAAGTTGCTCCATATCTTCTAGAGGTTTTTCCATGGTTTTATCTTTAGTAATTTTAATAATTAGGCAAAATTAGTCCAGGTTAATATGCTTGGCACTTGGGAAAAAGGGTACTTAAAAAGAAACAACATTCTAGAACAATGAGAATTCCAGTTTTACTCTCCATATTTACTCAAATATTCTCTAATCTTGTATCTGACATCTTTATCAGTTTCTCAGATTTGCTAACATTTAATATCTGAATGTGTGCTCCCTGAGTAACTAAAGTTTGGATCCCTATGCCATCATCTTTGCATGGTTTCTAATCTGCTTTTAAGTTGTACAGTGGTTTATTATTACTAAGTGAGGGCAGAAAGAGTCATGTCTCCAGTCCCCAAAACTTTTTTTCCTCAGGTATTATTAAGTCTCTTTCCATGTCAAAAGACTTGGTCTTTGTTTTGTCCTTTTAAAACTATAAAATCTTGCCCTGATATCCTCTCTTCAATCCCTTTATGGAGAAAGAACTGTTTCATTCCTTCTGGGACCTGAGTTTTTACAAGAGGAACACCCTATTCATGATGGCTTGCAGTTCAGTGTGATGTTCTTTACTAGAGTTCTCACTGGAAGAGAGTTCTTGCTCATGGTGTGTTGTCACTTACTTTGCTTTCTTTGAAGTAATGAAAGTCTGCAGGGATGTGAGAAAAGTTATTTACAAAATCAGTAGTCTGAGAATCAGAAACAAAGATTACTTTTTGTTGAGTCCTTACTTTTGTTAACTATTTTATATAATAATTAAAATGATTTCCTTCATTCATCACTGAATGGGGCATTTTTACATTATGACCATTCAGAGTCTCCTGTTATTCTTAGGTCCTGTTCTAACAAGCTTGAAGCAATTGAGACATGTTTAGTTATTCCTAATTTGACTGTTTTATATTATATATGGTCAGAATTTTTTATGCTTTATTATAGATTTGCCTTATCTTCATCAGATCCCTATCTGCATCACTTTCTTCCATTTCTAGATAATACACTGGTCATCATTCTGCATCACTAGAGAGATGATGAGAAACTATTCAATTGAGCTCCTACTACTTCAGCATTCCATTCTGACTGTATTTATCTTGTCACATTGTTGTCTTACTCTATTTAATAATAAATCAGAATTTCACTCTAGTTTCCCATGACTATATTGACGTGTATACTTACTTGATGACTGCATCTTTACTTCATAAATGTATAGTGAGAATGTCTTCAGTGCCCCTTCACTGTCTAACATATGGACTTGCAGTTATATCACTAATTCTGTGTTCTCAGATCTTTATTATTCCCTTTCAACTATAGTTCTTAAACTGATGTTTACATGTGTTCTCCATTTCATTAGCTGTTGAATCGATTTACATGGCACTAGATTCGAGTTTGCTCACATAGTGAAAGACTACCTTGATAGTATTAATTGATTCTTCCTATGCAATGGATAATTCCTTTTCTGAACATAAAGCAAAAGTAAACTTTGGCTTATTGCTTTTTTTTCTCTTCTTTGAAAGTATTTTAAAGTTTCTGTTCATTTATATTCTTTTTATTTATGGATGGGTTAGATTATTTTTCTTGTTAAGCTCTTTCACTGCCGTATATATTTTAGATATTAGCTTCTTATCAGGTAGGTATTAGGTAAATTGTTTCTCCCAATCTGAGGTCATTCTTTGTATCCTGGGTACCAATTCCTTTGAGGCACAGAAGTTTCTGAGTTTAATGTAGTCTGTTTATCTTTTCTTCAAATTGCCTGGTCAGTGATGTTTCATCCTTGAAGATGCTTTTAGCTTCAATGTTATGGAGGTTCTGCTTATGTTTTCCTCTATGTACCTTATGGTTTCAAGTCTGATAACAGTTCTTTAAAATATTTTGATTTGACTTTTGTGCAGGTTTAGGGTTCATTTCTTTCTCATGTAGTTGACCGTTTTACCAACACCACTTGTTTAAGAAGATTTTCTTGCTCTGTTTCTTGCTCCTTTATCAAAGATCAATTGATCATATATTTGTTTGTCTTTATTTTAATACCATGCTGTTTTAATTACTACTCCTTTTTAGTATAGTTTGAAGTTTGGTAAGTGATGCCTTTCATCTTATTTTTCTCAAGGTTTGCTTTAATATTTATTGGGGTTTATTGTTCCAAATGAATTTCAGAAACATTTAATCTACTTATTTGACTATTGTCATTGGTATCCTTATAGAGATTGCATTAAACCCATAAATTCTTTGAGAAGTATTACCATTTTCATAATGTTAATCTTCCCAAACCATGAGCAGGAAATGCATTTTCATATTTTTGTATCTTTTATTTTTTTAAGTTGTGCTTTGCAGTTTTCTTTTTATGGATCTTTCACTTCTTTTGTTGATACTGAGGCACAATTTGGAATGTGATTGATCTTTGATAGTAGCTTTTTTATTATAGTATTTTTTTCTTTGGTTTTTGGGTCACACCCAGCAGCGATCAGGAGTTACTCCTGGCTCTACTCTCAGAAATCGCTCCTTTCAGGCTCAGGGGACCATATTGGATGCCAGGATTCGAACCACCGACCTTCTCCATGCTATCTCTCCAGTTTTAATTTCTTTTTTTTTTTTTGTGGTTTTTGGGTCACACCCGGCAGTGCTCAGGGGTTACTCCTGGCTCCATGCTCAGAAATTGCTCCTGGCAGGCACGGGGGACCATATGGGATGCTGGGATTCGAACCGATGACCTCTTGCATGAAAGGCAAACGCCTTACCTCCATGCTATCTCTCCAGCCCCCAGTTTTAATTTCTTTACTTGTGATTGCTCTGATCAGGTTTTCTATTTCTTTCTGCTTCTTTCCAGGGATGTATGGTTCTAAGAATATAGACATCAAAATTTTTCTTCAAATAGTTATTTATGTAAACTCATAAACTTTTGCAATTTTGAAGTATGTATTGTGATTCTTGATGGCTACTAGGCATATAATATAAATTTTTACTATCAGGAAAAGGCAAATCAATGCAACAAAGGATTGTAATCTCATGTGAGAATAACACACACATATGTGTGTATATACACACATGCATATATATATACAATAATTGGAAAAAAACAGTATGTAAAATGTGCAAATGAACACTTTCCATTGTTGGTGGAAATGTGGTCATTTCTAAGAGCACATATTAATGTAAATGTGGACCACATGACCTGGTTCAGCCTCTGTGGAAAACTGTGTGGAGATTTACTTGACACACACAAAAGAATAGAACCCATATGATCCAGTGTTTCCACTATTTGGTGTCTATGGCAAAATCACAAAAACATATTTAAAAAATTTAGCATTATACAGCTTAGTATAATAACCAAGATATGGAAGTAAACCAAGTTCAACTACAAACCAATGGACAAATATATTGTGGTATAAGTGGATATATAATTTGTAGCATAAGTTGATAAACAATTTGTGGCATATATACAAAATGAAATTCTATGCAGCTATATGAACAAATTAATAATTCAGTTTCTAGAAATTCAGAAAAAATTTGAGGTATCATGTTTATTGAAATAAGTCAAAGGGCAAAGGACAAATACCAGTTGATGTTGCTATTTTTGTGTGTAGAGAGAAACAAATAAATGGAGGAGAAAATACCAAATGATAGCAGCTTTTTGGTCCTGGGTTCTAGAACTTAAAATACCAAGTAAGGGAGAGATAAGGTGTGGCATGATGAGATGGACTGGAAATAATAAAAGGAAGATCTTGAATACTATGGTGGTGATGAGATGTGGGAAGTACATATATACCAATACCATAAATACTAACCATATTATAGACATATTTCTTATAATAATAAAAATAAAACTAACTATAAAATATCATTAGTATATTAAATTATTTATATGTGTATTTATTTCAGGCTTTTAAAACCAAGGATGGCTATCTTGTAGTTGGAGCAGGAAATGATCAACAATTTTCAACTGTCTGTAAGGTACTGTAATTTATTTGGATGTATGGATGATAACTGCAATTTCTCTCTCTTTTTTAACTAGGAAAGTTATTTTTCTATTTTAGCTCCTAAAATAAAGCATCTTTTATGGTAACAAATGTTAAGAGCAGGGTTTGTATCACACATTTTGTTGTTGATGAATATGGCTAATTTTTTTTAAATAAAAAGTTTTTTTAGGGGCCGGAGAGATAGCATGAAAGTAGGGCGTTTGCCTTACATGCACAAGGACTATGGTTCAAATCCCGGCATCCTATATGGTCCCCTAAGCCTGTCAGGAGCGATTTCTGAGCATAGAGCCAGGAGTAGCCCCTGAGCACTGCCAGCTGTGACCCAAAAACAAAAAAAAACAACAAAAGTTTTTTAAATGTACACCTAATAGTCAAAAATTGAAAAAATGTATATAATTATTTTATGGGGAGGTTTCAGGCACTATTCTTGACTCTTTGCTCAGGAATCACTCCTGGTGGTGCTCAGGGTATGTGGTTTTAGGTTTCCACTTACACCACAGCCAGCCTGTGTGGATAGCAAATACCTAACCTGCTGTACTGTGTCTTTGACTTTGAAAGAATTTAATTCAAAAATTGGTTTTGGGGCCACACCTAGTGGCACTCAGGGGTCCCTCCTAGCTCTGCACTTAGAAATCTCCCCTGACAGGCTGGGGATCATAATGTAATGCTGGAGTTGAATCAGGTCTTTCCCAGGTCGGCCGCATGCAAGGTAAACACCCTACCACTGTGCTGTCTCTCTGAACCCCACTTTGACATTTTTTAATTACTATGCCTTTAATGACTACCTTTTTTTTCAAAGTTTATTTTTTAAGGATTTAGTTATGATATTATATTATGTTACTTACCATCATGGCCCTGTAAATGCTTTTGAATCACTAGAATAAACTTTATATTGAATATTTTCTAATTTTTAGCAATTTTTAAACATTTAAAAATAGATGTTCTTTTTCATTTAGCTAGATTTTTATTATTTTCATTTTATACTTTTATTGAAAATAAACTACTCTTTTCCAACTATAATGTCAAGAATATAATATAGTTCAAAATGATTTATTGTTGGTTCATATAATTTTCCCTTATTAGCAAGGTTCTCAACTGTTGAAAAATTTGTTATTGTCTTAATTAAAAATTTTTTTCTATTGATCATTCTACCATGACATTTTAGTATTTTTGAAGATGTTCATAAATTCCTTATTGAAACCTTATTTATTTTATTTAACTTATTATTTGCTAACATCATTTTTTATTATGCCTCTATTGTATGAGAGGTTAATGAGCAGAGCTGAAACGTGTAGGAAGTACTAGAAAGAAGGTGACAAATGGAGATAGTTTGGATTGGAACAGGAAGGATTGGAGCATCTGAGGTGGAAAAAGAGGGGAGCTGTTATAATAGTGACTGAGTAACTATACAAAAATTGATTCAAGCATTTGATCTGGGATCAAAGAATCCTTATTATGAATGGTCAATGTTAAAAATATAAAACATACGGAAGCTGTTGCCTGTGAAGTCATTTGCGTACTCTAGCTGCAAAGATGTAAAAGCCAGTTCATTGCTTTAAATGAGTACAGATTTTCTTCCTGGCCCATATGTTTTAGAGTTTTCTTTCTGAAGAATGTGTGTGTGTGTGTGTGTGTGTGTGTGTGTGTGTATGTGTGTGTGTGTTGTGTGTATATGTTAGTGGAGGGTGGTTAGGCTAGAAACTACTAGTTAGAATATTCTTCACTATTGAAAATAGTGAATACTTATTTCTTTTTATTTTTGATTCGTTATGCTGATCAATTTAAAACTTTCGAACTTTCTCATAAATATCCAATGTGAAGTTTTTGAAAATGATTTTTACTTAAGAGCAGAATATTTGCCATCAGCTTTAGTACTAAAATAAGACTTATTAATATGTGCGTTATTCCACATTTTTAAAAAGGGCCTTCAGAGGGCCTTCAAAAAATATCATGCTTGCCCTTATTTTCATTGTATGTGAATTATAAATGACAATCCCTGTTATGAACTATTTAGCCAATGCCTTTAAACTCTGACATTCTTTGAAGAAAATTTTTGTCTAGTATTTTGATACTACTTCCATTAATTCCTAAGCATATTGAACAAATGGCTGACTTTTCCACCCTCATAATTACAAATGTAAATTTGTCCTAAATACCTTTTGTTTCTAAGAAAAATATTGTATGTTTATTTTGTTTCAAATTGCTCCACTATTTTATATACAGTGAGTAAATGTCATCTATAATATCCTTGTTCAGATTTATTTCTTACCTAGTGCTTGTCATATAAACTGAATTTCATTATCACAGACAAGTCAGAACTGATGCCTAGGGAGAAATGTTGAGTATTTTCTGTGGTGCATAAGTGAACTTTACTTCTGCCTAATCTCACTATAAAAGAGAATTTGATAGAGTGGTTAACTAATACCTCTCTGGGAAGTACCTTTTTGGGAGCTCTTATTGTCAGGGTTTAGTATGTGATAAATAATATTGGGTTTAAGACTAAGGGTTTAGAAAATACTCTTGTATATAAAGAGCGAATCTTAGTTTCTAAGAAATTCTATTTTATATACATTAACAAACAGAAGAGTAAGGAATGAGAGCATCTGAGAGCTATTTAAGTTGATTGATGCTAACATTAACGGACAGTCCCATTTGAAGTACCTTAACATCCTTTTAAAAGCCATTTAGTCTTAAAGTTTCTTTAATTGGAAGTAATACACACCAGCTTGCAACTTTAGCACACATGAAACATTTTCCTGGGATGCATTTCTAAAGATGTCAACTTGTAATGTGTAATAGGGCACAGGAAATGATAAGCTTTTGGGGAGGGCCACATCTAGTGATGCTCAGGGGTTACTATTGGCACTGCACTCAGGAAGTATTCCTTTTGGTCCTCAGAGGACCATATGAAATACTGTGCAAGCAAGTGTCCTACTTACTCTGCTATCTTTCCAGACCTAGGGAACTATGATTTTAATAAGTATTATAGTTGATTTTGGAGCAGTTTGTCTGAGGACATTCTTGAAATTTTTGTAAATACTTTATAATTTTTTAAAGTGTCATTAGGTAACAGGTTTACAATAATATTAATGTGTACAGTATTGGTATACAGTTACTGCACCTCTCTCCACCACTGAAGTTCCCAATACCCTTTATCAGATGTCTTGATCGTCTGACTTTGTAAATTAAGATTAAGGATTTGTCATCACTCACTATTATTATTATTATTATTATTATTATTATTATTATTATTTAAATCTCTCTCTAGATAACTCTGAAGTGCTTGCTTTTCATGCAGAAGTTTGGGTTGAATTCCTTACTCTAAATGGTCTCTTGGGCACTGAGCCCTCCAGAGTACTGCTAGTGGCAGCCCAAAAGCAAAATGCCAAAAAATGTTTATTGATTAATCTTTTTTTAAAATTGTATGTAATTTTATTCAATTTTTTAATAAATTTTTATTTTAATCATAGTGGCTTACATATCATTCACAGTAATATTCCAGGTACATATTAACATTGAATCAGGGGAATTCCCACCACCGAATTGTCCTCCCTCCACCTCCGCTCCCATCCTGCCTCCCATATCCTCCACTCTCACCCAGGGGCTGCTAGAATGAGTGGTCCCCTCTGTGTCTAGTTTATTACTTAGTGATCTTATAACTGTTTGGTCTTGGTACCTCCTTTACTTCTCCTCTAATTGGGAGGTGGAACTATCTAGTCCCATAATTTTTTTTTTTTGCTATTGAATAATGCTTTTATTTTGGATGTGTCAAGGACAAAATTGCATGCTTTATTTAAACATACAGTGATGTACCAGTTTGTTTACACTTTAAATTAATCAAATTAAAGGTCTCTATAATAAAACTGTTAAAGCAAATTGACAGTCAATATTTGAAATTTTAACATGATTGACCCTGCTGTAGCAATTGCTCTGTTGCATTTATGTAACGTCTTTTTTTTTGTCCCCCAATTCACAATATAGACCGGGCAAAGGGCCTGTGGGTGCATTTACTGTACCTCCTCTTTCTATATAGTCAGTGTAAAGAACACATTGGGAGGCCTTTTCTTTTCTTTTTTTTATTTTATATATAGTTTCTCCCACTCAGTGGATGGCTCTTGTATTCTGGGCACTATTTCCTTTGAGGTGCAGAAGCTTCTCAGCTTAATATAGTCCCATTTATTTATTTCTGCTTTCACTTGTTTGGGGAGTACAGTTTCCTCTTTAAAGATAACTTTAGTCTCAATGTTATGGAGTGTTTGACCTACATGTTGTTCTATATACTTTATGGGTTCAGGTCTGATATCTAGGTCTTTAATCCATTTGGATTTTATCTTTGTACATGATGTTAACTGGAGGTCTAATTTGCCTTTTTACAAGTGTCTAGCCAGTTGTGCCAACACCACTTATTGAAGAGGCCTTCCCTGTTCCATGTAGGATTTCTTGCACCTTTATCAAAAATTAGGTGACATATCTGAGGAACATTCTCTGCATAATCAAGCCTGTTCTACTGATCTGAGGGTCTTTCTTTTTCCAATACCATGCTGTTTTAATAACTATTGCTTTGTAATACAGTTTAAAGTTAGGGTAAGTAATACCTCCCATATTCCTTTTCCCAAGTATTGCTTTAGCTATTCATGGTTGTTTATTGTTCCAAATGAATTTCAGAACTGTTTGATCCACTTCTTTGAAAAATGTCATGGGTATCTTTAGAGGGATCGCATTAAATCTGTACAAAGCTTTGGGGAGTATTGTCATTTTAATAATATTAATCCTGCCAAACCAAGAACAGGGTATGGATTTTCATTTCCGTGTGTTTTCTCTTATTTCTTGTAGCAGGGTTTTATAGTTTTCTTTGATCCTTTGTTCTTCACATCCTTAGTCAAGTAGATTCCAAGGTATTTGAGTTTATGTGAGACTAATGTGAATGGGGTTGTTTTCTTTTCTTTTTTTATATAATTTTTATTTTAATCATAGTGGCTTACATATCATTCACAGTAATATTCCAGGTACATATTAACATTGAATCAGGGGAATTCCCACCACTGAATTCTCCCACATCTGCTCCCATCCTGCCTCCAATATCCTCCACTCTCCCCCCAGGGGCTGCTAGAATGAGTGGTCCCCTCTGTGTCTAGTTTATTACTTAGTGATCTTATAGCTGTTTGGTCTTGGTACCTCCATTACTTCCCCCTCTAATTTGGAGGTGGGACTAGATAGTTCAAGTTATGTAGTTTTGTTTGAGGAAGAGAAAAGTAATAAAATGAGGTAAAAATCAACTACGCTGACTATGGGCAGAATATCCACTTCTTTCCTATCATTATTGGTGTATAAAAAGGCTATTGATTTCTGTGTGTTAATTTTATAGCCTGCTACGTTGCTACATGCATCTATTGTTTCTAAAAGTTTTTTGATAGAATCTTTAGAGTTTTCTAAGTATAGTATCATGTCATCTGCGAACAGTGAGAGCTTGACTTCTTCCTTTCCTATCTGGATTCCCTTGATATCTTTTTCTTGCCTAATAGCTATAGCAAGTACTTCCAATTCTATGTTAAATAGGAGTGGTGAGAGGGGGCAACCTTTTCTTGTACTGGAGTTTAGAGAAAAGGCTTTCAGTTTCTCTCCATTGAGGATAATATTTGCCATTGGCTTGTGATAAATGGCCTTGCTAGACTGAGAAAGGTTCCTTTCATTCCCATCTTGCTGAGAGTTTTTATCAAGAATGGGTGTTGAACCTTATCGAATGCTTTCTCTGCGTCTATTGATATGATCATGTGATTTTTATTTTTCTTCTTGTTTATATTGTGTATTATGTTGATGTATTTATGACTGTTAAACCATTCTTGCATTCCTGGGATGAAACCTACTTGATCATAGTGAATGATCTTCTTGATAAGGCATTGAATTCTATTTGCCAGAATTTTATTGAGGTTTTGCATCTGTATTCATCAAGGATATTGGTCTGTAATTTTCTTTTTTGACTGTATCTCTGTCTGGTTTTGGTATCAAGGTGATGTTGGCTTCATAGAAGCTGTCTGGAAATGTTCACGTTTTTTCAATTTCATGAAAGAGCCTGGCCAGGATTGGTAGTAGTTCCTGTTGAAAAGTTTGAAAGAATTCATTAGTGAATCCATCTGTGCCTGGGCTTTTCTTTTTGGGCTGATGTTTGATTACAGTTTCAATTTCCTCAATAGTGATGGGGGTGTTTAGATATGCTACATCCTCCTTGTTCAACAGTGGAAGATTATAAGAGTTCAACAATTTATCCATTTCTTCCAGGTTTATTTTTTCTTGTTCCCCAATTCACAATACAGACCAGGCAAAGGGCCTGTGTTGAGGTGTATATGGGGTGCATTTACTGTACCTCCTCTTTCTTTACAGGCAATGTAAAGAACACAGCCTGTGGTAGGAATTGGGAGGCCTTATCTTTTCTTTTTTGAATATATAAATATATATATACATATACATATACATATATATATATATATATATATATATAATCCTTCACCAGTGCAACATTCCTATGACCAATATCCCAAGTGTCCTTCCTCCTCACCCCACACTGGCCTGTACTCTAGACAGGTTTTCTACCTCCCTCATTAAGTCACATTTTGTTATGATAGTTCTCAGTGTAATTATTTCTGAGACTGCACTAAACAATCCCTGTGGTGAGCTTCATGTCTGAAGCTGGACCTCCAGTCCTCCTCCATTTTGTCTCTGAGAATCATTTACACAAATGTTTTTCATTTTTCTCAAAACCCATAGATGAGGGAGACCATTCTGTATTTATCTCTCTCCCTCTGACTTATTTCACTCAGCACAATAAATTCCATATACATCCATGTATAGGAAAATTTCATGACTTCATCTCTTTTGATGGCTGCATAATATTCCATTATGTATATGTACCATAATTTCTATTCATCTATTGAGGGGCATTTAGGCTGTTTCCAGAGTCTGGCTATTGTATATAACATTGCTATGAATATAGGTGTGAGAAAGGGATTTTTGTATTGTATTTTTGTGTTCCTAGGATATATCCCTAGGAGTGGTATAGCTGGATCGTATGGGAGCTCAACTTCCAGCTTTTGGAAGAAGTCCCATATCACTTTCTACAAAGGTTGGACTAGACGGCATTCCCACCAGCAGTGAATAAGAATCCCTTTCTCTCCAAATCCCCGCCAGCACTGCTTGTTCTTGTTCTTTGTGATGTGCGCCAATCTCTGTGGTGTGAGATGGTACCTCATAATTGTTTTGATTTGCATCTCCCTGATGATTAGTGATGTGGAGCATTTTTTCATGAGCCCTTTAGCCACTTATATTTCTTTTTTTGTCAAAGCGTCTGTTCATTTCTTCTCCCCAATTTTTGACGGGGTTAGATTTATTTATTCTTGTAAAGTTCTGTCGGTGCCTTGTATATTTTGGATATTAGCCCCTTATCTGATGTGTATTGGGTGAATAGTTTCTCCCACTCAGTGGGTGGCTCTTGTATTCTGGGCACTGTTTTTTTTGAGGTGCAGAAGCTTCTCAACTTAATATAGACCCATCTGTTTATTTCTTCTTCCACTTGTTTGGAGAGTGCTGTTTTCTCCTTTAAGATGCCTTTAGTTTCAATGTCATGGTGTGCTTTACTTATGTGTTGTTCTCTATACCTTATAGTTTCAGGTCTGATATCAAGGTCTTTAATCCATTTGTATTTTACCTTCATATATGGTGTTAGCTGGGGGTCTATGTTCACTTTTTTTGCAAGTGGCTAACTAGTTGTGCCAACACCACTTATTGAAGAGACTTAGGATTTCTTGCCCCTTTATCAAAAATTAGGTGACTGTGCATTTTATTTTCTTTAAATTTTTTTTATTTATTTATTAGAGAGTCATGCCTAGATATATTCAGGGTTTATCCTTAGTTCTTTACACTTTACACAAGACTCAATTGCTTATAGTAATGTTCAATATGTCCAAAAGCCACTCCAAAATAACTCAGCATGTCTATAATAAGAACTTTCACAAGAAAAATTAGCTAGTGGAACTACAAAATGCTGGAATAAACTAAATTTTTTTTTGCCTTTTTTGGGCCACACGTTGTGATACTCAGGGCTTTCTCCTGGCAATATGCTCAAAAATTGCTCCTGGCTCCATATGGGATGCCAGGGATTTAACCAAGGTCCGTCCTGGATCAACCGCATGCAAGGCAAACGTCCTTCCACTGTACTATCGCCAGCCCCTAAACTAATTTAAAATTTTTTTCAATATATAAATAAAATTCTTTAAGAACCCATGGAATTATATCAAACCTGATATTTATGTCATTGTTGTCCCAGAAGGAAAGAAGGAAGCACACCTAAAATATTTGAAGCATTAATGTCTAAAATGTGATGGATAAAATTCTAAAGATTTAATTGCTTCAATAATTACTAAATATGACAAATGAGAATGAATTCATACCAAAGTATATCAAACTATGACTACTGAAAACTAAAAATCAAGAAAACGTTTTGAGAATTATAAGTAATACAGGAAAAGAAAGAGGTGTTAACCTAGAGTTTTATATGCAGTAGGAATATCCTTAAGAGATGAATGTTAACTGTGGAAACCTACCTGTGAGGAAAATACGTTTTCAAATAAAAATATAGAAATGAAGTTTAAGTAGACATTTTTCTCTGTTCTCTCCCACTTTTCCCTTCTTTCAACTCTCTTTTTCCATCCCTTTAAAAAAATCAGCAAAAGTAACACCACAGCTAATACTCTTAGCATGCTTTGTTTTATTTGTGTGTGTGTGTGTGTGTGTGTGAATAGTACCTTGTTGGAATACTTCATGTTATTGTTTAATATGTCAAGTAATTTAAATTACATTGATCCAGATTGTATGAGACAGTCTTTTTAAAGAATCTAAGAAATCCCAACCCTTGAATCAATTTCTTTAAAACCCTTGTAGCTGAAGACAAGCACACAATTTGTGGCCACTGTGTCACACAAACTTGCAAAAATAAAGAGCCACAATTAGCCAAATGTCAAAAAGGGTATTTTATTTTATTTTTTTATTAAATATATTTTTTATTTAAGTAACATGATCATATTTGGGTTACAGTCATAACCAGAACACGCACCTTCACCAGTGCAACATTACCCCCTCCCCCCTTCCCACCCCCTACCTGTATTCGAGACAGGCATTCTACTATAGTAATTTGTTTTTAAGCTCAGTAAGTTGTATTTTTTTTCCTTAAAGGATAAGAGTAAAAAAAATATAGTAAAGGTGTGGTAGTGGCAATCACCAATGTTTGCATAGGTCCAGAAAAATGGAGAAAATGGAAAAAAAGTCCTTGACCTGATTACAAAAAGGCCTCACCCCAGAAGTTTATTGGCATAAGACAGACTCTGAGTTCCAGGCATACCAGTCTATCCAACTCCAGTCATTGTCAAGGTCCCGGTGAAACTTTTTCACACTTTAGCTGTAGTTGGTATCAGACTTTTATATTTAAAGACTCTGGATTCTGTGCATTTCTTTCGCCGATGGAGGCTGATGTGGAGCATCCTCTAGTTTCAGCATATCATTAAAGGCAGAGCGATCTGCCCTGCATGCAGACTGTTGCTGAGTCACCTGGGTGTTGGGAATACTCTTTGGAGTAAGTCAATGCCAAAGCAGTGTTAGGTCTTCTCTGGTAGAGGCTTGGATCCTGGGAGTGTTAAAGACAATTGTGGTTGTTTCCATAGTTCAGGTATGTGTGTGGGTGATGCCCATTCTTCTGAGACCTGAGCCTAATCATTATGCCAATGTTCAGGGTAAAAGGCCTATTTACATTACCACATTTGTGTTCCCATCTCTATTAGATAAAAACTTGTTTACATATGTATTATTTTCCCATTTTAATGTGCCTATGCAAAAGAGAAACAATGCCACAGAAATTGTTGGTGCATCTGGGGGCCAACGAATAAAGTCTAATATTTCCCCTAACTTGGTATAAACATGAAATCTATACAGAGTTACTCTTCTACCAGTATTGCTTATAAAACAGATCTCACAGGGGGAAAAAATCAATAACTAATCTAGTGGGCAAAATCGTCACTATATGAGGATATTTAAAAAGAGTTATAGATGTAAGGGAATACATCTGAGATATACAAAAGAGATGCATGTGACCCTCAAAAAGGGTATTTTAGATATTCCAGTACTCTGGAGTGCAATCACTGAGTAACTTTTTTTTTTAAATATAGCTTATGATGTATGCTGGGAAAGGTTAAACTGTATGTTTAAAATGTGATTTGGTGAAGTCAGTTTTTTTAAAGTGACTTATTTACTCCAAGGAAAGTTTTGATTCCTGGATAGGCCTTGAGGCCAATTTTGGCATTGAGGTATCTTGCCTGGCAGGTTTCTAGAAAATATCCTATATATGGTGTCTTTTACTAAAATTCTGGGCTAAGAAGACTGTTTTTTCATATTGCTAAAGGAAACAAATGAATGAAGGGGAAAATGCACTATTGAGATATTCTCCTTTCTCCAAGGAATATTCTTTAATACCTTTACTTTATAAGATGATTAATGAATTGATTTTACTTAAATGGTGGGCCCAAATGTACCTATTAAATATTTGTATTTAAAGTAAAGACATTAATAAAGTCATGAAGCTTTTTGTAGAGCACATGGTCTGTTCCTGTCCACAAATACACTTTGGTTTTCCATCACAACTGCCAAGAGAGCTTCCACACTTTCCTTTCAAAAATACTTTCCCATTTAAATCCAGTTGGTTCATTCATTATGGAATTGTTAAAATTTCAAGATGCGCAAAGAAACTTGGAAATAGATTTCACCATTTTTCAGGAGGATCAAAAAATGAAGCATCGAAGAGCATATATTTTCAAAAATTAATTATTAATAGTCACCTGAAATGACATAGTTTTTCATGACTGGTTTTCAGGCATAGAGTGTTTCTGTCTCAACATTCAGCATCTCTTCACCAGTACCCCCTTTCCTCCACCAATGCACATCCCACCCTGTTTGCCTCCTACCAATCTACTTTTACAAGAAGTGCTTTTTATATATGACTTTTTTTGCATTATGATTTATAGTACTGATAGGATTTTGGACATAGCACTGTACCATATTACAGGAATACCTCCTTCTCTTGGATGTTTCCTATCATCTTTGCTCTTCTTTAGGGATACATCTTAAAGTAAAACACTGACACTGCACTAGGATAGATACCTTATAATTGACTACTTTTATGATGAGCACTTGAGGAAAATTTAGATGCGTTTTCTTGGTACCCTGTACAACAACATCATGAATAGGACAATTGGGATAGATAATTTATTTATATGTGAATAGGACAACTGGAATAGATAATTTATTTATATGTAAATGTATTTCTCATATATGAATATAAGACTTATAAGAATCTGATAGTGTCATCTGTGCTCCCATAAATAGGCATTTGCTTAAATGTACTTAGGACCTCTTTTTTTTGCGAGGGGGACACACCCGGCGGTGCTCAGAGGTTATTTCTGGCTATCTGCTCAGAAATAGCTCCTGGCAGGCATGGAGGACCATATGGGACACTGGGATTCAAACCAACCACCTTTGGTCCTAGATCGGCTGCTTGCAAGGCAAACACCACTATGCTATCTCTCCGGCCCCTACTTTGGACTTCTTATAAATGACAGTCACCAGAATAATCCATTTGTATCACATAATCATCATCTATTTCTCTTTTAGAGATGCATAAAAGGCCAGTTGGAATGGTCTTAGGGAGACCATGGTAGGCCCTCAATAGCAGCATGCAGAAATAGGTTCATAAAAACTCAAGTTCTATTTTTTAATTATATTTTTCTTTTAGATCTTGAACTTGCCTGAACTGATCAAAGATTCCAAGTACAAAACTAATTATCTGCGGGTGAAGAATAGAAAACAACTGATTAAAATATTATCTTTACGGTAAGCTTGGATCTCTTGTTTATGCATTTTATAATTAATAAGATGTTAGCCTTTATGTGGTTGGTGACATTCTTTCACATTGCACTGATCAACTTTTAATTATTTTCCTTTAATAAAATTAGTCAAATATGCTTTAAATTTATGCTTTTGACTTGAAAGCATATTATGTGCCTTACTAAGTACTTAATAACATAATAAGTTGTTAATAACAGTACTAATAACAATAAGTCTTAATAACATAAATAATAAAAACTCATAGGCTTGAGTTAGGTAACATCTCTGTGCATGTGTTTGGGATTAATCTATCATACATTCTTCTACTGCAACTCATGCCAATGATAAGTCAACATTCTTTACTTTTATTGTATTAAATGCTATATATACACAGCCTTGTTTAACCTTTATGATCATCCTGTGAGATAAGTTCTGCCCAAGACAAAGTGAGTTTATTGACTTTCTGAACTACTGCTGTGCAATTTGTCATAAGGAAATGTCATAGTTATGTGTCATTTTAATGTTAATCAGTTAAGATTTGGTTTTCAAATTTTCCCATTCAGATCAGTTTTATGCTTTTTGCTAAAACTTATGCCAGTTTTTGAGTTTGCTCAGAAATGTTATTCTTTTCTATCTTTTTAATTTTGTTTAATATAAACTTTTCAATATATTAAAAATAGGCATTATGGTTTTTATATATCTAAATGCCCAGTTGAGCTTTTTGTTTTATAGAAACAGATTTTTTTCATCATGCCAATAAATAATTTTGTTCAAAGCTCATCTTAACTTTTGAAAAGACTTTTGTTTTCTCTGTAGGATATGTCAACATATTTGGAAAACATACCTATGCTCATGTAATTTTTATTGCTATTTGACTTGAATTCAGGGACCTTTAGATGAGTCAATATTCATTTACCTGTTCACTCTTTCTGACTTTTTTTTATATGTGTGTGCTATGCTGTCTGTATTTCTTTCATGTGCCAAATGCTCTTCATTCAATGGAGGCTCTGTGTGTGGGACTGATATGTAGAGAGAGTAAGAGAATAAGAATTGAGTTCCTCTTTCCTGGTCATGGCTAAATATAACTCTGATTTTACCACAAAGTCCAAAAGTCCTCAATCATTAACCTTTCTCTACATGAGAATTGGCCATTTATATTTCTTTTTGCCTCTTTGCTTCTCAAGAAATTTTAGGCTCATTGAATTCATTGATATGACTTTTCCCTTTCACATAATGGTTACCAAGTTTCAATAATAGGCACTTGTGAGAACACTATCAAAAGCTCTTTGATAATCTAAATATCCACACTGTGAGAAGAGTGAATCCTAAGAGACAAAACCTAGCAGATACAAATAGTTATTTTAATCCTTAGTTTTAAATTTTACAAACCACAATTTTTTAATTTCCCAAATTTTGTATTCCTGCATAAATTATGCTATAGTATTATTTTTCCATGTAAAGACCTTTAGTTGTATTGTAACAGAGTCGTGTGTGTGTGTGTGTGTGTGTGTGTGTGTGTGTGTGTGTTGGGGGGATGGTTGAGTAATTGCTCACTTCCTTCCTACAGATGGGAATTGCAATTATTTTGAGACATATTAGGTACTTCTCTATTCAACATGAAAAAGAAATAAGGTATAGAACTATAAGTGTAGCCAGATTAAGGGTAGTTGAGAAAGGATACTTTTGAAAGAAGTTATATTATAGTAATTCCTATTGTTAAAACACAGACCACAGAGATAGCCAGCTCTTGACAGTTTGGAGGCGAAGTTTTATGCCTCTTGTGTTCATGTGTTTGCATTTTTGGTACTATCTGTTACAATTCAGTTCTTTATTCTTTCCTTGCTAAAGTTTTTTCTTTATGGTTCACAAGGGCCAGAGAATATTAGGATAATTTTTGTTCACTTTTTAACTATATAATTTTTTCATGTCACTGAATTCACATATGCTTAGAATTCTCTGTAAACATTTACACACTTAGAATTTTCATTATATTATTTTGTTTTTCCATTATGTAAAAAGTTTAGTGACTTAGGAGGAGTGATACTATTATCTTGAAAGTCACCAACCCAGGTTCAATCCCTGGTATCCCATATGGTACTTCTATCCTTTCAGAAGTAATTCCTGAGTATTTGGGCTATTCCAGGTATGGCCCAAAAACAACAAAAATTTTAGGACGATTTATTATAGGACTGAATATGTTTTATTTAATTACTAAATCATTGTTTTATACAATCTTATACAATGATTTTATCTATATTTTATCAATTTAAAGTATCTTCTTATTACATTTGTACCTAATTTAATAAAATAGTTATGACTCCAGGTTGTCTTGCATCTGATAAACCATTCTTTTTTTTTTTTTTTTTTTGGTTTTTGGGCCACACCCGGCGGTGCTCAGGGGTTACTCCTGGCTGTCTGCTCAGAAATAGCTCCTGGCAGGCACGGGGGACCATATGGGACACCGGGATTCAAACCAACCACCTTTGGTCCTGGATCGGCTGCTTGCAAGGCAAATGCCGCTGTGCTATCTCTCCGGGCCCTGATAAACCATTCTTATATGTTTCTATTGGATACCCATGACAGAGACTTTAGGAAGACTATGTGTCTTTGGGGCCTGATATCTAACCTCTCAGTTATGAAGCACAAATAGACATGGCATGATTTGTTTCCATTAGTGATAGTATTAAAGAATTGGTGAATCTATTCTTTTCATTTCATAGAAAGCTCAGAACTAGTGAATTGCATTAAGATATTTTTCTGAACAAAATTTATCTTGGGTTATGGATACAATAATAAGACAAGAAAAAAGAAAGATGATAAATCAGTATTAGGTAGAAAATACATGTCATAGTATTCTGTCCTTCCCCTTTTATTCTCTTTCCTACTCTTTCTCCTCCTATTCCTCCTCCTTTACAGCTCTTCTTTGTCCCTCTCCTCCTCATTATCATTGTTGTCTTCCTTTTCCTATCTTCCTCCTCCTTCTTCTGACCACTTTATAGATGAGAATTACAAGTATAAAGGGCTGGAACACTAGAACAGTGGATAGGAAATTTGTCTTACACGTGGCTGACCCAGGTTCGAACCCCAGGTTTGATCCCCAGCATTCCATATGTTCACCCAAGCCTGACAGGAGTGATTTCTGAGTTTAGACCCTGAGCTCTGTTGGATGTGGTCCAAAAACAAAAAGGAAAAGAAAAATTATAAGCATAAAGAAAATAGTCTTATGCTCAAAATATAATAAATATTGATATATAATTGGCATACAGTATTGTTTTTTTATTTTTATTTTATTTTTTTTAATATAAATTTTTATTTTGATCATATTGGCTTACATATTGTTGACAATAATATTTTAGGTACATATTTACATAAAATCGGGGGGATTCCCATCGCCAAATTGTCCTCCCTACACCCCCGTTTCTGTCCTACCTCCCTTTTCCTTTTCCCTCACCCCAGGGCAGGTAGAATATGTGGTCTCCTCTGTATCTAACCCACTACTTAGTAGACTTGCACCTGTTTGATCTTGATGCCTCCCTTATTTCCCCCTCTAACTGGAGTCAGGACTAGCTAGTTCAAGTTGCATGGTTTTGTTTGAAGGAGAGAAAAGTAATAAACTGGGATAAGAGTTTAATACCCCAAAATTGGGCGGAGTCCCTCTAAAGGCTCTCATCATCAATTTGGGAGATGGAGAAAAAGAAGGTGAAACACTCCACTAGTACCAAAAGAAGTGTCAAATATCCAGTGAGGGCTCCAGCTATATCGATAAGCACCACACAGAGCCAACAAAACAAACAAACAAACAAATAGGAAAAAAAAACAAAAACAAAAACAGACAAACAAAAATCACGCCATGGTCTTGAGTTGAGAAACATGGCATAGCACATAACGAAAGAGAAGAGAGGAAGAGAAAAAAAAAAAAAGAAAAAAAAAGTATAATTGGGGACTCCACTTTCAATAATTACACCCAGAGAATTCGACCAAAATAGATTGGTAAATCAAAAATAGTAATAACAATAATAAATGAAGGTAATATATATTTATATAAAAAGTAACCAAGGTTTTGCGCTTTTTGTATTTTTGTTTTTTCCCTTCTGCCCTGGCACAGTAAATATTGGGGTCATTCGAAAAAGAATTCACTTGGCCTAAGAGATATGGGGTTTCTCCGTCCTTGGAGCATACTGTCATGGGATCAACTCTAGACTTTGCTCAGGATCCTTTACTTTCTCGTTGGTTTTTTTTTTTTTTTTTTTTTTTTTTGGTGTGTGGAGGACTTCTGCTCTGTGTTTAGAGGTCTCAGTATCTGCACAGATCCTGGGGTGGGACTTATGATGAAGTCAGTCTTTGTGGTTCTAGAGGTTCTGTTACCTCAGTGTCATTTTAGTTCATCTTCTGTGGTATTGTTTTAGTCTATTCTACAACATAATTACTTTATCTTTTTATGTACAGTCATGTATTGCTTAATGATAGTTATATTCTGGAAAATATGTCAGTATTTGATTTAGTATTATAGTATAACATTAACATTGGACTTTATAGTTTTAGAAGATATGACAAAAGAACAACATGGCATCAAGTCAAGGATAAGGTAATATGATAGTCTTAATAAATGTTGAAAAAAAGAGGTTTGTGGCTATGTCAAACATTCAACTTCACTAGGCATTAGGAATTTTGTAAATATATATGATGTCATTGGCCAAAATATTAATCTGTGGTACATAACTGTGAAATAATTATAATATTTTAGTTAATATCCACCACTTAATATATTTAAAATTTTATATATGTTGAGAATTTTAAACAACTGTTAAATATGCAATACAATATTATTATCTACAGCCACATACTGCATATTTTAACTCTAGGACTTGTCTTGTAGCTAGATGATTTCATCTTTTGATACCCTTCATCCATTCCCCCATTCTGAATATAACTGTTGAGACTTTTCTACTTTACCTGATGGTAAAATTTAAACATTTTAAGCAAGTCAGCAAGACTTGTGTAATTTGAGGAATTTTGAAGTTTCTAATTCATATATGTCTCATCCATTCATTGTGTTTCACTTGAATAGCCATTCTGTTTAGAATTAGTTCGTGAAAACAATGTTGCCACTACAGGTTGTTGTGTTTTTTTTTCATTGTTTCCCCCTTTTTCAAACATTAAAAATAGACACTATTTTCTTGGTATGGTATTTCTTCTATAAATGTTTTGTAACAGTAGATACATTTTACGTGAGTTTATGGTTTTGCTTATTGTTGCCATTGAACATTAAATCATAAATTGTTTTAGTGCTCATAGACACTTTTCTCAGCATGTATTTTTCTACAGAAAATATGTGAAAGTGTAAAATGTTTGTGAAAATTAATATCACTACAGACACACTTAAAAATAAAGTCTCTAAACTCTGAAAGTGATGGATTTATGATGTAACTTAAAAAGGAAGCTCACCCTTTTCACCTATTTAAATATCTGAAAGTGAAAACCAAAGCATATATTATTTTTATAGTCTATTTTTCTTTATATGCAATAAGTTTTCCTTTTGTGCTTCAAAATCTTGCTTCTAAAGTATTTTTTTCCTGTGTAATTTTTGAGTAACTTCCTGAGTAATTTTCCAGTCACTTACCTGCTCAGGGTATACTAATTTAAATTTTTTAGAATCTGGTGATTTCTTTTACGTTCATATATGAAAGTGCCTGCCAAGAATGTGAGAAACTTAATTATTTTTTATGTTATATTTGCTAGATGCAGTTTGATGTTAGTCTCTAAGAGAAGTCTGAAAAACTGCATGTTTTTGTCATCAGTTGAATTTTACCCAGCCAGAACACAAATTCTCCTCAAGTACTCTCAGGTGTTACTATTCCCCAGCCATGAACATCAACCATGTTTCCCCTTAAATTAAAGGTGGAAGACTCTCCCCTGAACTTGCCATTTTATCCAGGGTGTTGCAGAAAGTCTGTTTACCCAGCTGCCAAGATTGGAAACTAGGCAAAGCTGAAGAATGTTAAAAGTCTCCAGCTGAAACACAGAAAAGAAAATTTAATAGAGACTAATTCAGGGCATGCTCAAACACCTCTTCTTTGCAGTACTAAAGAACAACTAACTTTTAAATCTGTGCTACTCATACTAGATAAGCAGTTTTGCAATAGTTAGCACCTCAAGAGAGAAAAATAGAAAATTACGGTATCTTGAAACTGAGACAAGTTGCATAAATATGATGTATTATCAGTTGGATAGGAAAAGAGAAAGAACTGAAACAAAATGAAAAGGGAAATGATGGGGAAAATATATTTATTTTATTTATCACTCTTCCTTCTTTTCACCAGTATTTTTGGTCACTGACTGTAGCCTTGTTCTACAGATCCAGAGATTTAAAACAGCATGATACTGGAATAAAGATAGGCTGAGAGATTCATGGATCAAAACTGAGACCCCACTGATAAATCTGAGACTTAGCAACAAGTAATCTATGACAGATAAGTTGCGTGCCTGAAATGGGATAATAAATAAATATTAATAAATAGTGTTGGGAAACTAGATAATAACTTTTAAAAACAATTAAACTGGCTGATATCTTACATTATGCACAGAATTGATTCCAAGTGGAACAAATATTTGGAGACTAGACCAGAAAATTATACTGATGAAAATAGGTCAAATAAAGTGTTCTTTTTAATTATCTAATTTCAAAGATAACAAATATTAAAATTAGCAAGTGGGACTAAGTGAAGTTAAAAAGTTTCTTTATTGGACTAGAGAGATAGTAAAGTAGGTAGGGTACTTTCCTTGCACATGGCCAACTTGGGCTAAACACTTGGCATCCCATATCACCTCCTGAGCTCCTCCAGAAGTGATTCTTGAGTGAAAAACCAATAAGTAGTAAGTTACACCTTCTCTACATTAGTGCATGTGCTTCCCTCCAAAAAAATGTTTTGCATACAAAAGAATCTCTAACATGAAAAGACACCTCACTGAGAAAAGATATCGCATACTAATTTAGGTAAAGAATAGCACCCAAAGTCTGTAAATCAATTAGTAATCAATTTCAGCACCAATTGAAACAACAAAGAATACAAAAACCACACCTCAAAATGGTGAGATAAGATGAATAGACACCTTCTATAAAGAAGATATATGGGTGACCTCTAATCATTAGAAAAACGCCCCTTATCACTGTATCTGGGATATAGGAATCACAATGATAATAAGGTGTTACTTTCAATCAATGAGAATTACATTTATCAAAAAACTGAAGTAACAAGTATTAGTGGGTGTGTGGCCAAAAGAGTTTTCATTTGCTAATGGTGTGAATATCCAGCCTCTGGAAAGAACAATATGGAGATTTCTCCAGAAAAGTAAGACTGGAGCTCTCATTTGACTTTCCCATTAATTGTAGTTCAGTGCAGGATATGGAAGCAAATAAAATGTTAACAACAGATGAGTGGATAAAAAGTTGTGGTATGTCAGAATAGCACCAGCAACACAGAATGACACCATACGTTTTTGTATGGGCACAGTAAAAAAAGGGGGAACCATAGACACAGAAACAAGATCTTATCTTCTAGGGATAAGAACTCACTTTTTATAGCAGAAGGGTGCCTCCCATCCTGAACATGTGTCATGTGGATACAACCAGTCCCCAGGAGATTGGACAGTGTTAGTCCAATCCGAAACCCCAGATCTCCAACGTAGAAATGATACAGCTCCGGGCAACACCACCAGGAACTAAGCTCCATTGGGAAATTTATAACACTACTCTGGCACCAACTTGTGCCAGTTTTGATATGACAATGAGGAAAGGAAAACTTGACCTAAGACCAGGCTGTCCTATCACATCACCTAACACTAAATGGAAATCAGAAGAGATATCGTCCTTTGAACTGTGAAAAATAAGAGCACCAACAACAGAAAACTGACTTTGACAACCGTGACTGAACAGAGCCTACCTTGGGACTAATAAGGAAAACCCTACCCTAGTGGCTGTAGTCCAGGACACACAAAAAACAACAACAACAGCAAGATGTCTTATTGCAGAGGTCCAACTTGGACAACAGAGACTGAGCAGAAACTTTGGATCCATAATATCCTAGGCTTCGGCTTAGGGACTGAACGAAAAGGGACTGAATGAAAACAGGGAGCAAGTGTTACAGAAGACTGAACAACGATGGATAGGAACCTCTAGAACCTAGAGACTCTATCCTAGACCCTGAACTATAACCTGCGCAAATACCAAGATCGCTAGCTACAGTGGCTTGATTTTCTCACAGACAACCGAGAGGAAACTTTCCTGGCATCACAAAAAAGCCTTTGGGATGGGGTAATGAGTATATATGGAGCCAGGGGTTGATCCCATGATGGTATGCTTCAAGGACGGAGAAACCCTGAATCTCTTGGGCCATGGGAATTCCCTTTCTTCCCCAATGCTTACTGTGCCTATGCAAAACAAAACAAAAAAAAAGTGGGGGGAATGCCAAACCCTACCACTCCAGCACCCATACTTTTTCTTGTTTTGTTTTGATTTGTTAGTTTTTGACTTTATTTTTCTTCTTTTTTTCTTCCACTTTTCTCATTCTTTTTCACTCTTGTGGTTATTATTTAGAGATTTATTTTTATTTTTATTTGCCGAGTCCATTTTTTTCTTTTTTCTTCCATTTTTCTTTTCTTTTTTTTCTCTCTCTCTTCTTTCTTTTTTTGGTAGTTGTCACCAATTTTTTTCTCCCCTTTTTCTTATCCTTTTTATCTCCAATAACGGTGGAATAGATGCTTAATCTACAACAAGCTGTAAAGTGGAGACCAGTTGCATTAGCATACTGGGGGGTTGAGGAGGGAGATATGGGATGGATACTGGGAACAAGGGCGGAGGGAGGACAGCACTGGTGGTGGGAATGCCCCTTATTCCTTGTCACTATGTACCATAAATGATGCAGTGAAAGATTTGTAATTTTTAATAAAAATTAAAAAAAAAGTTGTGGTATATATCCACAGTGGAATACTATGCAGTCAGTCATGTAGTTTGCACCAATTGATGGAATTGGAGGATAGCATGCTGAATGAAATAAGTCAGAGGCAGATGGATAAATTTAGAATGACATCACTTACTTGTGGCATATAGAGAAACTAATTAAGTGTATGAACAATATCAATCATTGATAAACTTTGGATATGAGAATATAGACTCAAGAGTGCTAGGTCTGCATGGTAAGGATGAAGAAAGCAAAGAAGTTGACTGGGAGTTTTAAGGGCACTTAAGTCGAGAGTCTAAATTACTTGGGTATGACTAATGAAGTTAACTATTTGCACTGAATTATAGCTTCCAGTAGAAATGAAATGGAAACAGGTGGGAGTAAAGTAAGTTTAGATTGTTAAGTGATATAGGGATAGGTATTGTAGGGTCATATCTTTGTCCCTCAATTTTATAAACTTGAACACTACTGTAACCCTATTACCTAAACTGTAATAAAAATAAAATAAATGCTTATAAACTTGAATCTGCTCTAATCTGGAAAACAAACAAGTAAATCAATGATTTAAGTTGTGTGCAAAATTGCACCAAAAACATGGAAACAGGGTCAGGAATCTATGGAAGAGGCAACTACATAATTTGTTCAGGTTGGTTGGGTAAAGCACACAGGAAGGAGACTGTCAATGAAGACTCCTCATTTTCACCTAATCAGGTGACTATGTAGAGTTCAAATAGAATATAGATTTATAAACTGGGAGTCTTTTTTTTTTGCCAGAGATAAAAAATACTTTATTATATTCAAAGTACCTGTAATTATCATGCTGAGGCTTTCCCACTCTTGAAAAGTCATGTTCTTTCTGGAACATCTCTCTCTCTCTCTCTCTCTCTCTCTCTCTCTCTCTCTCTCTCTCTCTCTCTCTCCCTCCTCTCTCTGTCTGTCTTTCTCTCTCCCTATCCGCTTATATTTCTTTCAATGTCTTTCAAGCAATACTTCTATTTTTCTAAAAATAAATAATAAAAGCAATTATCATGATATACTACCTCAGTCAAAAAAATCACAGGGCAATCTCAGTGGACACAGAAAAATCATCTGATAGGATTTAACCTTTTCTATGATGAAGATCCTCAACACAGTGATTCTAATAGGAAAGTACTTAAAGTCTATACATTGACAGACCCACAGACAATATCATACTCCACAGTGAAAAACAGCCAAGTTTTCCTCTAAGGAATATATAATACACAATATAATGATGCTTACTTTAATTGCTCAATGGAGTATTGGAAGGTTAAACAATTAGATTAATAAGAAAAGGAGAGATAGTCTTTCTTGTTGGACCTGAGAATACACAGCAACATAGTTACAAATCGCCAAAGGCAACATAATGGGAATTTTACTGAGTTTACTGATAAATACTGATCAATTTACTGAGTTTTGGGGAGGGGCCTTGAAAGGAAGAGGCATTTGGATCCTTGAGGGAGGAAGGGGGAGGTACATTGGTGAAGGGTGTGATGTTAGAATTATGTACATAGTAAGTCTTCATTAATAGTATTGTAAATTACAGATTCTCAATTAAAAATCTTATTCTATTTACTGAAATAGAACCAAAATCAAATTTACTTAAAGCCACAAAAAGTAACAACTCAAATAGAAAAAAAATCTCTTGAGAAATTAGGAATAACAAAAATATCATACAGTTTAAATTCAAACTCTAGTCCAAAACAATAGTAATACAGCACTATGTTATTTAGACCATCAGATTATTGTAACAGATTTGGAGCTTAGATATGGAACCACACATATATGTATACTTTTGCCACAAAAATCAAAGAATTCTAAAATGGAGCAAAGAATAGACTTGGGAAAATTGACAGGCTACATGCAGATGAATGAAATTTGAACATGAACGTCCCACTGAGAAATTACTTTAAAATGGACATAAAACCTTAAAGTGGGCAATACACTGAAACAACAAAGCTAATATATTCTAATCATGTCATCATCCGTCATCTTACATCTTAACACTTGTCATCTGTCCTAAAGATGTGTTTGTATATTCAATTTCTATGGCATGGGAAACAAAAACAAACGTAAAAACCCATGATATATTAAACAAAACTTACATCCAAATGAAAAGATATTCCTCTTAATGAGAGAGGATCTTGGTATATTCCAAAATGAAATTGAGGCATAACCTTTCACCTGTGAAATGGCTCATATTAGAAAACAAGAAATATGATTAACATAGAAGGAAAGGCAAAATGCTGCTGTTTACAACAGTATAAATGGCTCAGCATTTCTTACTCTAAATGAAGTCAGAGAAATATAAATATAATTTCACTCATTTGATGGAGAAAGTAGATGAACTAAATAGACCAAAAGTAAACTTTTGGTGAATTTTAATCATTCTTAAAAAGGAAAGAGCAAGAATATTTGATAAATTCATACCAGAGGGTTAAATTCTATGGTGATAGATTAAATTCAAGTTTAAATGGTGAACTTCATGTTGTATATGCATATGTTGATTTTAAATGATATATATCTTAAATTTATATGATGTTATAATTGAATTTAAACTTAACTTTATATGATGTTACTTAAATAAAAATAAGAAAATTTTTATTACACACCAAATTTTATGAGAATTTGTTTTCAATATATTTGTGATCCTTCAAGGTACCTTTTAGCTGGTACTCTTTGGGCATGACAAGAGTTCTGTCATTAAATTGTTTATGTAGACCCCTTCTTCCTTCCTGATAAGTGCTTACAAATCTGTAAATATTCTCTTAGTACTGTCTTTACTGTATTTATTCCACTAATTTTTATAATTTGTGTCTTCATTCACACTTGTATCAGGAATCTTTTTATTTTCTCTTTGTTTTCATCTCTAACCCACTGGTTCTTCAGTAGTCAGCTGTTTAATTTCTCTGTGTAATTTTTAAAATTTCTTTTTATTTTTTAAATTTCTCTGTGTAATTTTGTTGTATTTTTTGTTTGTATTTTACTTCTAATTTCAGTGTATTTGAGAAGGTTTGTACAATTTATATCTTCTTGATTTTATGGAGGTATGCTTATGGGCCAGCATATGGTCTATCCTGGAGAATTATCCATATGCATTGGAGAATAATGTGTAAGTTTCTGGGGATGGAGAGCAGTGTGTGTGTGTGTGTGTGTGTGTGTGTACACATATTGTTTTTGTTTAAAGTTTGTGCCATTTAATATTAATATGGCTACTCCAGGTTTTTTTGGGGGGGGCATACCCAGTGACGCTAAGGGGTTACTCCTGGCTATGTGCTCAGAAATCACTCCTTGTTCGGGGGACCATATGGGACACTGGGGATTGAACCCAGGATGGACCTGGCAAACGCCCTACTACTGTGCTATTGCTCTGACCCCAACTCCAGCTTATTTAAGAGAGTTGTTTGCTTGGATGATTGTTCTCCAATCTTGATTTTTTTAAGTCTGTATTTGTACTGACTTCACATGTGTTTCTTGTACAGACCAGAAAGTTGGATTCTTAATTTTGATCCATTTGCCACACTGTTCCTCTTAATTGGTACAGTTAGTTCATTGATGTTGAGAGAGATAATTGCCATGGAATTTACTGTCATTTTTTCTGAAAGAATTTGGTGTATCTCTTGGTCTGTCTTGTCTTAAAGTAGACCTTTCAATTCTTTTTTTAAAGGATGGTTTTGAGTCTTTAACTTTTTAGAGCTGTTGTTTATCTGTGAAGAGATGTATCCTTCCTTCTAACATGAATCTAAGTCTGTCTGGGTAAAGTACTCTTGGTGAAGTGTTCATTTTGTTCAGTTTTTCCATTATATACCACTACTGCCTTCGAACCTTGAGGATTTCTTGTGACATATCTGCTTTAAATAATAAGGATGCTCCTTTGAATGTAATTTCCCTTTTTGATCTTGCTACCTTCTGCATTCTATCCCTATCTGTGGCATTCATATGTGACTTTTTCCTGTGTCCTGGGTTGTTTTACTTTGGGTCCCTTTTAGCTGGTACTCTTTGGGTGTGAAGCATTTGATTACATGTACTTTTATTAGCTCTGAGAGTTTTTCTGCAATATGTCCTGACAGTTGCTTCATCATGGAAATTTTCTTCCTGGTCTTCTGGGACTCCAGTTGTTATATAGTTTCTATTGAGTTTATCCCAGACTTCTAATATCATCTGTACACATTCTTTGATGATTTTTCCCTTATCATTAAGTATCTTTTCCAACCTCTTTTGTTGTATGGAGGATTTTTTTTTGGGGGGGCACACCTGGCAGTGCTCAGGGACTACTCCTGGCTCTGTGCTTAGAAGTGGTTCCTGGCAGGCTCTGGGACTATATGGGGTGCTAGTATTTGAACCATCATCGGTCCTGGATCGGTGGCATGCAAGGCAAACGCCCTACCGCTGTGCTATCTCTTCAGCCCCATGTTGTATGGAGGTTTTATGCAGCTCATTTTTCATCTCACTGAATCTGTTCTTAGCAGCTCTTAATCTGTTGGTGAGGCTTTCCAGTGAGGTTTTTATTTCATCTACTAAGCTTTTAGTCCTGCCATTTTAGTTTGGAGTTTTCTTTTCTTTTCTTTCTTTGGGGGGGGGGTCACACCAGGTGACTCTCAGGGGTTACTCCTGGCTATGCGCTCAGAAATTGCTCCTGGCTTGGGGGACCATATGGGATGCTAGGGGAACGAACCGCAGTCCGTCCTAGGTTAGTACATGCAAGGCAAATGCTTACCACTTGCACCACCGCTTCATCCCAGTTTGGAGTTTTCTTATTTCTCTTTCATATCCTCTTGATTCTTTTTAATGGTTCATTCAGGTTATTCCATACTTAATCTTTGAGTTCTATGAGGATCCTCTTATTTCTTCTCTAAAGTCCTTATTTGAGAGAGTAAATAGGTGATTTGTACTTTTTGGGCAATCAGAGCTGCCGTCTGCATTCTTTATGTATAGTGGAGGTCTGTGTTGTTCACCATTCTCACGCTTAGAGTGAAGTATTTTCTAAGCATTCTGCTGGTTTTGATTGTGATTCTGGAGCAGAGTGGAGCACTGGGCTTCTCTGGCTTCACCATTTGTGGGCAGGGTCGCTCACTTACTGACATGTTTCCTTCAGTTTCTTCCGGGCATGTGTTCCAGTGCTGTCAGTGGGTCTCAGATGGCACCAGCTCTGATGTGCATGTGGCTGGTGGGGAGTAGGCTTCCCCCTTCGTGGGAAGTAATAGCTCACCTGACCTGCATTCCATGGGCTCTTCAGGGCAGTATGTCTTGGCAGTGGTTGTGGGTTTAGATGGCACCCACATTTACGTGCCTGGGGCTGGTGGGGAGCAGCTAAAATATTTTTTAAAGCAAAAATATTTTGTCACTTCTAGTCCCTGACTGTCTCTCAGATACTTTCCACAGTTTTGCAAATGAGTCTTAAAACTAAAATGTGGACTTAAGTTTATTTTGCAACTAATTTAGAACTCTTACCACTCATGATCTTTTAATCATCCATTCCTTCCCATATATACTTTGTTTCAGCTAAAATTATGATGAGAGGCTAGAGCAATACAAAGCAGGTAGGGTGTTTGCCTTGCATGTGGTCGACCTGGGTTGGACATGGGTTTGATTCCCCAGTGTCCCACATAGATCCTCAAGCTTACCAGGAGCAATTTCTGAGTGCAGATCCAGGAGTAACCCCTGAGTGCCGCCGGGTATGGCCCCCTAAATAAATAAACAAATATATAAATAAATGTTTTAAAACATAAAATTATGACATTTTTGTCTCACAGTTTCTTTAAAATTAAAATTAGCATAATTTAATATGTCTGAAGGTTAAATGAAGCCAAGTGAATAAATGGAGAAAGTAACACTTTTTCAACAAGTGGTGCTGGAAAATTACATATGAATGAAAATTACATATGAATTACAAAAGAATGAAAAAGATAACATATTACACCGTACACAAAAATTAGCTTAAAATGCATTAAAGACCCAGAATTTCAACCCAAATCTCTATAATAATGACTCCAGGATATTGATTTTAAAAGTTACCTCAGGATTAGACTTTGTTGGCAAGGAACACTAAAGCAAAGCTAAACAAGTGAAATTACATAAAATTGAAAGCTTTTGAGCTGCTAAAGAAACAATTGGTAAAACAAAAATGTATCCTAGTGATTGGAAAAATATATTGTCACACCATACATCTGACAAAGGGCTAATAGCCAAGAAGTATAAAACAATCACAAAACTCAACAGCACTAAAACAAACCACCCCATCAAACACTGGTGAGAAGAGCTGTGTAAGCATTTTTCTAAGAAGACATACAGATGGCCAACAGGCATATGAAATAAAAGTTCATCATTATGAGTATCAAGGAAATGCAAATCAAAATGACAATATTACCTCACATCAGTGATGGCAGCCTATATCAAGAATTTCAGGAATAATAAATCTTGTGAGTAGGATGGAAACTCTTTGAGCCTCTACAGAGAAATTTCTCAAGAAATTACAAATAGAACTACCAGGTGATCCGGTAGTTCTACTCCTTGGTATTTGTTCCAAGAATAACAAAATGATGATTGATATATGTACCCCTGTGTTAACTGCAGTTCATATGTAATAGTTAAGATGTGGCAAAAACCAAAAAACCTAATGGCAGATGAGTGTATAAAGAGTTTGTGTTATATATACAGAATAGAATACTACTCAGCTATAAAAAAAGATGAAATCTTGCATTTTACAACAACTTAGATGGAATTAGAAGGGGTCATGCTAAACAAATGAAGTCATAAGGATAAATACCAAATATTCCATTTATGTGGGATACAAATAAATAACTTGAGATTAGTGCCTAATGAAAACAAACATTTAAAAACTGAGAATAAAATTGAGGTTACCAAGAGGGAAGGATATGAGATGGGCAGGGAAATATGAAATTGTGGAAAGTTATTGGCACTCTAGTGGGTAGAGTGTTATGGCTAATATTGTACTCTTAAATTTTATAAACATTATCTTGTAAATCAATGTTACCCTAATTAAAAAAAAGAAATCAATAATAAAAGGACTGTCCTATAAGTGAACCTCTCCAGCTAAATAATAAAGTATATGAGAAAGAGAAGTCATTTCATCAGCCAGGATGTATCAACCAGAGAATTTGATGTCATGAACTTCCTAAACCAGGCAAGCCACTAATTGAAATTAACCATATTATGTGTGCCCTGGTATTTAAGAGATCCAACCACACAATCCTGAGAAGCATGAAAATAATAAATCTTGTAGAAGTATTCAAACTGTGGCTCATGAACCACATGATTTTATATAGCCCTTAAGATAATAAATGGATTTCACATATTTAAACCATTGAATTAAAGAAAAATAACACAAATACTGTTGAAATCTTACGTTTTACATCCATAGTAAAATTTTACTGGAAATCAACTTCACTGACTTATAAACTCTATTGGTAGGTACTTCTGTCTTACAGTGTAGACCTATTATTAGATTATTAGATCTATTATCTATCATTAAGTAGATTTACTATAAAAATTAAAACATTTACTTTATATATTCTTTGGAGAAACATTTGTCAACCTGTTTAAAGCAGTAAAGTATCCGTATTACAGTTTAAATTTTTTCATATGGTTTTGTTTCTGCCTACAGTAGAGTTTTATACTTGTGTCTATGTTTTCTAATATTTTTCTTAATGTCTAGGTTGCCATTGTATATAGATTTGTGTTTTTAATCTAATAGTTTTTTCTAATCTGTGCAAGAAATTTTTTAGACATGAGGAAGATCATGAACTCTTGTTGGCAGGTGTTTAGTGTGATACCCATCTCTGTATCCACCACATCTAATATACCGGTGAGCCCCCTCTTTTCATAGAAAACATTATATTAAATGAAACAACTATTTTCCCATGATTTCTAGTATTTCTAAATTTATATTTTAGAAGACATGTCTATAATTTAATGTGTTTTAAAATAGCATGGAACCATCAATTACTCTGGCTTTCCAAATACAGAATCTAGCTGTGGCCACCAAGAGGACTAATCCCAGAGCTGTGAAAATCCAGGCCAGTATTCTCAGTTTCCTTTTTTTTGTTTTTTTCATTAAACTGAACAGAGCACTGAGACTTAAATAAACTCAGACATTCCAATGTCTGGATTTTTCTTCTTTCAAAGTTAGCAAAAGAGAAAAGAAAAACAATCCACAATAGAGGAAAGAAAATAATAATGAATTAAAATGTAAATTTAGAAATTACAAGAGTAAAACTAGAGCTATAGGAACCCATTTACATATATATTATATATTAGTGTATATATAATATATATGTGTGAACAATTAATGAACCAGAGGCAGAGGGGTTTAATCTAAAGTACTAATTTATATTCTCTTCCTAATGAAAGTTATTATCTTTTCATTTTCTACATCCTTTTTTCTTTTTCTTTTTAAAATGTTATTAAAGCCTAATCATAATTATTATACATGTAAAATTGATAGACAAAAAGCAAATAAGCAATATTTTATTAGTATTAGGGAAAAAGACACTGATATAAACAGAAAATTCCAATTTTGAGCATCAGCAGAGATCTCGTGACTTTGGGAAGAACATACTTACTTAAAACAGGTACATTCTAACATTGGAAGAAGTAAGTAACTTGCCAGAACTCCTGTGGCTTGTCCAAGTAAAGATGGTTAGGAGCAGCTGGTCAGGAGAGACTCCTCTAAGATGCTGGACAGCTGGTGGAAAGACTCAGCAGGAATGTCAGCTGTCAGCACTGGGAGAGAGGTGGAGTTAATTCTTACTAGAAACATCAGTTGCTGTAAGATCAAAGACCCAATGAAGGCCTGTGTTAGAAATCTAAAGCTGAATAATAGATAAGAAAAGAATACAAATGGGGACACACTAGTATCAGAGCAGATCTCAGTCTAAGCCAAAGGCAAACAGGAAATTAGGCAGAGAAAATATTGGGAATCTTAGCAGCAGCTCCAACAGTCAGAAGAGAGGCTCAAATTGCGATTCTCAAGTTGTATGTGTGTGCTTGTATATGCATATGTGTGCATATGAATTTACTCAAAATTCAAGAGCAATGTATTAGAAAAGACTGAATAGTATAGTCTATGCCTTAAGAAAAGCTTTTAAGGGTACATAGAGGAAAACATAGGCAAAACATTCCATGACATTGAGACTAAAGCCATCTTCAAGGAGGAAACAGCACTGTCAAAGCAAGTGGAAACAGAGAAAAACAAATGGGACTAAATTAAACTGAGAAGCTTCTGCACTTCAAAGGAAATAATAACTATGATACAACGGCTACTTATGGAATGGGAGAAATTATTTACCCACTATCTATCTGATAAAGGGCTAATATCTTAGATATAAAAGGTACTGACAGAAATGAACAAGAAAAAATCATCTAACCCCATCAAAATATGGGGAGAAGAAATGAACAGACATTTCCTCATAAAAGTAATGCAGATGGCAAAGGCACATGAAAATGTTCCACATCACTAATCAGGGAGATACAAATCAAAACAACAGTGAGGTATCATCTCACACCACAAAGAATGGCACACATTACAAAGAACAAGAACAACCAATGTTAGCTTGGATGTGAGGAGAAAGGAATTCTCATTTATTGCTGATGGTAATACCATCTAGTGCGTCTTTCTGGAAAACAATAGGGATATGCCTCAAAAAAGTGGAAATTGAGTTACCTTAAGATCCAGCAGTATCATTCCTACGATATACCATAGGAACCAAAAAACACAATACAAAAATGAGTACTCCTATGTCCATCACAGCACTATTTATTATAGCCAAAATCTGGATGCAATCTAGGTGTCTGACAAGAGATGAACAGTTGAAGTCACTGTGGTATATCTACATAATGGAATACTAATCAGCTGTTAGAAAAAAAGAAGTCATGAATTTTGATTATGTATGGATAGACATGGAGAGTATTATGCTGAGCGAAATGAGTTAGGGGAGAGATAAATAAAATAATCTAATCATGGGATATAAGGAAAATTAAAGATAGTGTGGGGATGATATCCTGAAATAATAGAGATGATGATCAAGAAGACCATACCATGAGAAGACAAAAAGCAGGGTTCAGTTAGAGTCAAGAAGGTCTAATATAAGAAATTCATGGTATACCTCATTTGCATAGTACAAACCACAGTGTCACAAAAGAAAAGAGGGTGGACAGCAAGAGAGAGTGAGAGTGAGTGAGAATGAGAGAGTGAGACAGAGAGAGAGAGAAGTATAATGCTTGGCCTAAAGGCAGGCAGGAGAAGGTGAGCAGGAAGGAAGAGGGTATCAGGAAGGATGAGAGGGAAACTATTGACATTGGTGGTGAGAAATGGGCACTGGTGAACGTTGTTATTCATTGTATCACTGAAACTCAGTCATGAACAACTTTATCTTTGGGAAAAAAACCTGTATTATGAACAACCTTATAACCATTGTGTTTAAATAAAAAAAAAAGAGCCTTTAGGGTTATGTTCTGGACTCTTCCACCATATTTTGAGGACCACAATAAACGTTGAATACTAGGAAAATGTTAAATTCAATGATATAGATGATCCTACCAATCTTTCTAAGTATTTAAAATTTAACATTTTATTAGTGCAAAATACACATTAAATTCTAGTAGAGAAATAAGGTCACTGAATATTATGTCCTGGGAAAAAGTGTCCTGTAAACTATGAAGTAGATTATAGCCTTTCTGGATTTTAAAAAAAATGGGATATGAAGGAGACAAAAAATAGAAAGACATTCCATTCTAACTCACTTAAAGAAATCATTCAATTCTCCATCACAAATTATTCTCTTAGAAAGAAACCCTGGCCAGAAAAATCTTGTTTGAAGTGGGTCCCTTTATGTTCTATTAGATAAGAAGAGTCATTCCTAAGGTGTTCTCTAAGCTTCCACGCCCATGTTGATGTTATATTAAAAACTCATAGTCATTACAATATCTCTGAATAATCAACAGACAATGTCACATATATTATAGATTTTTTAAAAATAAGGTACCATCTATTTATTGATAATAGCAGAACTTCATGGAATATATAAGAAAGAAATATATCCATCAGATATAACTTCAGACCTGTTATCCAAGTCATTGCTCTGCATTGGATGCTGGAAAAACCTTTAATGATGTGATTCAAAGTGCTGTTGCACGGGTGAAGTGGGGTGTTTTTTGGTAACTAAAACCCAACTAAAGTCATGTTTGTAATCACGGTGTTTAAATAAAGATACTAAAAAAAAAACAACAAAGTGCTGTGAGAAACAAGGGAGGCTGCAATAAATTGAAGTATGTTTGAATGTAACCAATGAAACATTGCCATAAAAGATACAAATATAGAGGTTAGATAAGAGACTGGCAGAAGTGATAGAACAATCTGAGCATACATGGCATAGAATATTAGATAAAATATTTTCAGAGAGAGAAAATAAGTCTACATATATTTAAAACATGTAGACATGGAGAATCTGTGGTTGCTGGGCTCAGCAGTGGGAGGAATTCATCAGACTTAAAGATTTTCCCCAATTCCCCAACCTGGAGAGTCTAGACGGGGTAACTTGGGCTCTTGCCCACTCGTCCTTTATTCTGCTTTTTACCCACTGTAGGCAGCCAGTGTTCTGGTGATTTCTTCATTTTTTCCACTTTAAAGCTCGTCTAAGAAAAAAGATTTGGAACACATTTGCTCGAAGAAGTGAGTGCTTTTGATTAAATTCCAGTGCTATTTGAAACTTAAGAGTGGTTAAACTTTTAGGAAAAAAATTCTGTAATTGCAGGATCTCTAAAATAAGAAAATATGTCTCAATATAATATTAAATAATAATTTATTTTAATTTCCTCTAAACCAGTGATTCTCACCCTTTTTTCAACTGGGTCCCTTCCCAGCCTTGTTTCCTTCCTTTGGCCTCCCAGTTCTTCTGATTGACTCCTGAAGTCTCATGCTGTGACCCCAACTTACATAGTACCCTCTAAAAGTATTCTACATACCCAAGTGGCTTCTGGTCAAGAAACAGTATTCTAAAGTACATCATATCTTGACCACAGAGAAAATTCTCTCTGATTATTAATCAAATTACTTGTTTGATGACACCTTCCTGCAAATAAGTGAAAACCAGTCAAGAAGGATCATACATAATATCCACTGATTGCTTTATTTTGAAATAGTGTAAATGGAAAAAAAGTCAGATAAAACAGAAGATGTAAACAGAGAAAAGGAAGAGGAATGTAGATGGTAAGAGAGAAATAATAAATGGGGAAAACAAAAGGGAAAGAGATATAACCGTTAGGAATTATATTTGGGTTAGTTTGTTTCCTACTCAATTACGGGAATTATAGATGTTATTTAGCAGGAAAATAAAGTCAAAAATAAAGTCAACAGCTTTGAAGAATGCTGAAAATTCCTATTAACATTTTGAAAACATCGTTATAAAAATGACACAGAAAACTTATGAGTTTATTTTATTTAAGAGTTCAAAGGCCCCGGTTAAAGCTTTTCCTAGAGGCTATTAACAGCCTAGCAACTAAGTAACACACAAAAGTGTTTTATTTTTTATGAGGGTACAGACATAACAGCAAGGAATAACTCAAGTGGGTTGTTCATTGCTCATACGGAGAAACAAGTGTCTCTTGAGAGGGAATAGACTATGAAATCTTAAGATCCATTTTTGGGTTTTGAAAATATATAATACTATTAATAGTCATTATTAAGAATGTGGTCCAAAGTTAAATCTATTCATAAATCTTCTGATCTATTTTTATTTTTCAAAATAAAATGTTGGACAAAAATTATGTACATAAAGGCAACAAAGGCCACAGAGGCCAACTAGAATGTCAAGCTTCCTTTTTACTAAAATTAAATCAGTACAATATTGGTTAAATTGAGAGTGAGGGGCTGGAGAGATAGCATGGAGGTAAGGCGTTTGCCTTTCATGCAGAAGGACGGTGGTTCGAATCCCGGCATCCCATATGGTCCCCTGTGCTTGCCAGGAGTGATTTCTGAGCACTTCTGGGTGTGACCCAACCCCCACCCCCAAATAAATAAATTGAGAGTGAGGTATGGTGGTCTCTCTCAAAATATTCTCTTTTCTTCCCTCTCCTGAGTATGATATGAGAAACAAGCAGAAAAGTCCAAAGTACCCACTCACCAGCCACTTACATCCAACCAGTCAAAAGAGAGCATGGAACCCTGGATCAATTACAGTGATCTAGGCCTCATTAGCTCATTAAAATAAACATACTGGGGGGGTATGAGATACTTGTGATAACATGCACTTGAACTGTGCCTAATTTTTCTGGAGAATCTGAGAGTAAACAAAGAGCATACTGCGCAGACTCAGAAAAAGGCCCCGTAAAGTGCCACTAAGACTAGAAAGGCTTTAGAACTCATGAGAAGGCCCTTCCCTAACAAGGGGTCTTTGGAGCCAATTATACTACAGCTTTACCTCTTTAGTAAGTAACCCTGCACAGAGCATCAATGTGATGAATCCTTAACATAATGAGGCTGAGATTTTCAACAGACTCCGAAGCAGGGGTCCTCAAACTTTTTAAACAGGGGGCCAGTTCACTGTCCTTCAGACTGTTGGAGGGCCAGATTATAGTAAAAACAAAAATTATGAACAAATTTCTATGCACACTGCATATATCTTATTTAGAAGTGAAGAAACAAAATGGGAATAAATACAATATGTGGCCCATGGGCCATAGTTTGAGGACCATAGTAACAATATTGTCCTCATTAGGATTTTACTGGCAGAGAAATAGAACTTTATCAACTAAATTTATGAAAGTAAATTGATAAAACAGTTTTGGTAGAAAATATTCTCAAAAGCATGGGTATATTGATATTTTTGAAAGAATACAAGAGAACTTCAGTGGTAAAACTGTGGAAACTGAAATTTATGATTCTTGAAGATGGAAATTCTATCCCAAACTGAATACTGTTCCAACCTGAGCATTCTGGTAACAACTTCATGCCTGTTTTTTTTTTTTTTTAATTTTTATTGTGACCAAAGTGCATTACATATCTTTCACTGCATCATTTATGGTACATAGTGACAAGGAATGAGGGGCATTTCCACCACCAGTGCTGTCCTCCCTCCACCCCTGTTCCCAGCATGTATCCCATATCTCTCTCCATTAACCCCCCTCCCAGAATGCTAGTGCAACTGGTCTCCACTTTACAGCTTGTTGTAGATTGAGCATCCATTCCAACATCATTGGAGATAAAAAGGATAAGAAAAAAGTGAGAAAAAAATGGTAACAACTACCAAAAAAAAAAAAAAAGAGAGAAAAAAAAGAAAAAAGAAAGAAAAATGGAAGAAAAAAAGAAAAAAAATGCACCCGGCAAATAAAAATAAATCGCCAAATAATAACCACAAGAGTGAAAAAGAAAGAGAAAAGTGGAAAAAAAGAGAAGAAAAATAAAGTCAAAAACTAACATATCAAAACAAAACAAGAAAAAGTAGGGGTGCTGGAGTGGCACGGTTTGGCTTTCCCCCACCAGGAGGCCTAAGACAATCAGGAGGCTTGTTCAAGATCAAAGTATTGGTCAATGTAAGATTTTACTCTCTGGGGCCAGAGCAATAGCACAGTGGTAGGACTTTGCAATGCACAAAGCTAACCTGGGTTTTATCTCCAGCATCCCAGATGGCCCCTGAGTGATTTCTAAGTACAGAGGCAGGAGTAACCATGAATGCCAGTGGGTGTGGCCCCAAAACCAAAAATTTTGTTCTCAAACCTTTTAAAAATTTCATGATCATAATTAAGTCTCAAAAATATTGGACAAAACCCATTTTTACCTCACAATCTTTTTCTCTTTTTACTTTGCTATGATAATTTTTCTTTCTTTTCGCCAAATTTAATATCTTTGACTTAGTTTGCTAAACTCAGTATCTTTGTCTATAACTAATGCATACATTTAGCAAGAGAGAAGTTTTATTGAGTGCTATAAACCCAAACAGGACAATCAAAATATCTCCACACCCTCCAAAATGAGGAAAACCCATAGAACTCTGGTTATGTGTCCATGTAGGTTTGTTCACTATACAGTTTGTAACACATACAGCTTTCTGGTTTGTTGTGTTGATAAGGGAGAAGGAGTTGCATGAGAAAGCTGAGTATATAAGAGAAATCTCTACCTTCTCAATTTTGCTGAGAATGTAGAATTATTCATTTTTATTTATTAAAAAGAAAATTTTACTGTCTTGTCAAAAGGAAAAGAAGAAAATAACTCAAAAATAAGGAGAGATGAATTTACACCTCCATGAAGAAGATATGCTTATGTCCTGGAATACAAGCATATGAAAAAGTACTCATCACTTAGTATCAAAGAAACACAATTTATAATGAGATATTACCCCACACCAGAGAAAATCATATGTATTCAAACAATTAAACAAATAGACAAACAAAAAACACACTAAAAAAACAACTTTGAAAACAAGATTTGGCTTTGGCACAGTGAAAAAGTAATCCTTTCTCAATGTTGTTGGGTATGGCACCTGGTAAAGCTTCTATTAGAGTACAAAAATTTCTCATAAAATGATGAAACTCCCATTTGATCCAGTTCTCCTTTATTTAGGTATCTACCTTTAAGACAAAAAACATACTTATTTGAAAAAAAGTGTATGCACACCTATGTTTAATGCATCTCATCATACAAAGGACAGGATATCAAGCAACAGATAAAGAAGTTGTGGTACTTATACACAAGCTAATACTATACAGTCACAAGACCAGATAAACTTATATAATTCAGAGAAACTTGAATGGATTACAACAGTATTAAGATAAGAGAAATAAACCAGAGGCAGGACAGATATAGAATGATATTACTCATTCATAGTTTATAGAGATACAGACCAAGTGTATGGGTGATATCAATTTACAGACAGAATTAAAGACCCAACAGTGTCAGGTTTGGGATGAGGAGGTGAGGGGAATGAATAGGTTATCTGGAAATAAAAGGAACATAGATGGTGGGTAGACCACATGGGTGTTGAATAACAGGGGTAAGAGTATGCACTAAGATCATGACTGTCAGTCAATAAATAACGATATGGATGAGATTAAGGGAGGTCAGACTGAAGGTAACAGATGGATGGTTTTAGAACATCATGGGCACTTCTTGGTGGGAATATGCAGTAACTTTATACATCAGTACCATAAACTTAATATTGTCATTTACTTAGCTCTAACACAAAATATTTTTATATATATAATTTTTTTGACCATATTGGCTTACATATCTTGCACAATAGTATTTTAGGTACATATTTACATTGAATCAGGGAAGTTCCCATCACCACAATTGCCCTCCCTCCATCCCGTTCCCATCCTGCATCCCATATTCCCCACCCTCACCCCCCAGCTACTAAAATAAGTGGTACCCTCTGTGTCTAGCTTACTACTTAGTGATCATGTATCTGGTTAGTTCTGGTACCCTCCCTTATTAATCCCTCTGAGAGGCGTCACTAGATAGTTCAAGTTATGTGGTTTTGTTTGAAGAAAGAAAAAGCAATAAAGTGGGGTAAAAATCAAATAAGCTGAAAATGGGTGTAGTCCTTCTAGAGGCTCTCAACCTCAGTTTGAGAGAGGACAGGAAAAAAGGAATTGAAATATTACAACAATAAAAAAAGAAATATCAAACAAAATATCCAGTGAGAACTACAGCACTTTTAAAGGCAAACACCACTTAATAGCCTCCGTCTTGAAATAAAACCATGCCAGAGCGCAAAAAGAAAGATAAAGATAAAATAACATAAAATAAGATTGGGGACATCAACTTCAATATCTGCACCAAAACAAAGAAGTCAAAAAAGATAAAAATAAAGATAAAAATAAATAGATAAATAGATAAAAAGATTATTTTGTGCCACTCCCCATTTTTTTCCTGCATAGGCATAATAAATATTGGGGGTATTAGAATTCCCTTGGCCTAGGAGGTACAGGGTCTCTCCACCCTTAAAGTATAGTATCATTTTTAAAGAAACTGATGGGAACTAGAGAATAGTGCATAGAGGGTAGGATGTTTGCCTTGCACATGGCTGATTCAGGTTTGATCCCTGGCACTCTATTTGATTCTGCCTGGCCAGGAGCTTTGCTGGGTATGGCCAGAAAAATAACAAAAATATAATAAATAAAATTAACATGGCAGAAAAATCTCCTAACTTTATTCCTGTGCTCATTTTTATCTTCTTTCTCCTCCCCACCCCAGGATTATTTTAAATATCAAAACATATTTTTATCCATACAAATTTTATAAGTGTTGTTCTATTACTTTGAAGGATGATACTGGATTTTGATAAAATTTCATTGAGTCTGTATTTTTCTTTTTTTTTAATTTTTTTTTATTTAAACACCTTGATTACATACATGATTGTGTTTGGGTTTCAGTCATGTAAAGAACACCACCCATCACCAGTGCAACATTCCCATCACCTATGTCCCAAGTCTCCCTCCTCCACAAACGACCCCCGCCTGTACTCTAAACAGGCTCTCCATTTCCCTCATACATTCTCATTATTAGGACAGTTCAAAAGGTAGTTATTTCTCTAACTAAACTCATCACTATTTGTGGTGAGCTTCCTGAGGTGAGCTGGAACTTCCAGCTCTTTTCTCTTTTGTGTCTGAAAATTATTATTGCAAGAATGTCTTTCATTTTTCTTAAAACACATAGATGAGTGAGACCATTCTGCGTTTCTCTCTCTCTCTATCTCTGACTTATTTCACTCAGCATAATAGATTCCATGTACATCCATGTATAGGAAAATTTCATAACTTCATCTCTCCTGACAGCTGCATAATATTCCATTGTGTATATGTACCACAGTTTCTTTAGCCATTCGTCTGTTGAAGGGCATCTTGGTTGTTTCCATAGTCTTGCTATTGTGCTGCAATAAATATAGGTGTAATGAAAGGGATTTTGTATTGTATTTTTATGTTCCTAGGGTATATTCCTAGGAGTGGTATAGGTGGATCATATGGGAGCTCGATTTCCAGTTTTTGGAGGAATCTCCATATTGCTTTCCAGAAAGGTTGAACTAGACAGCATTCCCACCAGCAGTGGATAAGAGTTCCTTTCTCTCCACATCCCCGCCAACACTGTTTATTCTCGTTCTTTGTGATGTGTGCCATTCTCTGGGGTGTGAGGTGGTATCTCATCATTGTTTTGATTTGCATCTCCCTGATGATTAGTGATGTGGAGCATTTTTTCATGTGTCTTTTAGCCATTTGTATTTCTTCTTTGTCAAAGTGTCTGTCCATTTCTTCTCCCCATTTTTTTGATGGGATTAGATGTTTTTTTCTTGTAAAGTTCTGTCAGTGCCTTGTATATTTTGGAGATTAGCCCCTTATCTGATGGGTATTGGGTGAATAGTTTCTCCCACTCAGTGGGTGGCTCTTGTATCCTGGGCACTATTTCCTTTGAGGTGCAGAAGCTTATCAGTTTAATATATTCCCATCTGTTAATCTCTGCTTTCACTTGCTTGAAGAGTGCAGTTTCCTCCTTGAAGATACTGTAGTCTCAATGTCCTGGAGTGTTTTGCCTATGTGTTGTTCTATATATCTTCTGGTTTTGGGTCTGATATCGAGGTCTTTAATCCATTTGGATTTTACCTTCATACACGATGTTAGCTGGGGGTCTAAATTCAATTTTTTGCAAGTGGCTATCCAGTTGTGCCAACACCACTTGTTGAAGAGGCTTTCCCTGCTCCATTTAGGATTTCCTGCTCCTTTATCGAAAATTAGGTGATTGTATGTCAGGGGAACATTTTCTGAATATTCAAGCCTATTCCACTGATCTGAGGACCTGTCCTTATTCCAATACCATGCTGTTTTGATAACTATTGCTTTGTAGTACAGTTTAAAGTTGGGGAAAGTTATTCCTCCCATATTCTTATTCCCAATGATTGCTTTAGCTATTCTAGGGTGTTTATTGTTCCAAACAAATTTCAAAAGTGCCTGATCCACTTCTTTGAAGAATGTCATGGGTATGTTTAGAGGGATAGCATTAAATCTGTATAATGCCTTGGGGAGTATTGCAATTTTGATTATGTTAATCCTGCCAATCCATGAGCAGGGTATGTGTTTCCATTTCCGCATGTCCTCTCTTATTTCTTGGAGCAGAGTTTTATAGTTTTCTTTGTATAGGTCCTTCACATTTTTAGTCAAGTTGATTCCAAGATATTTGAGTTTGTGTGGCACTATGGTGAATGGGGTTGTTTTCTTAATGTCCATTTCTTCCTTATTACTATTGGTGTATAGAAAGGCCATTGATTTTTGTGTGTTAATTTTGTAGCCTGCCACATTGCTATATGAGTCTATTGTTTCTAGAAGCTTTTTAGTAGAGTCTTTAGGGTTTTCTAAGTAGAGTATCATGTCATCTGCAAACAGTGAGAGCTTGACTTCTTCCTTTCCTATCTGGATTCCCTTGATATCCTTTTCTTGCCTAATCGCTATAGCAAGTACTTCCAGTGCTATGTTGAATAGGAGTGGTGAGAGAGGACAACCTTGTCTTGTGCCAGAATTTAGAGGGAAGGCTTTTAGTTTTTCTCTATTGAGGATAATGTTTGCCACTGGCTTATGGTAGATGGCCTTAACTATATTGAGAAAGGTTCCTTCCATTCCCATCTTGCTGAGAGTTTTGATCAAGAATGGGTGTTGGACCTTATCAAATGCTTTCTCTGCATCTATTGATATGATCATGTGGTTTTAATTTTTCTTGTTGTTTATGTTGTGTATTATATTGATAGATTTACGGATGTTAAATCATCTTGCATTACTGGGATGAAACCTACTTGATCATAGTGGATGATCTTCTTAATGAGGCATTGAATCCTATTTTCCAGGATTTTGTTGAGGATCTTTGCATCTGCATTCATCAGCGATATTGGTCTGTAATTTTCTTTTTCGTAGCATCTCTGTCTGGTTTAGGTATTAAGGTGATGTTGGCTTCATAAAAGCTATTTGGAAGTGTTTCAGTTTGTTCAATTTCATGAAAGAGTCTTGCCAGGATTGGTAGTAGTTCCTCTTGGAAAGTTTGAAAGAATTCATTAGTGAATCCATCTGGGCCTGGGCTTTTGTTTTTGGGCAGACATTTGATTACCGTTTTAATTTCATCAATGGAGATGGGTGTGTTTACATATGCTACATCATCTTCCTTCAACTGTGGAAGATTATAAGAGTCCAAGAATTTATCCATTTCTTCCAGGTTCTCATTTTTAGTGGCGTAGAGTTTCTCAAAGTAGTTTCTGATTACCCTTTGAATCTCTGTCATATCAGTAGTGATCTCTCCTTTTTCATTCCTAATACGAGTTATTAAGTTTCTCTCTCTCTCTTTTTTAGGTTTGCCAGTGGTCTATCAATCTTGTTTATTTTTTCAAAGAACCAACTTCTGCTTTCGTTGATCTTTCAGATTGTTTTTTTGGGTTTCCACTTCATTGATTTCTGCTCTCAGCTTTGTTATTTCCTTCTGTCTCCCTATTTTTGGGTCCTTTTGTTGAGCACTTTCTAGTTCTATTAGCTGTGTCATTAAGCTACTCAGGTAAGCTCCTTCTTTCTTCCTGATGTGTGCTTGCAAAGCTATAAATTTCCCTCTCAGTACTGCTTTTGCTGTGTCCCATAATTTCTGATAGTTTGTGTCTTTATTGTCATTTGTTTCCAGGAACCTTTTGATTTCCTCCTTGATTTCATCTCTGACCCACTGGTTATTCAGTCTGAGGCTGTTTAACTTCCAGGTGTTAAAGTTTTTTTTCTGAGTCCCTTTGGAATTCACAAATAATTTCAGAGCCGTGTGGTCAGCGAAGGTAGTCTGCAAAATTTCTATTCTCTTGATATTATGAAGGTATGTTTTATGTGCCAGCATGTAGTCTATCCTGGAGACTGTCCTATGTACATTGGAGAAGAATGTGTACCCAGGTTTCTGGGGATGGAGTGTCCTATATATATCCACTAGGCCTCTTTCTTCCATTTCTCTCCTCAGGTCTAGTATATTCTTGTTGGGTTGCAGTCTGGTTGACCTATCCAGTGTTGACAAAGCCATGTTGAGTTCCCCACGATTATTGTGTTGTTATTGATATTATTTTTCAGATATTTCAACAGTTGTATTAAATATTTACTGGCCCCTCATTCGATGCATATATGTTTAGGAGAGTTATTTCCTCCTGCTCTACATACCCCCTTGATTAATATAAAATGTCCATCTTTGTCCCTTACCACCTTCCTGAGTATAAAGTTTGCATTATCTGATATTAGTATGGCCACTCCAGCTTTTTTATGGGTGTTGTTTGCTTGGATAATTTTTCTCCAGCCTTTTATTTTGAGTCTATGTTTGTTCTGGCTATTCAGGTGCATTTCTTGTAGGTAGCAGAAGGTTGGATTGAGTTATTTGATCCATTTAGCCACTCTGTGTCTCTTGACTGGTGCATTTAGTCCATTGATGTTGAGAGAAAGAATTGTCCTGGGATTTAATGCCATCTTTATATCGAAATTTGGTGTGTCTTTTTGTTAGTCTTGTCTTAAATTAGGTCTTTCAGTTTTTCTCTTAACACTGGTTTTGAGTCTGTAAAGTTTCTGAGCTGTTTTTTGTCTGTGAAACCATGTATTCTTCCGTCAAACTGGAAAGTGAGTTTTTCTGGGTACAGTATTCTAGGTGAAGTATTCATTTCATTCAATCTTGTCACAATATCCCACCACTGCTTTCTGGCATTGAGTGTTTCTGGTGACAGGTCTGCTGTAAATCTCAAGGATGCTCGCTTGAATGTAATTTCCCCTTTTGATCTTGCTGTTTTCAGAATTCTGTTTCTATCTGTGGGATTTGTCATTGTGACTACGATGTGTCTTGGGGTGGTTTTTCTGGGGTCTCTTTTGGTTGGTACTCTTCGAGCATGCAGTATTTGATCACATATATTCTTTAGCTCTGGAAGTTTCTCTTTAATGATGTTCTTGACCGTTGATTCTTCCTGGAAATTTTCTTCTTGGGTCTCTGGGACTCCAATGATTCTTAAGTTGTTTCTATTGATCTTATCATAGACTTCTATTTTCATTTGTTCCCATTCTTTGACTAATTTTTCCATTGTCTGTTCATTTGCTTTAAGTTTTTTTTCCTAATCTCTCCTGCTGTATGGAATTGTTATGTATCTCAGCTTCCACAGCACCAAGTCCATTCTCAGCTTCTGATACTCTGTCCCAGAGCTTATCCATTTTGTCATTCACTTCGTTTACTGACTTTTTCAGACCTGTTAGTTGACATGTTATTTCAGTTTGGAGTTTTGTGATTTCTGTCTTCATTTTTTCTTGGTTTTTATTAGTGTTCTGTTAACTCGATCCATGGTTTCTTTGAGTTCTTTGAGCATCTTCCATATTGCTAGTCTAAAATCCTTATCTGAGAGGTTGATTAGTTGGTTGGTCATTATCTGATCCTCAGAATTGTCATCTTCATTCTCTATATCTGATGCTGGCCTGCGTTGTTTCCCCATTGTCACACTTGTATTGTTGGTTTTTCAATGTGTTGTGGTGGAATTCATTGGCTATATGATGCAGGCACCACTCTCCTCTGGTCCGCCCTTTCTGGATAGATCGACTTGTCTCTAAGGGAGAGGAGTCCTCTGTGGATGAAGCCTCACACAGGATCAAATCTTAGGCCCAAGCACGCAGCAGAGAAGACTGCCCAGAGAGAAATGCTTGCTTCTGTGATCCAGCAGGGTTCTTAGTGTGATTTTTTTTCTTCTTGTTGCAATGGTGTTCTTTTTCACTCGCTCTCTGGGTAGCTTCAGAATGCAGTTTTTTGGGGGTTCACTTCCCAGGGCTCTGAGGAGAGCCGCTCACTGGGTAGCTTCCGAATGCAGTTTTTGGGGGTTCGCTTCCCAGGGCTCTGAGGAGAGTTTCAGGAGTCAGAAAAGACAGAGAAGTTCAGACAGGGATCTCTTCAGGTCCTCAGTTTCCTCAGAAGAAGCACAGCCAGGCAGGGACTCCGCAAGTGAGTCAATCAGCACTTCACCTGGCAGTCCCCGAGGTCAGCCACCTCTTACTCACTCACCCACTCGCTGAGTAGCTTCCAAATGCAGTTTTTGGGGGCTCGCTTCCCAGGGCTCTGAGGAGAGCTCCAAGGTTTCAGAAAAGACAAAGAAGCACAGGGCAGGGCTCCCTTCAGGTCCTCAGTTTCCTCAGAAGAAGCACAGCCAGGCAGGGACTCCGCAAGTGAGTCAATCAGCACTTCACCTGGCAGTCCCCACGGTCAGCCATTTTTTACTCACTCACCCGCTGGCTGGGTAGCTTCCGAATCTGTATTTTTCTTTGGGTAGGATAATCATACTGGGTATTATAGGAAACATTTTTACTTTTTCCTAATGTTATCCGTGATGTTGGTTGTAGTTTTGAAGTACATTGTCCTTTGTCATACAGTGTAATTTAATTTGTATCCACATTATTGACCTTTTATTTGAAGTGGTTGTTTCATCCCTGGCAGTGCTCAGGGGTTACTGTAGGCTCTGTACTTAGGAATTACTCTGGCAGGCTCTGAGGACCATATGGGAGGCTGGGGATCAAACCTGGATTGGCTGCATACAAGGCTAACCTACTGTGATATTATTGATTCAATTCCATAGTTACTATTTTTATATTAAGCAGATGTTGAATTTTATTAAAAGCCTTCTTTGCTTCTACTGATATTTTGTCTGGGTTTCATCATCCATTTTGTTAATGTTATATATTACATTAACTGATTTACATATATTGAACTATCTTTGTATTTTGGAATAAATTTCACTTAGTCATAGTATATGATTATTTCAAAATATTCTGAGTTTTATGTTCAGTAATATTTTGTTGAGGATATTTGCTTGTATACAACTTATTAGGAATATTGGTCTACAATCAGGGGTCTCAAACTCATGGCCCAAGGGCCATTTGTGGCCCTCCGTACAACATTTTGTCTCCCTGCCCTAGAGGAATCTTTTTTTTGTTTTGTTTAGTTTTAGTTGTTTGGGTCACACCCCCCAATGTTCAAGGCTTACTACTGACTCAAGGATCATCCCAACTTTGCCTCCTGCAGCCCCCAGGTAAATTGAGTTTGAGACCCCTGTTTGATCTATAGTTTTCTTTTTTAGTTGTTACTGTCATATTTTGGTATCATGTTAATGCCGATATTTTTTTAAATTTTATTTTATACTCTTTTTATTTTGGGGGCTATACTGGTGACTCTCAAAAGTTACTCCTGGCCAGCTGCAAATGCCCTAATGCTGCACCATTGCTCCAGCCCCAAATGTTAACCTTTTTGAAGATGTTTTGAAGAATTACATTTCTTTAATTTTCTGTAAGAATTTCTGTGATAGAATCTTTCATTTTAGATCCTACTTAAAATGTAAGAATTTTCTTTCTATATCTAACTAAATATCAATCTTGTTTATTTCTACATAGGAGCCAGTCCTTGATTTCATGATTGTATTGTATTCTTTTAATGTTAATGCTACTTTTAATTATTTCTCTCCTTTTATTGATCTTGGGCTTTATTTTTTGTTTCCTTAAGATGTGAGATTAGATAAATTTTTGAGACTTTATTTACTTATTTATTTATTTAAGACTGTATTGCTGGAAATACCTTTCTTAGAACTGCTTTTGCTGTGTCCTACTTGTCTATTTGTTTTCTTGTTCTCATTAGTTTCCCAGAGATTATTTTCTCATTTCTTCTTGACCAGTTATTATTCATTAATATGTTGGTTAATCTACAAATGTTTGAGTTTTTTAGTGTCTGCTTGGATTTTACTTTATAATATGATGACCATAAATGATGCTTGATGTGACTTTAATCTCATGACTTGATTGAGATTTTTTACATCCCAGCATGTGGTCCATCATGGAGAATGTTCTTTGTGTACTGGAAATATTATGCATTCATAGTTGGGAGGGCTGGAGAGATCTATAAATGTTTATTAATTCAATTATTAGAGCTCTTCATTTAAAGCTGCTGATTTCTTATTGTTCTGTCTGATCTCAGTAGAGGTAAGAATAGAGTATTGTATATTGTAGTCCCTTAGAATTATTCTGTTACTGTATCTCTGTTCAGCTATGTTAGTAGCTGCCTGACTAACTCTGATATTCTTTCATTTGGCCTTTAATGGGTGGTCTGTTAACTTTAGTTGTCATATGAAGTGAAAGACAGAAGTTCTAAGGGATGAAATTAAGGGATGGAGAATTTGCACAAAGTCTCTTACATCACCTTATCACATTTTATGAGTTAAATGAGTCATGAAGACCACCCACTTCAAAAAACAAAACAAAACAAAATTGAATTCAAATTAGTTTTTAAGAGAATTTCTTACAGCCTATGGATACTAATTACTTTATAAATTTATATTATGAAATGTAAAAAATTGTTTTTCAATAATTGTTGGTGCCAAATAGATTGTACAGTTGATAGAATATTTTCTATCCATGCAGCCAACCTGCATTTGATCCTTGGCACTGCATATGGAACCCCAGGAACTCCAAGAACAATCCCTGAGTAAAATCCAGGAATAAGTGCTGACCACCATTGGGCATGGCCCCAAATTAAAATAGAACACAAGCTAAAAGCAAAGAAAAATAAAAACTATGTGACCACTTGGCTGTTACTGCTGGTGGTAGAAGAGAAACTTTATATTTCTTCATCTACTGAGCTAACTTCCTCTATTAATCTATATAGTTTGAGACATAGTTTGGGAAATATAACATATATTAGGAAAAAGATAATAAAATTTTTATTTAGATGTGTTATATTAAACCACTTCATAAAATTATGCAACATTTATCTGAGGCATCAAAATTATAGGCATGTAGATATGATTTTCTTTGTAGTTTTATACAAGAGAAAAAGTTTCATAGTTTTTGGCCTGAAGTGAATTATTTAAATGCTGTAACAGAAGAACTCTAATTACCTAAGAAAGGTAAGAAGGGCTATGTAACTTCACAATATTTTGTTCAGAATTTGGAAAATATTGAATCCAGAAAACTGATTGGAAATTGGCAGATAAAATTAAGTTGGCTTTAAAAAATTGTTTTATTTGAGCACCATGGTTACAAAATGTTTATTGTTGAATTTAAGTCATATAACATACACCATCCTTCACCAGTGCATCCTTCCAGCCATTGATGTCTCCTGTTTTTCTTTCGTCTTCCTATCTCTAATTTATATACTATATATAGAAGTAAATATATGTAAGTATATAATGTATATATATATAGCACCTAGTAGAAAGCAACAAATGCTTGCCAATACATTAATATAAAATGCTTTTACATTATATACTTGAAAACTTTATATTTCTACACCAGAGGAATGATGTCTACATAGTTAATAGCAAACTTATTTAGTGAAGTAATATTCATATAACCTGTAAAAATACAGTCTCTCATATGAACTTAACATAAAAATAAGATTTTTATATTTAAAATATTTCAAATCTAGGGGGTGATTTCCCCCCCACTGGTTAATGGACATGAGTTTCTTACATGTAATAACAATTTGAATAACCCTGCTATGAATTTATGTCTATAAATATGTCTTTGAGAGCCTGATTCCAGTTCATTTGAGTGGAATTTCTGGGTAATGATTCTATTTTTAGTTTTTTGAAGTATCTACATTGGTTTCCACAGTTACTGCACACCATTTTTCTTTCCACTGGTAGTGGACAAAGAGGGATTTCATCCCATCTTTAGCAGTACTTTCTCTTTTTTAATTTAAAACATTTTAAGATAGTAATAATCAAAGACAATTATCTCATTGTAATTTTAATTGCACAAGTCTTGTGATGTTGACCATATTTTCACATGCATACTAGACATTCATATATCAACTTTAGGGAAAAATTTATCAAAAATTGTTCAAATATTTTCAATTGAATCAGTGAATTACAAAGTTACAAAGTTATTCATGATTGAGTCTCAGGAGGCATACAATGCTTCAACACCAATTCTTTCACTAGTGTTCTCTTCACCAGTGTGCCCAATTTCTCCCTGCCCTAGACTGCCTCTTGACAGCACTATTTTCTTTTTTACTTTTCCCCACCCCTTTTAGGCACTGTGGTTTACAAGACAGTTACTGATAGGCTATCACACATGTCACTTTACCTTTTTTAAGCACCTACTCTTCATCCAGAGAGACCATTTTTTTAATGATTGTTGTAGTGGTCTCATCTCTCACCTATTACCACCATCTGTACCTCTCCCTGCCTGTTGGCAAGCTTCCTGCTAAAGACCAGCTCTGCTCTTTACTTCTTGGTCTTTGGCATTCGTTATTACCCTACTATGTTTCTTTGTATCCCTCATATGATGTGAGATCCTTCTCTGTCTGTCTCTCTCTCCTAACTCATTTCACTCAGCATGGTACTTTCCAGTTCCATAGCAAATTGTATGACTTAGTCTTTTCTTATTGCCAAGTAATATTCTATTTAGTATATGTATAATGCCTTCTTTATCCAGTCATCTGGTTTTAGGCATGGATTAATTCCAGATTTTGGCTATTGTGAATAGTGCTATAATGAAGAAGTGACGATGCCTTTTCTGCATTGTTTATAAATATATATAAGTATATATATCTTATTTAAGAAAAATAATTACAAGCATGTTTGTAGTTGGGTTTCAGTCATAAATAGAATACTCCCTTCACCAGTGCAACATTCCCACCACCCATGCACCCCCTCTCCCCGCCTCTGCCTATATTCGCCACAGGTATTCTACTTCTCTCATTATTTAACATTGTCATGCTAGTTGTTAGTGTAGTTATTTCCCTAACAGCATTTATCACTCTTTGTGGTGAACTTCAAATTGTGAGCCAGTCCTTCTGGCCCTTCCAGCCCTTAACTCTATTGTCTCTGGGCCTTATTACAGTGATGTCTTAAATTTTTCATAAAACCCATAGATGAGGGAGACTATTCTGTGTCTATCTCTCTCCCTCTAACTTATTTCACTCAGCATAGTAGAGTCCATGTACATCCATGTATAGGAAAATTTCATGACTTGATCTCTCTTGAGAGCTGCATACTATTCCACTGTGTATATGTACCACAGTTTCTTTAGCCATTCATTTGTTGAAGGGCATCTTGGTTGTTTCCAGTGTCTGGCTATTGTAAATAGCATTGCAATGAATATAGGTGTAAAGAAGGGATTTTTGTATTGTATTTTTGTGTTCCTAGGTTATATCCCTAGGAGAGGAATAGCTGGATCAAATGGGAGTTCAATATCCAGTTTTTTTAATTATCTTTATTTAAACACTGTGATTACAAATATAATTGTAGTTGTATTATTATAGTCATGTAAAGAACACCCCCTTCACCAGTGCAGGATTCCCACCACCAATTTCCCAGATCTACCTACTCCCCACCCCACCCACACCTATACATGAGACAGGCTTTCTTTTCCCCTCATTCATTCACATTGTTATGATAGTTTTCAGTGTAGTTATTTCTCTAACTGCACTTATGGTGAGCTTCATGTCATTAGCTGCACCTACATGGGAAGATGGGGGGAAGTAAGGGTTGGGACTGAGGCAGTAAAATATTAGAAATGAGCTTTGTAGAGCAGTATCAAGATCACAATACAAGATGGATATTATGGATATATAGAATATATGAATACAATACTATCAATATGAAGACAAGGAGAAAAAATTTCTACTGACTGTCCCAACATAAAGCAGTGTTCGAATGGCCTGCTCTCCTCCCAGAGCGCATTCACATTAGTGTAGGGAGAGATAGGGAGAAAGCCTGTTGACCCCTCTAGAGTCCACCTAGACCGGTGCCCAGGGAAGGACTGAAGTCCAGGGGAGAAAAACCCTATACCTGGCAAGAGCTGGTCTCCAGAATCAAGGAGGAAACTGGAAGCCAGATGTCTGCCCGCCCTCCTCCCTTGAGTATGGAGGGAGGGGGGAAGCCTGAGGACCACTAAGAGTCCACCTGAACCCACTTCTGGTCATCTGAGCTGGCACCCAGGGAAGGCCTGGAGTCAGGGGAAAAAGACAAGGATGGCTGGAGGCCTGCCAAGCCTCCCAGCACTCTCCAGGCTAGGGAGAAAAGCTCTGGTATGGGGCCTCCCCAAACCCTATACCTGGCAAGAGCTGGTCTCCAGAATCAAAGAGGAAACCGGAAGCCAGATGTCTGCCCGCCCTCCTCCCCATGCACCTTCCCCCTAAAGTACGGAGGGAAGGGGAAGCCTGAGGACCACTAAGAGTCCACCTGAACCCACTTCTGGCCATCTGAGCTGGCACCCAGGGAAGGCCTGGAGTCAGGGGAAAAGAAAAGGGAGCTGGGGGCCTGCCAAGCATCCCAGCACTCCCCAGGCTAGGGAGAAAAGCTCTGGTATGGGGCCTCCCCAAACCCTATACCTGGCATGAGGTGGTCTCCAGAATCAAAGAGGAAGCTGGAAGCCAGATGTTTGCCCTCCTCCCCATGTACCTCCCCCTGGAGTACTGAGGGATGGGGGAAGCCTGAGGACCACTAACAGTCCACCTGAACCCACTTCTGGCCATCTGAGCTGGCACCCAGGGAAGGCCTGGAGTCAGGGGAAAAAGACAAGGATGGCTGGGGGCCTGCCAAGCCTCAGGCTAGGGATAAGGGCCCCGGTATGGGGCCTCCCCAAACCTTATACCTGGCAAGAGCTAGCTGTTTCCTAATTTTTAGATTATTAAAGGAGCCATCTTGATTTCTGTAAATATGGGGTGTGCTACAAAATTACTTCATTGGTAAGGCTGTAGATTGCTTCTTACAATGTGCAGAAATGGAATTCAGGTCTGTGGGTCCTGGAGAGATTGCAGTCCTTGGCGTCTGTAGGCTGGCTCAGCAGAAAAGAGGCAGAGAGCTGTTCTTTATAAGTCTCTGGGTTCCCAATCACATGGCAGGAATTGGCCCCACCTTCGTTGGGCGGGGACATCTTAGTGGGTGTGAGTCCTGGAGAGATTACAGTCTTTGGTGTCAGTAGGCTGGCTCAGCAGAAAAGAGCCAATATCCAATTTTTTGAGGAATCTCCATATTGTTTTTCATTGAGGCTGGACTAGACGGCATTCCTCCAGTAGTAAATGAGAGTTTCTCCCCACATCCCCGCCAGCACTTAATTGTTTTTGGTGTTTGTGATGTGTGCCAATCTCTGTGGTGTGAGATGGGACCTTATAGTTGTTTTGATTTGCATCTCCCTGATGACTAGTAATGTGGAGCATTTTTTTCAGGTGTCTTTTGGCCATTTATATTTCTTCTTTGAGGAAATGTCTGTTCATTTCTTCTTCCCATTTTTTGATGGGGTTATATGTTTTTTTCTTATTAAGTTCTGTCACCACCTTGTCTATTTTTTATTTTAGTCCCTTGTCTGATGGATATTGGGCGAATAGTTTCTCCCATTCTGTGGGTGGCTTTTGTATTTTAGGCACTATTTCCTTTGAGAAGCTTTTTAAGGCCTAGAAATTGATAGTATGGAAGCTTAAAACTTATTTTACTGAGGATTGTCTATAATGTCTTCCAAAAGAGGACCAACATATAAAAATATCCTCCGTATTACTATAAAGTCTTTACCTTTTCATGAATTTTGTATGTTGTTATTGTTGATTTGTAGGGTTTTTCTCAATATTCTTAAATTAGTCTTATCAAATCAATAACTTCAAGATTTCTCCTATTTAATTTTATGAATTGCATTTTTATTCTGTGAAAAATTAAAACTTGTATAGAATCTAATTTCTTTACTTTTATTTTGTTACTTTGTTTTAAATGTCAAATTCTAGAAATATTTCCTAAATCCCATTTTGTAAACCTTATACTATGTTTTTTTTAATGTTTTGTTCTTTGAACCTTTTAATATTTTGAGCCATTTTGAGTTAATTTTTGTTTGTGATTAGGTAAAGATCCATGTTCATTCATTTGCATGCATTCCCTGTACTACTTGTGCGTTTCTATGTTGGCACTCACATAACAAATAATGTAACTGTATTTATATCCCATGTCTCTGTTATATGTGTCTTTTTTATGCCAACACCCCACTGTTTTGATTACTGTGAACTTGTAGTTTTTAAATGGAAATGTGAACTATCCAATTTTAATCTTTTTTAAAATAGTTTTAGTTAATTTAGTTCTCATACATATTTAGGATGTGTTTCTCTTTTCTGAAAATCTATAGCAATTTGTGAGGCTTCATTTTTTTACTTTTCTAACATAATTTTTATGTAATATCAATATTTTAAAATAGTAATGTCTTCAATATATTTGCATTGTTACTCATTAATTTTTAAATTTCTTACAACAATGCATTGTAATTTTATCAGTATTATAAAGAAAGAAATTCTATAGTATGCTATAGTATGAATGAAACATGAAGTGAAATACGACAGTCCAAAAAGATATCTTATCATTCCACTTATATGAGGTACTCAAAGTAACTAAAATCATAGTACCAAACAGAAAGTATGAAATGAATATCAGGGCCTGGGGTTGGAAAAGGAGAATGGGTACTTGTTAAATAGGATTAAAGAATTTTAGTTTTAGAGGAAAAATCAAGTTAAAAATGAAAACTATATTCTAGCAATACAACTGTGAATATATTGATATCACTCAAAACTATAATTAAAATTGTTTAAATAATAAATGGGCCAGAATAATAGTATAGCAGTTTGGGTAATTGCCTTGCATATGGCTGACCCGAGTTTTATTATAGACACCCTATATCTATTCTGAGCTCCACTAGAAGTGATCTCTAAATGCAGACAGAGCAAGCAGTCCTGAGGTCTGCCAGGTAACCCCTACCAAAAAAATAAAAGAAAGAAAGAAAATAATTGATTATATGTATATTCGACATAATTTTAAATAAGGAAGCAAAAATGCAATCAGAGTCTTTAAAATTTAGAAGTAGGGACCAGAATGATATTTCTGGATTGGACTCTGGCTTGCCTTGCATGTGACCAAACTGGGTTCAATCATATAATATCCTGCTCTCCATCAGGAGTAATCTCCAAGTCAAGAGTAAGTCCTGAACGCTGTTAGGTGTGTCTTACAAAACTAAAACACATTATTTATTTATTTTACAAGTCTTTCACTGTAATATTTTAGGTACATAGTGACATTGAATCAGGGGCATTCCCACCACCAATGCTATTCTCCCTCCATCCCTGTTTCCCAGCAAGCATCCTATATACCCCCCTTACCTCCCCACCTACCAGGCTGCCAGTATAAGTGGTCCCCTCTGTGTCTAGCTTGTAGATTGGGTATCGATTCTGTTGTCTTTGGCTTTGGATTTGTTGTTAAATTTGATTGTTTTTTGTTTATACTTAATGTTCACACGACTGTTTGGTCTTGGTAGTTTCCACTATTTCTCCCTCAATTTGTGAGGCGGAACAAGATGGTTCAATTTATGTGGTTCTGTAGAAGGAAAGAAAAAAAAACCCGAAAAGCATCACAGCAATAAAGACTACAACCACGCAATAACCACGGTCCTAAAATAAAAACAAAACAAAGCACAAAAAGTAAAAGAAAAAGAATAAGAAAAAGGCTGGAAAGAAAAGAGAAAAAAAAAACAAAGAAAAAAATCAATAACAACAATAACAAAACTATTTTAAAGCATATATCTATACAGTCCTGAAGACTTCATAAACCAAAAGCACTTTGTTTATTTCATTTATTATTTGCACTCCTCTCTATTTGATACCTTTTCTATAACTGTGTTGCTTTACTTTTTCTGCAAAGAGTTCTCAGATTTTAAGAACTTTATAATCAGTGCAGCCTGACATGTTCACTCAGGGCTTTGGCAATGGGGGCTGCTTTCCTATATCAACTGTGTAATGATGCTACTACTAATGGCAGTGGTAGTTAAGCCAAACTATTGTTAACGTATGGTTCACACTTAAAATCTATACAAAACAAAACGTTTTGGAATTCTGTGTGTAATAGAATGGGCCCGCATTACTTTTGTGAGAATCAGTGTGTTTTAGACACAATGGTTACATAATCCAGAAACGATTTTGTTGTAGTTATATGAAAAAAATTCCAAGGAACCTGAGGTAGGTGGTAACTGGATTCCCTAGATAGATCCCCTACTTAATCTTTTGTGTAGTAGCTTAGAAATTGATAGGCAAAGAACCAGTGAATGCAGATAGTGACTGCAAGGAGGAAAAAAGATAGCTAACCATAATTTATCAGTAATATGTAGAGATAAATTCTTAAGAGGAAATAAGGTCTGAGGAAATTACAGGAAATATTAAATCTATGACTCTGTTTATGGTAGAAAGGCTGACCAACAAATTCCAGCTGTTCCTCTGTAGGTTATATAAGTGTCACAGGACTATTTATAGTTACTGCACTATAGACATTAGCCTGGATATTATGGAATCCCATTGTTTTGATTTGACTTATGCAGATTTTTAAGATATATTTTAATAAGTAATACATTAATGAAATTCAGACCTGAACTAAATGTTCTAAATTTTGATACTATTTGTTTTTTCTTCTCCATTAGAAATTTGCCTCCTCAGAAATGTTACTGTCATTTTATTTATATGTTACACTTGCATAATAGTTACTGGATTGTCTACTATCCTAAGAATCTTCAAAATATTAAGTTGAGAGACAAGAGCAATATTAAAGTGGGTGGGGTACTTTCCTTTCACATGACTGACCCAGGTTCATTCTGGTATATTCTATATGGTTCCTTGAGTCTTGCCAGGCATAGCACCAAGCCAAAAGCAAGGCGTGAACTCCACCAGGTAATGTCCAAAATAAACAAAATATTTATATGGGCTGAGGATGATAGTTTAAGAGTTAGGGATGAATACCTTGCATGTGCCTTTGGGGTCTCAGCTTACCATTTCACACAAGAGATCAGAGACAAGAGTTATTGGAAAAAGTTCATTTTGGCTAGGAATTGTCGAGTAGCTTTTTGAATTTTACGGTGTCAGCCAAGCTTCTTTTTCTGCCTTTTTCCTCTCCACTTTTATTATCCATAGTTTGACATAAATCACCTGGGTATTAGGGTTGACATAATTAAATGTGCTTGTGCTAATTAACTCTGAAAATATGAAAGGAAAAAGTAAAGTGATTTTAAAGGTGCATGACAATTCCCCCTCTTCTATTTGTTAAAAAAGACCCATGTATGGGAATATCAGATAGTTATAAGCTGATGAAGTAATCTGTTGGTGAAGGGCAGTCAGGGGTATGACTAGCTCCCATAGCTGCTGATTGGAATAACATGGCAACGATCCACTTAAATAGCTGGTTCATATGGTCAGTTCAGTTGCATATGGTGACTATCTCTCATAGCTCGAATCTGAAAAGATACTGGAGGGAAACACTCCGAGGCCAAAAAGGAGAGTAGAGAAAAGGTTTTGCTTACAACATAGACATACACACACAGTGCCCTCAATGGGCTGTTGCTAATTAAGGGCCTTGGGCCTCTTATAAAGTGCCTTTTGCAGAAGGCTGGTAGGCACCACCTTTTGGGAAGCTTTTCTGAGTCTTCAGCTCGCTCCCCTTCATTGCCTGGTTATGTCCCCTTTGAGGGGGCCTCAGCTGGGCATGGCCAAAGGTTGAATTGGTGGACTCTCTAGAGCAGGGGTCTCAAACTAGCGGCCTGCGGGCCATTTGTGGCCCTCCATACAACATTTTGTGGCCGCAGTCGGCCTTCAAATATTGCAGTATTCGCGATTATTCGCTTACTGAATAATCACAATAAAAATTGCATTAAACATTCGCATACCCCGAGCAGTTCCATTCGGGGTATGCAAATGTTTAATGCGATTTTTTCTTACTAATGCGATTTTTTATTGCGAGCATTCAGTAAGTGAATAATCGAGAATACTTTGGGCCTAGTGCAGACGTCATTTCCGCTGCTCCTGCCCACTGTCCCTTGCATTATCGGATGCCTAAGGGAGAGAAGGGAGAGAAGTTTATTACAGAATTGGATTTTGTCATACCTTCATCATGACTTCATCAAAGCCTGCAGTGAAGAGAAAGATTGATGACGAGCACAGACAATTTCAGGAAAAGTGGAAGATGCAGTATTTCTTTGTTGAGCACAGGGGCATCCCCACATGTCTTATTTGCTCAGAGAAAGTTTCAGTGCACAAGGACTACAACCTGAAACGCCATTATTCAACTAAACATGCTGAGGAATGTGCAAAATATCAAGGAAATGAGAGAACCAAGTGGGTTGCCAGTCTTAAAGCATGTCTAATGAGGCAACAAGATTTCTTCAAGAAAGCAACCAAAGAGAATGTTGCATCAGTCGAAGCTAGTTACATGGTTAGTGAGATGATTGATAAGGCAGGTAAACCATTCACAGAAGGAGAGTTTGTTGAAAAATGCATGTTACAGGCTGCAAGTATTATCTGTCCAAAAAAGAAAGGTCATTTTAGCAAAATCAGCCTTTCTGTCAACACTGTGGCAGAGCGCATTTCTGACATGTCAAGTGACATTTATCATCAACTGTGTGAGAAAGCCAAATGTTTTGATGCATACTCAGTTGCTCTTTATGAGAGCACAGATAGAACAGACACTGTGCAGCTCACAATTTATGTCTGTGGTGTTGATTGAAATTTTGAATTGGCAGAGAAACTGCTCACAATAATTCAATGCATGGCTAGACTTCAGCTAATGAGATATTTTGGCATGATTCCATTGAAAATGCAGGTTTGCCATGGAAGAGGTTTGTTGGAATAATAACCGATGGAGTGCCATCAATGACAGGGAGGAAAACTGGACTGGTGGCATTTGTTCAAAAAAACCTTGAAGAGGAGGGTGTAGAGAAGGCCACTGCTCTTCACTGCATTATCCATCAGCAGGCCCCATGCAGTAAATGCCTGCCATGTGACAATGTGATCTCTGTTGTTGTGAAATGTATCAACCAAATCAGATCCAGGGGCTTAAAGCACAGGAGGTTCCGTGCTTTTTTAGAGGAAATGGAGTCAGAATATGGAGATGTGCTCTATTTCACTGAGGTACATTGGTTCATCAGGAGAAATGTCCTGAAAAGATTTTTTGAGTTGAGAGAAGTGAAAGCCTTCATGGAGAAGGATGGGAATGCTGTTTCTGAGTTGAGCGATCACAAATGGCTCATGGATTTAGCTTTCATAACCACGTCAAATATTGAACCATTTAATAGTACCTAAAGACTTGAAGAGCCAGAACTTGCTCATAGGTCTCCATATCTCTCATACTGCCTGTTCCTGTACTGAACCTTGAAAAGTCTTTTGAGTGAGAACTCTTTATTATTGTTTTTTTTTTTTTTTTTGGAGGCCGGATTCGAACAAACCACAAACCACCTTGGGTCCTGGATTGGTTGCTTGCCAAACAAATACCGCTGTACTATCTCTCCGGCCCCCTTTAGTGTCTCTTTTTTATTATTATTTATTTAAACACCTTCATTACATACATGATTGTGTTTGGGTTTCAGTCATGTAAAGAACACCACCCATCACCAGTGCAACATTCCCATCACCTATGTCCCAAGGTCCTCCCCACCCGACCCCCGCTGTACTCTAAACAGGCTCTCCATTTTCCTCATACATTCTCATTATTAAGACAGTTCAAAATGTAGTTATTTCTCTAAATAAACTCATCACATTTTGTGGTGAGCTTCCTGAGGTGAGCTGGAACTTCCAGCTCTTTTCTCTTTTGTGCCTGAAAATTATTATTGCAAGAATGTCTTTCATTTTTCTTAAAACCCATAGATGAGTGAGACCATTCTACATTTTTCTCTCTCTCTGACTTATTTCACTCAGCATAATAGATTCCATGTACATCCATGTATAGAAAAATTTCATGACTTCATCTCTCCTGACAGCTGCATAATATTCCATTGTGTATATGTACCACAGTTTCTTTAGCCATTCGTCTGTTGAAGGGCATCTAGGTTGTTTCCAGAGTCTTGCTATGGTAAATAGTGCTGCAATAAATATAGGTGTTAAGGAAGGGGTTTTTGTATTGTATTTTTGTGTTCCTAGGGTATATTCCTAGGAATGGTATAGCTGGATCATATGGGAGCTCGATTTCCAGTTTTTGGAGAAATCACCATATCGCTTTCCATAAAGGTTGAACTAGACGGCATTCCCACCAGCAGTGGATAAGAGTTCCTTTCTCTCCACATCCCCGCCAACACTGTTTGTTCTCATTCTTTGTGATGTGTGCCATTCTCTGTGGTGTGAGGTGGTATCTCATCATTGTTTTGATTTGCATCTCCCTGATGATTAGTGATGTAAAGCCTTTTTTCATGTGTCTTTTGGCCATTTGTATATCTTCTTTGTCAAAGTGTCTGTTCATTTCTTCTCCCCATTTTTTTGATGGGATTAGATGTTTTTTCTTGTAAAGTTCTGTCAGTGCCTTGTATATTTTGTAGACTTGCACCTTATCTGATGGGTATTGGGTGAATAGTTTCTCCCACTCAGTGGGGGGCTCTTGTATCCTGGGCACTATTTGCTTTGAGGTGCAGAAGCTTCTCAGCTTAATATATTCCCATCTGTTAATCTCTGCTTTCACTTGCTTGGAGACTGCAGTTTCCTCCATGAAGATGCTTGTAATGTACTGGAGTGTCTTGCCTATATGCTATTCTATATATCTTATGGTTTGGGGGCTGATATCGAGGTCTTTAATCCATTTGGATTTTACCTTCATACATGATGTTAGCTGGTGTCTAAGTTCAATTTTTTGCAAGTGGCTATCCAATTGTGCCAACACCACTTGTTGAAGAGGCTTTCCCTGCTCCATTTAGTATTTCCTGCTCCTTTATCAAAAATTAGGTGATTGTAAGTCTGGGGAACATTTTCTGAGTATTCAAGCCTATTCCACTGATCTGAGGACCTGTCCTTATTCCAATACCATGCTGTTTTGATAACTATTGCTTTGTAGTACAGTTTAAAGTTGGAGAAAGTAATTCCTCCCATATTCTTTTCCCCAATGATTGCTTTAGCTATTCGAGGGTGTTTATTGTTCCAAACGAATTTCAAAAGTGCCTGATCCACTTCTTTGAAGAATGTCATGGGTATGTTTAGAGGGATCACATTAAATCTGTATAATGCCTTGGGGAGTATTGCCATTTTGATTATGTTAATCCTGCCAATCCATGAGCAGGGTATGTGTTTCCATTTCCGCGTGTCCTCTCTTATTTCTTGGAGCAGAGTTTTATAGTTTTCTTTGTATAGGTCCTTCACATTTTTAGTCAAGTTGATTCCAAGATATTTGAGTTTGTGTGGCACTATGGTGAATGGGGTTGTTTTCTTAATCTCCATTTCTTCCTTATTACTATTGGTGTATAGAAAGGCCATTGATTTTTGTGTGTTAATTTTGTAGCCTGCCACCTTGCTATATGAGTCTTTTGTTTCTAGAAGCTTTTTGGTAGAGTCTTTAGGGTTTTCTAAGTAGAGTATCATGTCATCTGCAAACAGTGAGAGCTTGACTTCTTCCTTTCCTATCTGGATTCCCTTGATATCCTTTTCTTGCCTAATCGCTATAGCAAGTACTTCCAGTGTTATGTTGAATAGGAGTGGTGAGAGAGGACAGCCTTGTCTTGTGCCAGAATTTAGAGGGAAGGCTTTTAGTTTTTCTCTATTGAGGATAATGTTTGCCACTGGCTTATGGTAGATGGCCTTAACTATATTGAGAAAGGTTCCTTCCATTCCCATCTTGCTGAGAGTTTTGATCAAGAATGGGTGTTGGACCTTATCAAATGCTTTCTCTGCATCTATTGATATGATCATGTGGTTTTTATTTTTCTTGTTATTGATGTTGTGTATTATTTTGATAGATTTACGGATGTTAAACCATTCTTGTTTTTCTGGGATGAAACCTACTTGATCGTAGTGGATGATCTTCTTAATGAGGCATTGAATCCTATTTGCCAGGATTTTGTTGAGGATCTTTGCATCTGCATTCATCAGCGATATTGGTCTGTAATTTTCTTTTTTTTTGTAGCATCTCTGTCTGGTTTAGGTATCAAGGTGATATCAAGGCTTCATAAAAGCTATTTGGAAGTGTTTCAGTTTGTTCAATTTCATGAAAGAGTCTTGCCAAGATTGGTAGTAGTTCCTCTTGGAAAGTTTGAAAGAATTCATTAGTGAATCCATCTGGGCCTGGGCTTTTGTGTTTGGGCAGACATTTGATTACCGTTTTAATTTAATCAATGGTGATGGGGGTGTTTAGATATGCTACATCCTCTTCCTTCAACCGTGGAAGTTTATAAGAGTCCAAGAATTTATCCATTTCTTCCAGGTTCTCATTTTTAGTGGCATAGAGTTTCTCAAAGTAGTTTCTGATTACCCTTTGAATCTCTGTCATATCAGTAGTGATCTCTCCTTTTTCATTCCTAATACGAGTTATTAAGTTTCTCTCTCTCTCTATTAGGTTTGCCAGTGGTCTATCAATCTTGTTTATTTTTTCAAAGAACCAACTTCTGCTTTCGTTGATCTTTTGGATTGTTTCTCGGGTTTCCAATTCATTGATTTCTACTCTCAGCTTTGTTATTTCCTTCTGTCTTTCTATTTTTGGGTTCTTTTGTTGAGCACTTTCTATTTCTATTAGCTGTGTCATTAAGCTACTCAGGTAAGCTCCTTCTTCCTTCCTGATGTGTGCTTGCAAAGCTATAAATTTCCCTCTCAGTACTGCTTTTGCTGTGTCCCATAATTTCTGATAGTTTGTGTCTTTATTGTCATTTGTTTCCAGGAACCATTTGATTTCCTCCTTGATTTCATCTCGGACCCACTGGTTATTGAGCATGAGGCTGTTTAACTTCCAGGTGTTAAAATTTTTCTTCTGAGTCCCTTTGGAATTCACAAATAATTTCAGAGCCTTGTGGTCAGCGAAGGTAGTCTGCAAAATTTCTATTCTCTTGATCTTATGGAGGTATGTTTTATGTGCCAGAATGTAGTCTATCCTGGAGAATGTCCCATGTACATTGGAGAAGAATGTGTACCCAGGTTCCTGGGGATGGAGTGTCCTATATATATCCACTATGCCTCTTTCTTCTATTTCTCTCCTCAGGTCTAGTATATTCTTGTTGGGTTTCAGTCTGGTTGACCTATCCAGTGTTGACAAAGCCGTGTTAAGGTCCCCCACAATTATTGTGTTGTTACTGATATTATTTTTCAGATTTGTCAACAGTTCTATTAAATATTTTGCTGGCCCCTCATTCGGTGCATATATGATTAGGAGAGTTATTTCTTCCTGCTCTACATACCCCTTGATTAATATAAAATGTCCATCTTTGTCCCTTACAACCTTCCTGAGTATAAAGTTTGCATTATCTGATATTAGTATGGCCACTCCAGCTTTTTTATGGGTGTTGTTTGCTTGGATAAATTTTCTCCAGCCTTTTATTTTGAGTCTATGTTTGTTCTGGCTATTCAGGTGCGTTTCTTGTAGGCAACAGAAGGTTGCATTGAGTTTTTTGATCCATTTAGCCACTCTGTGTCTCTTGACTGGTGCATTTAGTCCATTGACGTTGAGAGAAAGAATTGTCCTGGGATTTAATGTCATCTTTATATCAAAATTTGGTGTGTCTTTTGGTTAGTCTTGTCTTAGATTAGGTCTTTCAATTTTTCTCTTAAGACTGGCTTTGTGTCTGTAAAGTTTCTGAGCTGTTTTTTGTCTGTGAAACCATGTATTCTTCTGTCAAACCGGAAAGTGAGTTTTGCTGGGTATAGTATTCTGGGTGAAGCATTTATTTCATTCAGTCTTGTCACAATATCCCACCACTGCTTTCTGGCATTGAGTGTTTCTGGTGACAGGTCTGCTGTAAATCTCAAGGATGCTTGCTTGAACGTAATTTCCCCTTTTGTTCTTGCTGTTTTCAGAATTCTGTCTCTATCTGTGGGATTTGTCATTGTGACTAGGATGTGTCTTGGGGTGGTTTTTCTGGGGTCTCTTTTGGTTGGTACTCTTTGAGCATGCAGGATTTGATCACATATATTCTTTAGCTCTGGAAGTTTCTCTTTAATGATGTTCTTGACCGTTGATTCTTCCTGGAAATTTTCTTCCTGGGTGTCTGGGACTCCAATGATTCTTAAGTTGTTTCTGTTGATCTTAGCATAGACTTCTATTTTCATCTGTTCCCATTCTTTGACTAATTTTTCCATTGTCTGCTCATTTGCTTTAAGTTTTTTTTTCTAATCTCTCCTGCTGTATGGAATTATTATGTATCTCATCTTCCACAGCACCAAGTCTATTCTCAGCTTCTGATACCCTGTCCCAGAGCTTATCCATTTTGTCATTCACTTCGTTTACTGACTTTTTTAGACTTGTTAGTTGACATGTTATTTCAGTTTGGAGTTTTGTTATTTATGTCTTCATATTTTCTTGGTTCTTATTAGTGTTCTGTTCAACTCTATTCATGGTTTCTTTGAGTTCTTTGAGCATCTTCCATATTGCTAGTCTAAATTCCTTATCTGAGAGGTTGATTAGTTGGTTGGTCATTATCTGGTACTCAGAATTGTCATCTTCATTTTCTATGTCTGATGCTGGCCTGCATTGTTTCCCCATTGTCACACTTGTATTGTGGGTTTTTCTACGTGTTGTGGTGGTATTCATTGGCCTAATGATGCAGGCACCACACTCCTCTGGCTCCGCCCTTTCTGAATGGGCTGACTTGCCTCTAAGGGAGGGAGTCCTCCATGGATGTAGCCTCACACTGGATGAAATCTTAGACCCGAACATGCAACAGAGAAGACAGTCCAGAGAGAAATGCTTGCTTCTGTGATAGAGCACATTTCTTAGTGTGATTTTTCCTTCTTGTTGTGATGGTGTTCTTTTTTTAGAAAGAGTGCTTGGCCACGAAGAAAAGCGAAGCGTCCATGCTCTGCTGGAGCCTCTTTTTGCCCCACTCTCAAGAGTTTCACACAAGAGGACAGTAGACAGACATTCACAGGTAGCACTCACAGTTTTTTACAGTTGGGTCCCACTGGGCAGGTGTAGTTTCGTGGATTTTCCCAGCCTGATGATCCCAAACAGGACACCCGGCTTCTGCAAAAGCTTGCTGGTTTTTATGTTCTGGAGTCCCGCCCTGAAAATGGCTTCTGGGAGAGCGAGTTTTCTGGAGCCTCTTTTCGCCTCACTCCCAAGAGTTTCATGCAAGAGGACAGTAGACAGACATACACAGGTAGCACTCACAGTTTTTCACAGTTGGGCCCCACTGGGCAGGCGTAGTTTCATGAATTTCACCAGCCTGTTGTCCCAAACAGGGGACCCCAACTATTTATTATTGTATACTGCATACATTTGTCAGACATATTTAATATAATTTCACTTATCCCACCAGGTCCAGTACTGGCTTAGGAAAGTCTTTGAGTAAGAACTCTTCAGTACTGTAAAAGCACTCTTCCCTCCCTGGGGCATGTTCATAGGAGAATTTTTAATGAATATGCCATGTTCAGTTTGTCTTGAAAAATATTGGTAAATAACCCAGAGTAGTGTGAGGCAACTCAGAAGGGGAGGATATATATGTTAATATTCCAGAATAGGGTAAAGCACATTTAATGCAGCAAGTAGGAGCTGACATGATGATACCAGTTTCATTATTCAGACATTTGTTAGCCCATTCACTCTTCTGAAGTTTTTATGTCCCTGTTCAGGCACCATTCTGGGAGGTCTCAGCTTGTAATTTTTAACAAGAAATCTGACAGAGTCACTGGAACAGGTCCATTTCAGCCAGTTGCTATCGATCAGCTCCTTGGTTCTTACTGAGTCAACCAAGTTTCTTTTTTGTTTCTTTCCCCTCCACTTTAATTAGCCAGAATTTAACATAAATCACCTGAGGGGCAGGGTTGACTTGGTTAAGGGTACTTGTACTAATTAACTAAGAAAAGATGAAAGAAAAAAGTAAAGTGATTTTACAGGTGTATAATACAAATGCAGTGATCTGAATTTGATCCCAGGATAACACAGTTCTCTGAACAGCAATTGGACTGTCCCTGGTGTCCTCCAGTATCTTTGAAAAGATGAAGAGAAACATTGCTAGATCCTAACATTCAGCTGTCTGGTGAATTTTGATTTTGAATATTTATTTGACAGAGTATTGCAGGATATATCCCTGGCCCCTAACCACTGACTGAGAGGGTAACAAATTATACAAATTCTTTGCATTCCACATTGTAAAATCACCCCACATGCCATTATCTCTAACCCCAAATGAACAAGTCTGAATCAGGATTGCACATGAAATAATCCAAACCAGGCTGAGGGTGAAACATATGTAGTCTGTCAATCTTCTACCTCGTAGGGAGAGCAAGTTGCCTGCCATAACTGCCATTTTTATTAAATACAGAGACCACCCCTCAGTGGGGAAGTAAGGAGGGAAGTAAGGACAGATAGCTCAGGCTGTCCTGAGCCAGTCCCCCCACCCCCAGAGTTTCAAGTAAGACAGTCTTTGTTTTGGGGTAAATTCAAGTTGTAAACAAACATCCAAAGGAACCAGGGATGATCTTTGTTTTAGGTAAAATAAGGTGTAACCTAACATCACATGACAAGTTTCTTATCTAGATGTGACTTCATATCACAGACACACAATAAGTTGCACTTAACTAATATGCAAAGCAGACATCTTCACAATTCTAATTTGTGTTAAAAGGAATAATATATTCTAAAAAAATAAATTAAGACAAACTATAGTCTGGAGAAAAAATTTTAAATGCATGTAACTGCTAAAGGATTTGTTCCTAAGCTATGCAAAATTTTTTGTATATCAATAAGGGGGGAAAAACAAATAAAAATGGGCAAAAGATCTGAAGAGGAAATAAAAGAAAAATCTAATCGCTTTTAAGCTTATAAAAAGATGTCTCATTTTTCCAGTTGTTGGAAATGCAAGTTAAAGTAACTCTAAGATATCATTCCACTTCCATCAGATTGGCAAAAGTTTAGTATGTCAATAATAAAAAGACACCCTTGTAATAATAATTTTCAGACACAAAAGAGAAAAGAGCTGGAAGTTCCAGCTAACCTCAGGAAGCTCACCACAAAGAGTGATGAGTTTAGTTAGAGAAATAACTACATTTTGAACTGTCCTAATATTGAGAATGTATGAGGGAAATGTAGAGCCTGTTTAGGGTACAGGCGGGGGTTGGGTGGGGAGGAGGGAGATTTGGGACTTGGGTGATGGGAATGTTGCACTGGTGATGGGTGGTGTTCCTTTTATGACTGAAACCCAAACACAACCATGTATGTAATCAAGGTGTTTAAATAAAAAAAAAAAGTACTTAATAATATGAAGCAGAAATTGGCACTAACCACATTGGACAGCAACTTGACAAATCCAATACAGCTAAAAATGTGCCTGCTTTCTGATCCAACAATTCTACTTATTTATCTATACCTTATGGAATCAATCTCATTTAAACACAAAAAATGTCTAAGCTTCCATTGAAGCATTGCATATAATAAGAAATTCAAAACAATGAATCACTAGGACAAAAGATAAACCGTGGAATGTTCACACAGGAATGTGCCCACTTGATAAAAAAATGAGCCAAATGTATATGATATAAATATGTATAGATCTTAGAAAGCATATACATATTACATACTATAAATATAAATGAACAAAAGATGCAGAAGAACTTTAATATAATAATTCCTTCTGATGGGAAGGAAAATTAAAATTAGGTCAAGAAGAAATTTCTCCCCAACCCCCAAATTTCTTCTGTAGCATGTTGTAAGTAAGAAAATATGCTTAGCCTCAGCATTTTAACTATGTGGGTGAATGAGGAAACATAAGTATTTCCATCATTTTATATTCTATAGTGTTCTATTCTTACAGTTGTGTTATGTTTTAAATAACAACAGTAAATGAAAAAATAAATGTAGTTATTAAAATAATCCTAGTGTGTAATATGCCTAATTTTTCTTTAAACTTATACAAGAAACATTATTATGATATTGAGATAGTTTTCCAAAGTGTTTGATATATAGTGAATATGCTTTCATAAAAATTACTGTATTTTAGGGAATATTTTCTCAGTAGTGTTGATATTTATTGTCTGTGTATATAGTTATCTTATATAACTCACCCACATCTACACTTTATAGCCTTGAGTCATTTCTCATCAACCCACTTTCTTCTAGTATTGTCAGTAAATATGGTCTAGATCATTGTTTTGTCTCCCTAGACACCAATAAGTGAGATCATCTTTTGCTGTTTTCTGACTTATTTCATACCATCCAGCAAACTGCACTTCATTTTTTTTGGTCCATCATAGCATCCATTGTATATAATTTTTTATTCATTTGATCGTTATTGAATATTTCATTGTTTCCATATACTGGCTATTGTATTGAATGCTGAAATGAACACAAGTGTTCCAATATTCTCTCAAGTGTTGTATTTTGGAATAAATTCTAAGGGGTGAAATAATCAAGTTATATAGGATCTTGATACTTAATTTTTAGAGAAATTTTTAAATTGTTTTCCATAGACATTGAATCATACACTGTTCTTATTGGCAGTTCCTTTTATAAACCACAAGCTATCAACATTGGTTGTTTCCAGTATTTTTGATATGAGCTGTTTTAGATGGTATGTTATTGTATTTAGATTTGCATTTTCTTGATGATAAATGTTGTTGCGCACTTTTTCTTACTGGTATTGACTATCACCTATCCTTCTCCTGGAAACGTTATCTCCCTGTTACTTGATGGAGTCATAGGTTAGTAAATATTTGCTAATAGTCTGAGTAATTTGTTCTATACTATTTATTTTGTACTTTGGATATTAGTACTTTATCTGAGGCATTGTGTATGAATGTCTTCCATTCTGTAGGGCATAATTTTTTATGTTAACATGTTTCTTTTGCCCTATTGAAACTCATTAATTTAATGTAGCCATAATCATTTATTGTTTATTTTGTTAGTTTTACCAATGGATAAATCATTTAATATTTATTTTAGCAAAAGCCGGTCTGTGTAAGAAGTGCAGGGAATGCCTATTCAATAAATAGTACTGGGAATTTTTTCTGACTCCAGTCAGCATGATGCCTTCTAGATTTTTCCATATAACATCAAATTGCATGAGTTTGTCCTGTCTTACAGATGCATTGTGTTCTATTTTTTTTTTTTGATTTTTTAGGCCACACCCGGGGGTGCTCAGGGGTTACTCCTGGCTGTCTGCTCAGAAATAGCTCCTGGCAGGCACGGGGGACCATATGGGACCGGGATTTGAACCAACCACCTTTGGTCCTGGATCGGCTGCTTGCAAGGCAAACGCCGCTGTGCTATCACTCCGGGCCCCAGTTCCATTGTTTATATAAACCTCAGCTTCTTGTTCCATTCATCCATAATTGAGCATTTGGGTTGTTTGCATGTCTTGAATTTTGTACTCAGAACTACAATGAACAATTTGAGAAAATGTCTATTTTCTCTCTCAATTTTTGGGTAGAATTGTTCAGTTTTGTGAGTATTGTATAAATCTTGTACATTATCAATTATCTGTTATATTGCTGTGGTCCTCAAACTTTTTAAATAGGAGATTAGTTTCACTCTCCCTCAGACCTTTGGAGGGCCGAACTATAGTAAAAACAAAAACTAACTCTCAGCAAGATGGGAATGGAAAGAACCTTTCTCAATATAGTTAAAGCCATCTACCACAAGCCAGTGGCAAATATTATTCTCAGTGGAGAAAAACTAAAAGCCTTCTCTCTAAATTCTGGCACAAGACAAGGCTGTCTTCTCTCACCACTCCTATTCAACATAACATTGGAAGTACTCCTTATAGTGATTAGGCAAGAAAAAGATATCAAAGGAATCCAGATAGGAAAGGAAGAAGTCAAGCTCTCACTGTTTGCAGATGACATGATACTCTACTTAGAAAACCCTAAAGACTCTACCAAAAAGCTTCTAGAAACAAAAGACTCATATAGCAAGGTGGCAGGCTACAAAATTAACACACAAAAATCAATGGCCTTTCTATACACCAATAGTAATAAGGAAGAAATGGACATTAAGAAAACAACCCCATTCACCATAGTGCCACACAAACTCAAATATCTTGGAATCAACTTGACTAAAATGTGAAGGACCTATACAAAGAAAATTATAAAACTCTGCTCCAAGAAATAAGAGAGGACACATGGAAATGGAAATGCATACCTTGCTCATGGATTGGCAGGATTAACATAATCAAAATGGCAATACTCCCCAAGGCATTATACAGATTTAATGTGATCCCTCTAAACATACCCATGACATTCTTCAAAGAAGTGGATCAGGCACTTTTGAAATTAGTTTGGAACAATAAACACCCTAGAATAGCTAAAGCAATCATTGGGAAAAAGAATATGGGAGGAATTACTTTCCTCAACTTTAAACTGTACTACAAAGCAATAGTTATCAAAACAGCATGGTATTGGAATAAGGACAGGCCCTCAGATCAGTGGAATAGGCTTGAATACTCAGAAAATGTTCCCCAGACATACAATCACCTAATATTTGATAAAGGAGTAAGAAATCCTAAAAGCCTCTTCAACAAGTGGTGTTGGCACAATTGGATAGCCACTTGCAAAAAATTGAACTTAGACCCCCAGCTAACATCATGTACGAAGGTAAAATCCAAATGGATTAAAGACCTCAATATCAGACCCCAAACCATAAGATATATAGAACAACACATAGGCAAAACACTCCAGGACATTGAGACTACAGGCATTTTCAAGGAGGAAACTGCAGTCTCCAAGCAAGTGAAAGCAGAGATTAACAGATGGGAATATATTAAGCTGAGAAGCTTCTGCACCTCAAAGGAAATAGTGCCCAGGATACAAGAGCCACTCATTGAGTGGGAAAAACTATTCACCCAATACCATCAGATAAGGGGCTAATCTCCAAAATATACAAGGCACTGACAGAACTTTACAAGGAAAAAACATCTAATCCCATCAAAAAATGGGGAGAAGAAATGGACAGACCCTTTGACAAAGAGAAATACAAATGGCCAAAAGGCACATGAAAAAATGCTCCACATCACTAATCATCAGGGAGATGCAAATCAAAACAGCTATGAGGTACCACCTCACACCCCAGAGAATGGCACACATCACAAAGAATGAGAATAAACAGTGCTGGCGGGGATGTGGAGAGAAAGGAACTCTTATCCACTGCTGGTGGGAATGCTGTCTAGTTCAACCTTTATGGAAAGCGATATGGAGAGTCCTCCAAAAACTGGAAATCGAGCTCCCAATGATCCAGCTATACCACTCCTAGGAATATACCCTAAGAACACAAAAATACAATACAAAAACCCCTTCCTTAACACCTATATTCATTGCAGCACTATTTACCATAGCAAGAGTCTGGAAACAACCTAGATGCCCTTCAACAGACGAATGGCTAAAGAAACTGTGGTACATATACACAATGGAATATTATGCAGCTGTCAGGAGAGATGAAGTCTTGAAATTTTCCTATACATGGATTTACATGGAATCTATTATGCTGAGTGAAATAAGTCAGAGAGAGAGAGAGAAAAATGCAGAATGGTCTCACTCATCTATGGGTTTTAAGAAAAATGAAAGACATTCTTGCAATAATAATTTTCAGGCACAAAAGAAAAAGAGCTCTAAGTTCCAGCTCACCTCAGGAAGCTCACCACAAAGAGTGATGAGTTTAGTTAGAGAAATAACTACCTTTTGAACTGTCCTAGTAATGAGAATGTATGAGGGAAATGGAAAGCCTGTCTAGAATACAGGCGGGGGTCGTGTGGGGAGGAGGGAGTTTTGGGACATTGGTGATGGGAACATTGCACTGGTGATGGGTGGTGTTCTTTGCATGACTGAAACCCAAACACAATCATGTATGTAATCAAGGTGTTTAAATAAAATATATTAAAAATAACTTATGAGAAAATTTCTATGCACACTAAATATATCTTATTTTGAATTGAAGAAACAAAACAAAAACAAATACAATATGTGTCCCGCGGGCCTAGTATGAGGATCACTGTTGTATTGTATAAAAACATTTCAGTCTTTAGAGATTCTTTATATTTTTGCTTGAGTTTCTTTTGCTATGTGAAAGCTTTATAATTTGATGCAATTTCACTTGTTTATTTTTTATATTTAGCTGTAGTCACCTTGTTGAATATACTTCTGAGTTCTATTTTCCTCAAAAGTTTTGCCTATTTATTCTTCTTCAATGAATTTTATGAATCATTTTTAATTTCTAGGTTATCACTAACTTTAAACTTATTTTTGTTAACAGTATAAATTATGGTTTCAACTTCATTTTTTTACATGTGGCTATCATTTCCCCAGCATCATATGTTGAAGAAACTTTGCTACTCTTTGTGTTCTTAGCTCCTTTGTCATAGATAAATTGCCCATAAAAATTGAGTTTTAATTCAGGACTTTCAATTTTATTCCATTGTTCTCCAGATTTAGCTTTTGTCCAGTACCATGAAGTTTTAATTATTATAGTTTTTTTTGTTCGGGACACACCCGTTTGATCCTCAGGGGTTACTCCTGGCTAAGTGCTCAGAAATTTCTCCTGGCTTGGGACCATATGGGACGCTGGGGGATCGAACCACAGTTGTGATCTTTCCTTGGCTAGCGCCTTCAAGGCAGACACCTTACTTCTAGTGCTACCTCACCCCTAATTATTATAGTTTTATAGTAGAATTTGAAGTTGGGAAATGGAATACTTTACTTTTTTATTTGGTCCAAATATTTGAGAACATATTAAAAATGGACACTATAGTGAATACTGTATAATACTTTGAATAATAAGATTATTTTACTTGAAAATTTTTTTCAATTAATGGCAAAAATATCTTTCCATTTCCTAGTGTTCTCTTCCATGTTTTTAGCAATTATTTATAGTTTAACTGCATAAGTCACCTCCTTTATTGAGCTTTTGGTATTGTTGTTTGAACTCTATGTTTAAGGATCTGTCCTTAACTATTTTATTCCAGTTCATTGTTTCCATACAGAAATATCAATCTTTCTCTGTATTATAGTTGTAAACTGCTACTTTTACTGTTTGTCTTACTGTTTATAAGAGGGTTTATTTGGTGGAGAATTTTAGGGTTTTTTTTTGTTGTTTTGTGGTTTTTATTTGTTTTTGTTTTTGTGTCACACCCAGCAGCATATGAGATGCTGGGATACCAACCGCCTTCTGTCCTGGATCGGCTGCATGCAAGGCAAATGCCCTAATGCTGCACTATCTTTCTGGTCCATAAGGTTTTAAATGTATATATTTTGTATAAGGTATAAGGTAATCTCATAATAGTGATATTTTCAATTTGAATTCCAATTTTCCAATTTATGTTCATTTGGTATCTTCTCTGATTTCATGGCACGGGCTTTCAAAGTTGATTGAATAAGAGTAGTGTCAGTAGTGTAAAGAGTAGTAGTGTAAAGAGTAGTACAGTAGTGTAAAGCATTTTGGAAATATTTAACATCATGGAGTATGTTATTTGCTGTGGGTTTGTTACAGATGTCCATTAGTATCTTGAGGTATGCTCTTTCCAGATTGCTTTAGAATTTGTATTATGAATGGATGTTAGATCTTGTCACAAATCTCTTATTCATATATTAGTATTACCATATGAGCTTTATTTTGACTATTGTTAATATGGTGTATTACATATTAATTGGTTTGCATATATTTAGCTATGTTTACATAACTGGGTTGAATCTTTCTTGAAATGGTATATTACATTTTTTAATAGGATTTGATTTGCTAGAATTTTGTTGAGAATTTTTGCATCAGTATTTATCAGGGCTATTGGTCTAAACTTACTCTTTTAGTGCTCTTTTTGACTTTAGGGTAAGATTGACTTCATAGAAGTTCCTAGGAGGGATTTCAGTTTCTTAGATGTTTTGGAAGAGTGTGCAGAGTATGAACTCTAATTGTTTTCTGAAGTTTTGATATGTCACTAATGAACCCATCTGGACTTTCATTTTGTTTGTGGAAAGATTTGTAATTACTGTTCAAGTTTTAGTCATTATTGGTATGTTCAGGTTTTCTATTTCCTCTTGGTTCAGTCTTGGGTGCTAGTATGATTCTAGTAATTCATTCAAGTATATGGATTTTTAAAGTTGGTGGCCTAAAGTTGTCCACATAGAGAGAGTAGGGAGGAAGAGGGAAAGGGAAAATGAGGTGGACAGAGAGAGAGAGAGAGAGAGAGAGAGAGAAAGAGAGAGAGAGAAAGAGAGAGAAATAGAGTGAGAGAGGGGGAAGGGAAATGAGGGAGGAGAGAGAGATAGAGATGGAGAGAAATAAGGAAGGAGGGTGGGAGAGAGGGAGATACAGAGAAACAGAGAGAGAAAAGGAGAGGAAGAGAGATTGTAAGAAAGAGGGGTGAGAGAGGAAAAATGTCTGCCACAGAGGTAGACATGGGAGAAGGCAGAAGGGAAACTGGGGACATTAGTGGTGGGAAATATGCACTGCTGAAGGGTTTATACAGTGTATGGCTGAAACTCAGTCTTGACTAACTTTGTAATTATGTATCTCAGGATAACTCAAAAGAATTTATTTAAAAATTGTTCATAGTAATTACTTATTATTTCTTTTCTTTTCTTTCTTTTTTTTTCTTTTTTCTTTTTTTTTTGGTTTTTGGTTATTGGGTCACACCCGGCATCTCTCGGGGCCACTCCTGACTCTGTGCTCAGAAATAATTCCTGGCAGGCTCGGGGGACCATATGGGGTGCTGGGATTCGAACCACCGCCCTTCTGCATGCAAGGCAAATGCCCTACCTCCATTCTATCTCTCCGGCCCCATTAACCTCTTATTATTCCTATTAATGAGTTGTTTATTGTATATTTTTATCCTCTCATTTCTGATTCTGTTCTTTTCCCCTTCTCCTCTTTTTTTTTTTTCTTTTTGCCACACTCAGGTGTGCTCAGTGTTTTCTGCTGGCTCTGTATTCAGGGATCAGCCTCATGGTCGGTTCTCCCCAAGACCAAACAGGAGCAGATTCTGAGGCTTTGTTTATTCATTCAAGAGCAAGTTCTGGTTACTCTTTGCATTATTTTCTTGTTTTACATATTATTTATTTTTATCTAAAATTTATTATCTTATGCCTTCTACTTTGAGATTAATTTGTTGTTCTTATTCTAGTTTGTCTAGTTGAACATTATTTTGAACTTTTTCTTCATTCCTGGTGTATGTAAGCTTGAATAGCTCTGAACTTTCCCATAACCATTGTTTCTGCTATTTCCCATAGGTTGTATCTTAATTTATATATGTTTTGAGAAATATTTATTTTTTTATTTTTCTTTTGATCTAGTGGGTATTGAACAGTATAATGTTCAGTTTCAAAATATTTAGCATTTTCACCTTGTTTCTATGATTGATATAAATTTTTGAGACTTAGTAATTTCTGTTTTGTAAGTTTTTTTGATTATTAAGTTGTGTCCAGAATGTGATCTGTCCCTGACAACTTTTTATGTGCATCATAAAATAATTTGTATTTTAGGGGAAGAGTGTGGAGGATCTTGAAATATGTTTGTTAGACCCAGTTGTTTCAGCCCTGCACTAGGGTTCTTGCTTTCTTTTCTTTTCTTTTCTTTTTTTTTTTTTTTTTTTTTGGTTTTCGGTTTTTGGGTCACACCCTGGCTCTATGCTCAGAAATCACTCCTGGCAACCTTGGGGGACCATATGGAATGCTGGGATTCGAACCACCATCCTTCTGCATGCAAGGTAAATGCCTTACTGCTGTGCTGTCTCTCTGACCCCTATTTTGATTAAAAATGTTTTGATGTTTTTTGTCTTTTATATTCTTTTTTTCTTTTTTCCTCTTACCTTCAAACAGAAATACATAACTTGAACCATCTTGTTCTGCCTCTCAAATTGAGGGGGAAATAATGGAGGGCACCAAGACCAAACAGTTATATAGACATTGAGTAGAAATAAAAATGATCAGACTTAAACACCAAATCCAAAGCCAATTACAACAGAAATGATACCCAATCTACAACAGGCTAGACACAGAAGGGACTACTTTACTAGCATTCCGGGAGGCAAAGGAGGGGCAATATGAGATGCAGGCTGGGAACTGGTGGAGGGAGGACAACATTGGTGGTGGGAATGTCCCTGATTTAATGTCACTATGTACCTGAAATACTACTGTGAATGATTTGTAATCTACTTTGGTCAAAATAAAAATTATTAATATTAAAAAAATGCCTTGATGTTGTTTTTTTATTTGGATTTTCTCTAGTTGGTACTTCTTGGTTCTCTTAGATGAGTGTTTTTCCATTGTGCTCTTCAGATGAAGAAAATTCTTTTTTTTGTTTTTTAAAAGTAATTAATAAGTTTAATTAATTAATAAACATATGTAAGTTCATTAATTTAATTAATAGAAGGATTTTCCTAACAGAAAAGCTCAAGGAAAGTAGGACTGTTCCATTGGTTTTGTATGATTACATCACCCGAGCTCTCAGCATGCTTCATTCCATCTGTCCCTCTACCCTACCTGGTCATCTCATTGAGAATTTATCTCTATATTGGCTAGCCTCTCCCTCTAAACTGCCTACTATGACATCATTCTCCCACCAAACAAATCACCATCTGGCAGAATCTTGCGGTTCGCATGGATTTGTCTCTAAACAAATTTGGGTCATCACCAATGAGAAATGAGCAGTGTCTCATAACTGTACTGGACATTCTCAGTCTTCTGCCTCAGTGCTCAACATCCTCTAGATTGCCTCCTCATTCCTTGAATCTGTAGCTGATATTTTTCTCTTTTCTGACCATGTCAGGTATGGAAAAAAACATTTCAAGTTGTTTGTTAAGTTTCTTACCCTAAATTCAGTAGTCAAGTCAAAATAGCTTGGAATAATGGAGAAAAGTAGTAAACTACAACTTGATAGGCCTTGTTTTAGTTTTAAATTTGATATTTGCTGGCTGTATGCTAATATATTTCTATAATTAGTTTTATAATTAATTCTCTTTCACACAGTATTTATTTCTTGTTTTATCTCTATCTTATACATACAATTTTATATGTTGTACATAGTTTTATGTGTTCTCATACATGTTTATATATTAGAGAGTATTCATTCTCTGTAGTTCCTTTCCTTTCTAATAGTGATTTTTTCATGTTACCCATGTAAAAACTTAAATCAGTGACAGGAGTATTTCATCAGAAACAGACAATATAGGTAAAGTGGAAAGTAGCAACAGATACCAAGATATTGTGTCTGTAATGGCTTTTCAATTTGTATTTACAATCTATTTTAAATTCAATGCTGCTCCAAAAAGTAGCCACATGTCTTATGAGATTTTTAGTTAAAATAAATGAAAAGAGAAAAATTGGGAGGTGGGAGTGGATTTGGAGTGCTGAGCTATAAAGAGGCAAAGGTAAGAAAGTTTAGGATAACTGTTATTAAGCATTGACCAATCTGAACCAAGAAGGAGAGACTATATTTGGGACAATAATCTAAAAATGAAGGGGGAGACCAGGAAGGAGTTATAAAGGAAGGGGTAACAGTGTAGGAGAAAACATTGGTTAGAGGCAAAGATTTTAAATTACAACAGAAAGAATATAGCTAAGTTTAATAGAGTTTAGTATAGCTAAACCTTATGTATGCTCCATCTAATTTCTGTTGCTTTCTGGTTAATATGCAGACAAATGAATGAACATAATAACAAAAACAAAGCCAGATCTAGAGCTCCTGTGCACCCACAGTGGCATGTGACACCTCAAAATTTCCTAGGTGTGTCATCCAAATAAGATCACAACACATGTGATGGCAAAATTACTTAGAAGACCACACTCAGCATAAACAATAACATAAGAAGTCCCTACTACTAGCACAAAACACAAACTAGAAAATCCTTAGCCAATGAGTTTAGTAACAGCATCAAGAGAGATAATTATTTCTTTTTTTGGAAGTAGCTAAACATTTATTGGTATTGTAAACAAGTTTAAGAAGGCAAATGTCACTTTCTTTTTAAACAAAACACATGCACATTTACTTTGTCCCTCAAGTTCCCAGATTGTAGTACATTATAACATTTCTTAGTAGTACACAAAGCAGTCTAAAGCCACAAAATGTATGTAACTCCTTTAACATTAAAGACTATAGTATTATTGACACAGTTGATCATAATACATTATTCCATTAAGGATGAGTCAAAGGAGCAGAGCAAAGATGGTGTTAGTGTGACAATTGTTTGCATAGGCCCAGCAAAATATAGGAGACATGGAAAGGAAAAGCCTTGGCCTAAATAAGGAGACCATATCCCTGAAGTTTTCTGGCATAAGACCAACTCTATGTTCCAGACATACTAGTTGTCCAACTCAAGTCATTGTAGTGCCAATACACAATTATTTTTCACACAGTCACTGTTGTTGGTGTCAGGTTTCTGTAGCTAAGGATCCTGGAATACGTCCATATTCTACATCAAAGTTAGGATGATGTGGAGCATGTTTTAGTAAAGTTTCACTCATAATTAGAGGGTGATGCAGAGAGCTCAATCCTGAAAGTAGGTAGTTGTTGTTGTTAAGTCCTCTGGGTGTTAAAAGGAAGTCTCTGTTGAATAGGTCTATGCCAGAGCAGTGGTAGGGCTTTTCCTGGTAGAGGATTGCTTTCAGATGATGTAGTACACAACCGTGATTGTTTTGTAGGTGACATCCATGGTTCAGGGGTAAATGGACAATGCCTGAACGTTCTTCTGGAGCCTGAGCCAGGTCTTTTCGACAATGTTCAGGGTGTAAGGTCCCACTACATTACAAGATTTGTGTGTTCCCATCTCTATTAGATAAGAACGTGTTTGTATATAATTTCCCATTTTAATGTGCCTATGCAATGCCACATGGTGTGGTTGGTACCTATGGGAATGCTAGAACAAGTCCATCAATCCCCTTGACTTGTTTCTAATATAAACTTTAAATGGAGGGACACTTCTACAGACTTCCTTATTTAACAAATAACAAAGAAAAGGACAGAGAAAACAAATATATAAAGGGGAAATTTTGAAGTAGTTGGCTGGGCTGTTAAATTCAGTGAAAGATTTTGGTCTGTGATTGACCTGTACGGTATTGAAGGCAAAATAGATAAATGGGGGGAAATAATGGTTGGGACTGAGTCAGTAAAGGACTAGAAATGAGCTTTGTAGGGCAGTGTCAAGGTGACAATACAAGATGGATATTATGCATATATAAAATATATGCATACAATACTATCAATATATACTGTATGCGCGGGGACGCTAGCCCCTGCGCAGTTTTTAAAATTGAGACCAATGAGAAAAAATTGTCAGTGACTGTCCGAACATAAACCAGTGCTGCAGCAGCCCACCCTCCACCCCATGCGCCTCCCCCCTAGTGTAGGGAGAGAGAGGGAGAAAGCTAGAGAACCCCTAAAGAGTCCACGTGGGCCAGCACCCAGGAAAGGACTGATGTCCAGGGGAAAAAGAGGGGGATGGCTGGGGGCTTGCCAAGCCTCCCAGCACTCCCCAAGCTAGTGAGAAGGCCTAAGGCCTGGGGCCTCCCCAAACCCCATACTTGGCAAGAGCTGGCCTCCAGAATCAAAGAGGGACCTAGAAGACAGATATCTGCCCACCTTCCTCCCCATGCTCCTCCCACCTAGAGTAGGGGGGGAGAGGGAAGCCTGAGGACCCCTATAGAGTCCACCTGGCACCCACTTCTGGCCAGGAAGGCCTGGAGGCCAGGGAGACAGAGAGGTGGAGAAAATTTTTAGCACGTGCGTGAGTGCGTGCGTGCGTGCGTGCGTGCGTGCGTGCGTGCGTGCGTGTGTGTGTGTGTGTGTGTGTGTGTGTGTGTGTGTGTGTTTGGCTCTGTTATCAGGGATTAATCCTGAGTGATTTAGGAGATCATATGGAGTTCCAGGGATTGAATTTGGAGCAATATATGCAAGGTTAGCATTTTATCCACTATATTACCTCTCCAACCTCCAACATTCATTTCTTAATTTTTTCTCTCTCCCTCTTTCTTTTTTCCTCCTTGAATTCTTATGATTCTGAGTTTGTTCGTAAATTTTCATTCTTTTTTTAATTTCCTCTTTTGCTGGAGTTTACTATATCTTTCAGTATACTGGTTGCTTTTCAGTTTTATACATATGGCTTCTAAGTTCTACTTCTACATACTTTGGGGCCAAAGCTGGTGGCTATTTCAGTTTTCTTTTGGCTTTGCTCTCAGAGCTCACTTTTAACAGCATTTTTTCCCATTCGGCTATATGATTTCTGTTTATATGGACTTAAAAATATCTTGTGATAGTATACAACAAATTCTTCCTAAAACCACAAAGAATGAATACTAATATCATCTTGCATATAACATGGATCAATAAGAAGTTGAGCTTAAAGGATCAGCATAGAATGGTGATTGTTAGCAACCAAAAGATAGGATAAAAAGAATGTTATTGGGATAAGAGTATCAATAAAATTCTTGAATTTTAATGCAGAATATAGTAACTATAATTAAATATTTTATATACTTAAAACATTCTAAAAAGTAAATATTAAGTGTTTTCACTACATATTAAAACTGAGACTTCTGGAAAAACTTCTGAAATAACTATGAGGTTAGGGATATATTAAGTAGCTTAATTGTGATCATTTTACAAAAGTTAAATCATTACATCTCACATTTTATAATTCTATAAATGAAATTAAATGCATGCTCATATATTCACATATATAATTCTTTTTTATTAATTTTTTTTATTTAAACACCTTGATTACATACATGATTGTGTTTGGGTTTCAGTCATAAAAGGAACACCACCCATCACCAGTGCAACATTCCCATCACCCAAGTCCCAAATCTCCCTCCTCCCCCCCAACCCCCGCCTGTACCCTAAACAGGCTCTACATTTCCCTCATACATTCTCAATATTAGGACAGTTCAAAATGTAGTTATTTCTCTAACTAAACTCATCACTCTTTGTGGTGAGCTTCCTGAGGTGAGCTGGAACTTCCAGCTCTTTTCTCTTTTGTGTCTGAAAATTATTATTACAAGGGTGTCTTTCATTTTTCTTAAAACCCATAGATGAGTGAGACCATTCTGCGTTTTTCTCTCTCTCTCTGACTTATTTCACTCAGCATAATAGATTCCATGTACATCCATGTATAGGAAAATTTCATGACTTCATCTCTCCTGACAGCTGCATAATATTCCATTGTGTATATGTACCACAGTTTCTTTAGCCATTCGTCTGTTGAAGGGCATCTTGGTTGTTTCCAGAGTCTTGCTATGGTAAATAGAGCTGCAATGAATATAGGTGTAAGGAAGGGGTTTTTGTATTGTATTTTTGTGTTCCTAGGGTATATTCCTAGGAGTGGTATAGCTGGATCGTATGGGAGCTCGATTTCCAGTTTTTGGAGAAATCTCCATATCGCTTTCCATAAAGGTTGAACTAGACGGCATTCCCACCAGCAGTGGATAAGAGTTCCTTTCTCTCCACATCCCCGCCAACACTGTTTATTCTCATTCTTTGTGATGTGTGCCATTCTCTGGGGTGTGAGGTGGTATCTCATCGTTGTTTTGATTTGCATCTCCCTGATGATTAGTGATGTGGAACATTTTTTCATGTGTCTTTTGGCCATGTGTATTTCTTCTTTGTCAAAGTGTCTGTTCATTTCTTCTCCCCATTTTTTGATGGGGTTAGATGTTTTTTTCTTGTAAAGTTCTATCAGTGCTTTGTATATTTTGGAGATTAGCCCCTTATCTGATGGGTATTGGGTGAATAGTTTCTCCCACTCAGTGGGTGGCTCTTGTATCCTGGGCACTATTTCCTTTGAGGTGCAGAAGCTTCTCAGCTTAATATATTCCCATCTGTTAATCTCTGCTTTCACTTGCTTGGAGAGTGCAGTTTCCTCCTTGAAGATGCCTGTAATGTCCTGTAGTGTTTTGCCTATGTGCTGTTCTATATATCTTATGGTTTTGGGGCTGATATCGAGGTCTTTAATCCATTTGGATTTTACCTTTGTACATGATGTTAGCTGGGGGTCTAAGTTTAATTTTTTGCAAGTGGCTATCCAATTGTGCCAACACCACTTGTTGAAGAGGCTTTCCCTGCTCCATTTAGGATTTCCTGCTCCTTTATCAAAAATTAGATGCTTGTATTTCTGGGGAACATTTTCTGAGTATTCAAGCCTATTCCACTGATCTGAGGACCTATCCTTATTCCAATACCATGCTGTTTTGATAATTGTTGCTTTGTAGTACAGTTTAAAGTTGGAGAAAGTAATTCCTCCCATATTCTTTTTCCCAATGATTGCTTTAGCTATTTGAGGGTGTTTATTGTTCCAAATGAATTTCAAAAGTGTCTGATCCACTTCTTTGAAGAATGTCATGGGTATCTTTAGAGGGATGGCATTAAATCTGTATAATGCCTTGGGGAGTATTGACATTTTGATGATGTTAATCCTGCCAATCCATGAGCAGGGTATGTGTTTCCATTTCCGTGTGTCCTCTCTTATTTCTTGGAGCAGAGTTTTATAGTTTTCTTTGTATAGGTCCTTCACATATTTAGTCAAGTTGATTCCAAGATATTTGAGTTTGTGTGGTACTATTGTGAATGGGGTTGTTTTCTTAATGTCCATTTCATCCTTATTACTATTGGTATATAGAAAGGCCATTGATTTTTGTGTGTTAATTTTGTAGCCTGCCACCTTGCTATATGAGTCTATTGTTTCTAGAAGCTTTTTGGTAGAGTCTTTAGGTTTTCTAAGTAGAGTATCATGTCATCTGCAAACAGTGAGAGCTTGACTTCTTCCTTTCCTATCTGGATTCCCTTGATATCCTTTTCTTGCTTAATCGCTATAGCAAGTACTTCCAGTGCTATGTTGAATAGGAGTGGTGAGAGAGGACAGCCTTGTCTTGTGCCAGAATTTAGAGGGAAGGCTTTCAGTTTTTCTCCATTGAGGATAATATTTGCCACTGGCTTGTGGTAGATGGCCTTCACTATATTGAGAAAGGTTCCCTCCATTCCCATCTTGCTGAGAGTTTTGATCAAGAATGGGTGTTGGACCTTATCAAATGCTTTCTCTGCATCTATTGATATGATCATGTGGTTTTTATTTTTCTTGTTATTGATGTTGTGTATTATGTTGATAGATTTACGGATGTTAACCCAGCCTTGCATTCCTGGGATAAAACCTACTTGATCGTAGTGGATGATCTTCTTAATGAGGCATTGAATCCTATTTGCCAGGATTTTGTTGAGGATCTTTGCATCTGCATTCATCAGTGATATTGGTCTGTAATTTTCTTTTTTGGTAGCGTCTCTGTCTGGTTTAGGTATCAAGGTGATGTTGGCTTCATAAAAGCTATTTGGAAGTGTTTCTGTTTGTTCAATTTCATGAAAGAGTCTTGCCAAGATTGGCAGTAGTTCCTCTTGGAAAGTTTGATAGAATTCATTAGTGAATCCATCTGGGCCTGGGCTTTTGTTTTTCGGCAGACATTTGATTACTGTTTTAATTTCATCAATGGTGATGGGGGTGTTTAGATATGCTACATCCTCTTCCTTCAACCGTGGAAGATTATAAGAGTCCAAGAATTTATCCATTTCTTCCAGGTTCTCATTTTTAGTGGCGTAGAGTTTTTCAAAGTAGTTTCTGATTACCCTTTGAATCTCTGTCATATCAGTAGTGATCTCTCCTTTTTCATTCCTGATACGAGTTATCAAGTTTCTCTTTCTCTCTTTCTTTGTTAGGTTTGCCAGTGGTCTATCAATCTTGTTTATTTTTTCAAAGAACCAACTTCTGCTTTCGTTGATCTTTTCGATTGTTTTTTGAGTTTCCACTTCGTTGATTTCTGCTCTCAGCTTTGTTATTTCCTTCTGTCTTCCTATTCTTGGGTCCTTTTGTTGAGCATTTTCTAGTTCTATTAGCTGTGTCATTAAGGTACTCAGGTAAGCTCCTTCTTCCTTCCTGATGTGTGCTTGCAAAGCTATAAATTTTCCTCTCAGTACTGCTTTTGCTGTGTCCCATAAGTTCTGAGAGTTTGTGTCTTTATTGTCATTTGTTTCCAGGAACCTTTTTATTTCCTCATTGATTTCATCTCGGACCCACTGGTTATTGAGCATGAGGCTGTTTAACTTCCAGGTGTTAAAGTGTTTCTTCTGAGTCCCTTTGGAGTTCACAAATAATTTCAGAGCCTTGTGGTCAGCGAAGGTAGTCTGCAAAATTTGTATCCTCTTGATCTTATGGAGGTATGTTTTATGTGCCAGCATGTAGTCTATCCTGGAGAATGTCCCATGTACATTGGAGAAGAATGTGTATCCAGGTTTCTGGGGATGGAGTGTCCTATATATATCCACTAGACCTCTTTCTTCCATTTCTCTCCTCAGGTCTAGTATATTCTTGTTGGGTTTCAGTCTGGTTGACCTGTCCAGTGTTGACAAAGCCGTGTTAAGGTCCCCCACAATTATTGTGTTGTTGTTGATATTATTTTTCAGATTTGTCAACAGTTGTATTAAATATTTTGCTGGCCCCTCATTCGGTGCATATATGTTTAGGAGAGTGAATTCTTCCTGCTCTACGTACCCCTTGATTAATATAGAATGTCCGTCTTTGTCCCTTACAACCTTCCTGAGTATAAAGTTTGCATTATCTTATATTAGTATGGCCACTCCAGCTTTTTTATGGGTGTTGTTTGCTTGGATAACTTTTCTCCAGCCTTTTATTTTGAGTCTATGTTTGTTCTGACTATTCAGGTGCGTTTCTTGTAGGCAGCAGAAGGTTGGATTGAGTTTTTTGATCCATTTAGCCACTCTGTGTTTCTTTTTTTTTTTTTTTTTTTTTTAATTATATTTATTTTCTTTTTTTTTTTTTTTAATTTTTTTTTTTATTTAAACACCTTGATTACATACATGATTGTGTTTGGGTTTCAGTCATAAAAGGAACACCACCCATCACCAGTGCAACATTCCCATCACCCAAGTCCCAAATCACCCTCCTCCCCACCCAACCCCCGCCTGTACCCTAAACAGGCTCTACATTTCCCTCATACATTCTCAATATTAGGACAGTTCAAAATGTAGTTATTTCTCTAACTAAACTCATCACTCTTTGTGGTGAGCTTCCTGAGGTGAGCTGGAACTTCCAGCTCTTTTCTCTTTTGTGTCTGAAAATTATTATTACAAGGGTGTCTTTCATTTTTCTTAAAACCCATAGATGAGTGAGACCATTCTGCGTTTTTCTCTCTCTCTCTGACTTATTTCACTCAGCATAATAGATTCCATGTACATCCATGTATAGGAAAATTTCATGACTTCATCTCTCCTGACAGCTGCATAATATTCCATTGTGTATATGTACCACAGTTTCTTTAGCCATTCATCTGTTGAAGGGCATCTTGGTTGTTTCCAGAGTCTTGCTATGGTAAATAGAGCTGCAATGAATATAGGTGTAAGGAAGGGGTTTTTGTATTGTATTTTTGTGTTCCTAGGGTATATTCCTAGGAGTGGTATAGCTGGATCGTATGGGAGCTCGATTTCCAGTTTTTGGAGGAATCTCCATATCGCTTTCCATAAAGGTTGAACTAGACAGCATTCCCACCAGCAGTGGATAAGAGTTCCTTTCTCTCCACATCCCCGCCAACACTGTTTATTCTCATTCTTTGTGATGTGTGCCATTCTCTGGGGTGTGAGGTGGTATCTCATCGTTGTTTTGATTTGCATCTCCCTGATGATTAGTGATTTGGAACATTTTTTCATGTGTCTTTTGGCCATGCGTATTTCTTCTTTGTCAAAGTGTCTGTTCATTTCTTCTCCCCATTTTTTGATGGGGTTAGATGTTTTTTTCTTGTAAAGTTCTGTCAGTGCCTTGTATATTTTGGAGATTAGCCCCTTATCTGATGGGTATTGGGTGAATAGTTTCTCCCACTCAGTGGGTGGCTCTTGTATCCTGGGCACTATTTCCTTTGAGGTGCAGAAGCTTCTCAGCTTAATATATTCCCATCTGTTAATCTCTGCTTTCACTTGCTTGGAGAGTGCAGTTTCCTCCTTGAAGATGCCTGTAATGTCCTGTAGTGTTTTGCCTATGTGCTGTTCTATATATCTTATGGTTTTGGGGCTGATATCGAGGTCTTTAATCCATTTGGATTTTACCTTTGTACATGATGTTAGCTGGGGGTCTAAGTTTAATTTTTTGCAAGTGGCTATCCAATTGTGCCAACACCACTTGTTGAAGAGGCTTTCCCTGCTCCATTTAGGATTTCCTGCTCCTTTATCAAAAATTAGATGGTTGTATCTCTGGGGAACATTTTCTGAGTATTCAAGCCTATTCCACTGATCTGAGGACCTATCCTTATTCCAATACCATGCTGTTTTGATAACTGTTGCTTTGTAGTACAGTTTAAAGTTGGGAAAAGTAATTCCTCCCATATTCTTTTTCCCAATGATTGCTTTAGCTATTCGAGGGTGTTTATTGTTCCAAATGAATTTCAAAAGTGTCTGATCCACTTCTTTGAAGAATGTCATGGGTATCTTTAGAGGGATGGCATTAAATCTGTATAATGCCTTGGGGAGTATTGACATTTTGATGATGTTAATCCTGCCAATCCATGAGCAGGGTATGTGTTTCCATTTCCGTGTGTCCTCTCTTATTTCTTGGAGCAGAGTTTTATACTTTTCTTTGTATAGGTCCTTCACATATTTAGTCAAGTTGATTCCAAGATATTTGAGTTTGTGTGGTACTATTGTGAATGGGGTTGTTTTCTTAATGTCCATTTCTTCTTTATTACTGTTGGTGTATAGAAAGGCCATTGATTTTTGTGTGTTAATTTTGTAGCCTGCCACCTTGCTATATGAGTCTATTGTTTCTAGAAGCTTTTTGATAGAGTCTTTAGGGTTTTCTAAGTAGAGTATCATGTCATCTGCAAACAGTGAGAGCTTGACTTCTTCCTTTCCTATCTGGATTCCCTTGATATCCTTTTCTTGCCTAATCGCTATAGCAAGTACTTCCAGTGCTATGTTGAATAGGAGTGGTGAGAGAGGACAGCCTTGTCTTGTGCCAGAATTTAGAGGGAAGGCTTTCAGTTTTTCTCCATTGAGGATAATATTTGCCACTGGCTTGTGGTAGATGGCCTTCACTATATTGAGAAAGGTTCCCTCCATTCCCATCTTGCTGAGAGTTTTGATCAAGAATGGGTGTTGGACCTTATCAAATGCTTTCTCTGCATCTATTGATATGATCATGTGGTTTTTATTTTTCTTGTTATTGATGTTGTGTATTATATTGATAGATTTACGGATGTTAAACCAGCCTTGCATTCCTGGGATGAAACCTACTTGATCGTAGTGGATGATCTTCTTAATGAGGCATTGAATCCTATTTGCCAGGATTTTGTTGAGGATCTTTGCATCTGCATTCATCAGTGATATTGGTCTGTAATTTTCTTTTTTGGTAGCGTCTCTGTCTGGTTTAGGTATCAAGGTGATGTTGGCTTCATAAAAGCTATTTGGAAGTGTTTCTGTTTGTTCAATTTCATGAAAGAGTCTTGCCAAGATTGGCAGTAGTTCCTCTTGGAAAGTTTGATAGAATTCATTAGTGAATCCATCTGGACCTGGGCTTTTGTTTTTCGGCAGACATTTGATTACTGTTTTAATTTCATCAATGGTGATGGGGGTGTTTAGATATGCTACATCCTCTTCCTTCAACCGTGGAAGATTATAAGAGTCCAAGAATTTATCCATTTCTTCCAGGTTCTCATTTTTAGTGGCGTAGAGTTTTTCAAAGTAGTTTCTGATTACCCTTTGAATCTCTGTCATATCAGTAGTGATCTCTCCTTTTTCATTCCTGATACGAGTTATCAAGTTTCTCTCTCTCTCTTTCTTTGTTAGGTTTGCCAGTGGTCTATCAATCTTGTTTATTTTTTCAAAGAACCAACTTCTGCTTTCGTTGATCTTTCGGATTGTTTTTTGAGTTTCCACTTCGTTGATTTCTGCTCTCAGCTTTGTTATTTCCTTCTGTCTTCCTGTTCTTGGGTCCTTTTGTTGAGCATTTTCTAGTTCTATTAGCTGTGTCATTAAGCTACTCAGGTAAGCTCCTTCTTCCTTCCTGATGTGTGCTTGCAAAGCTATAAATTTTCCTCTCAGTACTGCTTTTGCTGTGTCCCATAAGTTCTGAGAGTTTGTGTCTTTATTGTCATTTGTTTCCAGGAACCTTTTTATTTCCTCCTTGATTTCATCTCGGACCCACTGGTTATTGAGCATGAGGCTGTTTAACTTCCAGGTGTTAAAGTGTTTCTTCTGAGTCCCTTTGGAGTTCACAAATAATTTCAGAGCCTTGTGGTCAGCGAAGGTAGTCTGCAAAATTTCTATCCTCTTGATCTTATGGAGGTATGTTTTATGTGCCAGCATGTAGTCTATCCTGGAGAATGTCCCATGTACATTGGAGAAGAATGTGTATCCAGGTTTCTGGGGATGGAGTGTCCTATATATATCCACTAGACCTCTTTCTTCCATTTCTCTCCTCAGGTCTAGTATATTCTTGTTGGGTTTCAGTCTGGTTGACCTGTCCAGTGTTGACAAAGCCGTGTTAAGGTCCCCCACAATTATTGTGTTGTTGTTGATATTATTTTTCAGATTTGTCAACAGTTGTATTAAATATTTTGCTGGCCCCTCATTCGGTGCATATATGTTTAGGAGAGTGAATTCTTCCTGCTCTACGTACCCCTTGATTAATATAGAATGTCCGTCTTTGTCCCTTACAACCTTCCTGAGTATAAAGTTTGCATTATCTTATATTAGTATGGCCACTCCAGCTTTTTTATGGGTGTTGTTTGCTTGGATAACTTTTCTCCAGCCTTTTATTTTGAGTCTATGTTTGTTCTGACTATTCAGGTGCGTTTCTTGTAGGCAGCAGAAGGTTGGATTGAGTTTTTTGATCCATTTAGCCACTCTGTGTTTCTTAACTGGTGTATTTAGTCCATTGACGTTGAGAGAAAGAATTGTCCTGGGATTTAACACCATCTTTATTTCAAAATTTGGTGTGTCTTTTGGGTAGTCTTGTCTTAGATTAGGTCTTTCAGTTTTTCTCTTAAGACTGGTTTTGTGTCTGTGAAGTTTCTGAGCTGTTTTTTGTCTGTGAAACCATGTATTCTTCCATCAAACCGGAAAGTGAGTTTTGCTGGGTATAGTATTCTGGGTGAAGCATTCATTTCATTCAGTCTTGTCACAATATCCCACCACTGCTTTCTGGCATTGAGCGTTTCTGGTGACAGGTCTGCTGTAAATCTCAGGGAAGCTTGCTTGAACATGATTTCCCCTTTTGATCTTGCTGTTTTCAGAATTCTGTCTCTATCTGTGGGATTTGTCATTGTGACTAGGATGTGTCTTGGGGTGGTTTTTCTGGGGTCTCTTTTGGTTGGTACTCTTCGGGCATGCAGGATTTGATCACATATATTCTTTAGCTCTGGAAGTTTCTCTTTAATGATGTTCTTGACCATTGATTCTTCCTGGAAATTTTCTTCCTGGGTCTCTGGGACTCCAATGATTCTTAAGTTGTTTCTGTTGATCTTATCATAGACTTCTATTTTCGTCTGTTCCCATTCTTTGACTAATTTTTCCATTGTCTGCTCATTTGCTTTAAGTTTTTTGTCCAATCTCTCCTGCTGTATGGAATTGTTATGTATCTCATCTTCCACAGCACCAAGTCTATTCTCAGCTTCTGATACCCTGTCCCAGAGCTTATCCATTTTGTCATTCACTTCGTTTACTGACTTTTTCAGTCCTGTTAGTTGACATGTTATTTCAGTTTGGAGTTTTGTCATTTCTGCCTTCATATTTTCTTGGTTCTTTTTAGTGTTCTGTTCAACTCGATCCATGGTTTCTTGGAGTCTGTTGAGCACCTTCCATATTGCTAGTCTAAAGTCCTTATCTGAGAGGTTGATTAGTTGTTCAGTCATTATCTGGTCCTCAGAATTGTCATCTTCATTCTCTATGTCTGATGCTGGCCTGCGTTGTTTCCCCATTGTCACACTTGTATTGTGGGTTTTTCTACGTGTTGTAGTGGTATTCATTGTCTATATGATGTAGGCAGCACACTCTTCTGGCTCCTCCCTTTCTGGATGGGCTGACTTGCCTCTAAGGGAGGGGAGTCCTCCGTGGATGAAGCCTCACACTGGGTCAAATCTTAGGCCCGAGCATGCAACAGAGAAGACAGTCCAGAGAGAAATGTTTGCTTCTGTGATATAGCGCCGTTCTTAGTGTGATTTTTCCTTCTTGTTGCAATGGAGTTCTTTCCTTAGAAAGAGTGCACGGCCGCGTAGCGAAGCGGAGCGGCCATGCTCCTCTGAGCCTCTTTTTGCCCCACTCGCAAGAGTTTCACGCAAGAGGACAGTAGACAGACATAGACAGGTCACACTCACAGTCTTTCACAGCTGAGCCCCACTGGGCCGGTGTACTTTTGCGGATTTTCCCCGCCTGTTGTCACACACAGGGAGCCAGCTTTTGCAAAGGTTAGCCGGTTTTTATGCTCTGAAGTCCCTCCCTGAAAATGGCGTCTGGGCGAGCGAGGTTTCAGGAGGCTCTTTTTGCCCCACTCGCAAGAGTTTCACGCAAGAGGACAGTAGACAGACATAGACAGGTCACACTCACAGTCTTTCACAGCTGAGCCCCACTGGGCCGGTGTACTTTCACGGATTTTCCCCGCCTGGTGTCACACACAGGGAGCCAGCTTTTGCAAAGGTTAGCCGGTTTTTATGCTCCACATATATAATTTTTGTTATTATACCTCAAAAGAGAAAAATTATCAGTTTGAAGTAATTTAATCTTCTAGACTTGATTTTGTTTTGGTGTTTGAGCCATACCCAGTATATTGGTGTTTACTCTGGGCTCTGTGCTTAGAAGTCACTCCTGGTGGTGCTTGGGATGCTGGTGATCAAAGCCAGATCAACAGTATTCAAGGCAAATACTCTACTTACTGAGCTACCGCTCTAGCCCCAAACTTGAGTGTTTTTTCTTTCTTTTTTGATATTTGTGCCACAACCGGTGACACTCTGGGGTTACTCCTGGCTCTGCACTCAGAATTTTTTTTTAAAATTTATTTAAACACCTTAATTACATACATGATTGTGTTTGGGTTTCAGTCATGTAAAGAACACCACCCATCACCAGTGCAACATTCCCATCACCAATGTCCCAAGTCTCCCTCCTCCCCACCCGACCCCCGCCTGTACTCTAAACAGGCTCTCCATTTCCCTCATACATTCTCATTATTAAGACAGTTCAAAATGTAGTTATTTCTCCAACTAAACTCATCACTCTTTGTGGTGAGCTTCCTGAGGTGAGCTGGAACTTCCAGCTCTTTTCTCTTTTGTGTCTGAAAATTATTATTGCAAGAATGTCTTTCATTTTTCTTAAAACCCATAGATGAGTGAGACCATTCTGCATTTTTCTCTCCCTCTCTCTGACTTATTACACTCAGCATAATAGATTCCGAGTACATACATGTATAGGAAAATTTCATGACTTCATCTCTCCTGACAGCTGCATAATATTCCATTGTGTATATGTACCACAGTTTCTTTAGCCATTCGTCTGTTGAAGGGCATCTGGGTTGTTTCCAGAGTCTTGCTATGGTAAATAGTGCTGCAATGAATATAGGTGTAAGGAAGGGGTTTTTGTATTGTATTTTTGTGTTCCTAGGGTATATTCCTAGGAGTGGTATAGCTGGATCGTATGGGAGCTCAATTTCCAGTTTTTGGAGAAATCTCCATATCGCTTTCCATAAAGGTTGAACTAGACGGCATTCCCACCAGCAGTGGATAAGAGTTCCTTTCTCTCCACATCCCCGCCAACACTGTTTATTCTCATTCTTTGTGATGTGTGCCATTCTCTGGGGTGTGAGGTTGTATCTCAACGTTGTTTTGATTTGCATCTCCCTGATGATTAGTGATGTGGAACATTTTTTCATGTGTCTTTTGGCCATGTGTATTTCTTCTTTGTCAAAGTGTTCATTTCTTCTCCCCATTTTTTGATGGGGTTAGATGTTTTTTTCTTGTAAAGTTCTATCAGTGCTTTGTATATTTTGGAGATTAGCCCCTTATCTGATGGGTATTGGGTGAATAGTTTCTCCCACTCAGTGGGTGGCTCTTGTATCCTGGGCACTATTTCCTTTGAGGTGCAGAAGCTTCTCAGCTTAATATATTCCCATCTGTTAATCTCTGCTTTCACTTGCTTGGAGAGTGCAGTTTCCTCCTTGAAGATGCCTGTAATGTCCTGGAGTGTTTTGCCTATGTGCTGTTCTATGTATCTTATGTTTTGGGGGCTGATATCAAGGTCTTTAATCCATTTGGATTTTACCTTCATACATGATGTTAGCTGGGGGTCTAAGTTCAATTTTTTGCAAGTGGCTATCCAATTGTGCCAATACCACTTGTTGAAGAGGCTTTCCCGGGGGCCGGAGAGATAGCATGGAGGTAAGGCATTTGCCTTTCATGCAGAAGGTCATCGGTTCAAATCCCGGCATCCCATATGGTCCCCTGTGCCTGCCAGGAGCAATTTCTGAGCATGGAGCCAGGAATAACCCCTGAGCACTGCCGGGTGGACCCAAAAGCAAAAAAAAAAAAAAAAAAAAAAAAAAGAAGAGGCTTTCCCTGCTCCATTTTGGATTTCCTGCTCCTTTATCAAAAATTAGGTGATTGCATGTCTGGGGAACATTTTCTGAGTATTCAAGCCTATTCCACTGATCTGAGGACCTGTCCTTATTCCGATACCATGCTGTTTTGATAACTATTGCTTTGTAGTACAGTTTCAATTTGGGGAAAGCAATTCCTCCCATATTCTTTTTCACAATGATTGCTTTAGGTATTCGAGGGTGTTTATTGTTCCAAATGAATTTCAAAAGTGTCTGATCCACTTCTTTGAAGAATGTCATGGGTATCTTTAAAGGAATGGCATTAAATCTGTATAATGCCTTGGGGAGTATTGCCATTTTGATGATGTTAATCTGCCGATCCATGAGCAGGGTATGTGTTTCCATTTCCATGTGTCCTCTCTTATTTCTTGGAGCAGAGTTTTATAGTTTTCCTTGTATAGGTCCTTCACGTATTTAGTCAAGTTAATTCAAAGATATTTGAGTTTGTGTGGCACTATTGTGAATGGGGTTGTTTTCCTAATGTCCATTTCATCCTTATTACTATTGGTGTATAGAAAGGCCATTGATTTTTGTGTGTTAATTTTGTAGCCTGCCACCTTGCTATATAAGTCTATTGTTTCTAGAAGCTTTTTGGTAGAATCTTTGGGGTTTTCTAAGTAGAGTATCATGTCATCTGCAAACCGTGAGAGCTTGACTTCTTCCTTTCCTATCTGGATTCCCTTGATATCCTTTTCTTGCCTAATCGCTATAGCAAGTATTTCAGTGCTATGTTGAATAGGACTGGTGAGAGAGGACAGCCTTGTCTTGTGCCAGAATTTAGAGGAAAGGCTTTCCGCTTTTCTCCACTGAGGATAATATTTGCCACTGGCTTGTGGTAGATGGCCTTAACTATATTGAGAAAGGTTCCTTCCATTCCCATCTTGCTGAGAGTTTTGATCAAGAATGGGTGTTGGACCTTATCAAATGCTTTCTCTGCATCTATTGATATGATCATGTGGTTTTTATATTTCTTGTTATTGATGTTGTGTATTATGTTGATAGATTTACGGATGTTAAACCAGCCTTGCATTCCTGGGATAAAACCTACTTGATCGTAGTGGATGATCTTCTTAACGAGGCATTGAATCCTATTTGCCAGGATATTGTTGAGGATCTTTGCATCTGCATTCATTAGCGATATTGGTCTGTAATTTTCTTTTTTTTGTAGCATCTCTGTCTGGTTTAGGTATCAAGGTGATGTTGGCTTCATAAAAGCTATTTGGAAGTTTTTCTGCTTGTTCAATTTCATGAAAGAGTCTTGCCAAGATTGGCAGTAGTTCCTCTTGGAAAGTTTGATAGAATTCATTAGTGAATCCATCTGGACCTGGGCTTTTGTTTTTCGGCAGACATTTGATTACTGTTTTAATTTCATCAATGGTGATGGGGGTGTTTAGATATGCTACATCCTCTTCCTTCAACCGTGGAAGATTATAAGAGTCCAAGAATTTATCCATTTCTTCCAGGTTCTCATTTTTAGTGGTGTAAAGTTTTTCAAAGTAGTTTCTGATTACCCTTTGAATCTCTGTCATATCAGTAGTGATCTCTCCTTTTTCATTCCTAATACGAGTTATCAAGTTTCTCTCTCTCTCTTTCTTTGTTAGGTTTGCCAGTGGTCTATCAATCTTGTTTATTTTTTCAAAGAACCAACTTCTGCTTTCATTGATCTTTCGGATTGTTTTTGGGTTTCCACTTCGTTGATTTCTGCTCTCAGCTTTGTTATTTCCTTCTGTCTTCCTATTCTTGGGTCCTTTTGTTGAGCATTTTCTAGTTCTATTAGCTGTGTCATTAAGCTACTCAGGTAAGCTCCTTCTTCCTTCCTGATGTGTGCTTGCAAAGCTATAAATTTTCCTCTCAGTACTGCTTTTGCTGTGTCCCATAAGTTCTGATAGTTTGTGTCTTTATTGTCATTTGTTTCCAGGAACCTTTTTATTTCCTCCTTGATTTCATCTCGGACCCACTGGTTATTGAGCATGAGGCTGTTTAACTTCCAGGTGTTAAAGTGTTTCTTCTGAGTCCCTTTGGAGTTCACAAATAATTTCAGAGCCTTGTGGTCAGCGAAGGTAGTCTGCAAAATCTCTTGATCTTATGGAGGTATGTTTTATGTGCCAGCATGTAGCCTATCCTGGAGAATGTCCCATGTACATTGGAGAAGAATGTGTATCCAGGTTTCTGGGGATGGAGTGTCCTATATATATCCACTAGGCCTCTTTCTTCCATTTCTTTCCTCAGGTCTAGTATATTCTTGTTGGGTTTCAGTCTGGTTGACCTATCCAGTGTTGACAAAGCCATTAAGGTCCCCCACAATTATTGTGTTGTTGTTGATATTATTTTTCAGATTTGTCAACAGTTGTATTAAATATTTTGCTGGCCCCTCATTCGGTGCATATATGTTTAGGAGAGTGAATTCTTCCTGCTCTACGTACCCCTTGATTAATGTAAAATGTCCATCTTTGTCCCTTACAACCTTCCTGAGTATAAAGTTTGCATTATCTGATATTAGTATGGCCACTCCAGCTTTTTTATGGGTGTTGTTTACTTGGATAATTTTTCTCCAGCCTTTTATTTTGAGTCTATGTTTGTTCTGACTATTCAGGTGCGTTTCTTGTAGGCAGCAGAAGGTTGGATTGAGTTTTTTGATCCATTTAGCCGCTCTGTGTCTCTTGACTGGTGCATTTAGTCCATTGATGTTGAGAGAAAGAATTGTCCTGGGATTAATCACCATCTTTATTTCGAAATTTGGTGTGTCTTTTGGGTAGTCTTGTCTTAGATTAGGTCTTTCAGTTTTTCTCTTAAGACTGGTTTTGTGTCTGTGAAGTTTCTGAGCTGTTTTTTGTCTGTGAAACCATGTATTCTTCCGTCAAACCGGAAAGTGAGTTTTGCTGGGTATAGTATTCTGGGTGGAGCATTCATTTCATTCAGTCTTGTCACAATATCCCACCATTGCTTTCTGGCATTGAGTGTTTCTGGTGACAGGTGTGCTGTAAATCTCAGGGAACCTTGCTTGAATGTGATTTCCCCTTTTGATCTTGCTGTTTTCAGAATTCTGTCTCTATCTGTGGGATTTGTCATTGTGACTAGGATGTGTCTTGGGGTGGTTTTTCTGGGGTCTCTTTTGGTTGGTACTCTTCGGGCATGCAGGATTTGATCACATATATTATTTAGCTCTGGAAGTTTCTCTTTAATGATGTTCTTGACCGTTGATTCTTCCTGGAAGTTTTCTTCCTGGGTGTCTGGGACTCCAATGATTCTTAAGTTGTTTCTGTTGATCTTAGCATAGACTTCTATTTTCATCTGTTCCCATTCTTTGACTAATTTTTCCATTGTCTGCTCATTTGCTTTAAGTTTTTTGTCCAATCTCTCCTGCTGTATGGAATTGTTATGTATCTCATCTTCCACAGCACCAAGTCTATTCTCAGTTTCTGATACCCTGTCCCAGAGCTTATCCATTTTGTCATTCACTTCGTTTACTGACTTTTTCAGTCCTGTTAGTTGACATGTTATTTCAGTTTGGAGTTTTGTGATTTCTGTCTTCATATTTTCTTGGTTCTTATTAGTGTTCTGTTCAACTCGATCCATAGTTTCTTGGAGTCCGTTGAGCATCTTCCATATTGCTAGTCTAAAGTCCTTATCTGAGAGGTTGATTAGTTGGTTGGTCATTATCTGGTCCTCAGAATTTTCATCTTCATTCTCTATGTCTGATGCTGGCCTGCGTTCTTTCCCCATTGTCACACTTGTATTGTGGGTTTTTCTACGTGTTGTGGTGGTATTCATTGTCTATATGATGCAGGCAGCACACTCCTCTGGCTCCTCCCTTTCTGGATGGGCTGACTTGCCTCTAAGGGAGGGGAGTCCTCCGTGGATGAAGCCTCACACTGGGTCAAATCTTAGGCCTGAGCATGCAACAGAGAAGACAGTCCGGAGAGAAATGTTTGCTTCTGTGATATAGCACCGTTCTTAGTGTAATTTTTCCTACTTGTTGCAATGGTGTTCTTTCCTTACAAAGAGTGCATGGCCTCGTAGCGAAGCGGAGCAGCCGTGCTACGCTGGAGCCTCTTTTTGCCCCACTCGCAAGAGTTTCACTCAAGAGGACAGTAGACAGACACATACAGGTCAAACTCAGTTTTTTACAGTTGGGCCCCACTGGGCCAGTGTACTTTCGTGGATTTTCCCCGCCTGTTGTCACACACAGGGAGCCGGCTTTTTGCTGCACTCAGAATTTGTTCCAGGTTTGGAAGACATTATGACTATCCTAGATCAGCTGCATGCAAGGCAAATGCCATGCCATTGCACCACCGCTTTGGCCCCCAAACTTGAGTGAGTTTCTTTTCTTTTAAATCTTTATTTAAGCACCATGATTACAAGCATGTTTGTAGTTGGGTTTCAGTCATAAACAAAATATCCCTCTTCACCAATGCAACATTTCCACTACCATTGCCCCCCTCCTCCACCATCCTGCCTGTATTCTTAACAGGCATTCTACTTCTCTCATTCTTTAACATTGTCATGCTAGTTGTTAGTGTATTTATTTCCCTAACAGCATTTATCACTCTTTGTGGTGAGCTTCAAATTGTGAGCCAGTTCTTTCAGCCCTTCCAGCCCTTAACTCTATTGTCTCTGGGCCTTATTACAATAATGTCTTAAATTTTTCTTAAAACCCATAGATGTATGTATCTATCTGTATTCTGTATCTATCTCTCTCCCTCTGACTTATTTCACTCAAAATAATAGCTACATGATAGATTCCATGTATATCCATGTATAGGAAAATTTCATGACTTCCTCTCTCCTGATGGCTGCATAATATTACATTGTGTATTTGTACGACAGTTTCTTTACTTTCCACAATTTTAAATAGTTCTCAAAACAGCATGGTACTGGAATAAATACAGGTACTCAGATCAGTGGAATAGACTTGAATATTCAGAGAATGTTCCCCAGACATACAATCAACTAATCTTTGATAAATGGGCAAGAAATCCAAAATAGAGCAAGGAAAGCCTCTTCAACAAGTGTTGTTGGCACAACTGGTTAGCTACTTGCAAAATAGTGAACTCAGACCTCCATCTAACACCATGCACAAAGATCAAATTCAAATGGATTAAGGACCTTGATATCAGGCCTGAAACTATAAGGTATATAGAAAAACATGTGGGTAAAACACTATACGTCATTGAGACTAAAGGCATCTTCAAGGAGGAAACAGTATTCTCCAAACAAGTGGAAGCAGAGATAAACAGATGGGACTATATTAGCTGAGAAGCTTCTGCACCTCATAGAAAATCATGCCTAAAATACAAAAGCCACCCACAAAATGGGAGAAACTATTTACCCAATACCCATCAGATAATATCAAAAATATACAAGGTACTGACAGAACTTAATAAAAACAAAACAATACATAGCCCCATCAGAAAATGTGGAGAAGAAATGAACAGACATGTCCTCAAAGAAGAAGTACAAATGGACAAAAGATACATGAAAAAATGCTCCACATTATTAATCATCAGGGAGATGAAATCAAAACAACGAGGTATCATCTCACACTACAGAGACTGGCACACATCACAAAGACCAAGAACAATCAGTGTTGGTGGGGATGTGGAGAGAAAGGGACTCTTATTTACTGCTGGTGGGAATGCCATCTAGTATAGCTTTTATGGAAAATAATATGGAGATTCCTCAAAAAACTGGAAATTGAGCTCTCATATGATCCAGCTATACCACTCCTAGAGATATACTCTAGGAACACAAAAATGCAATTCAAAAATCCCTTCCTCACACCTATATTCATTGCAGTGCTATTTACAATAGCCAGACTCTGGAAATAACTAAGATGCCCTTCAACAGATGAATGGCTAAAGAAACAAAATTGAGTTTCTTATTGGTCAAACAAAGATTAAACTTATATAGTAGTGTATTGTAGGATAAATTAGTAATATTATATTATGTACAACCTTCCCAATATAAACCAAATTAATGACTATTTGTTAGTGGTATGATTATTTTGATTCATATATATATATATATATATATATATATATATATATATATATATATATATATATTGGTTTTTGGGTCACACCCGGCAGTACTCAGGGTTTACTCCTGGCTCAGTGATCAGAAATCACTCCTGGCAGGCTTGGGGGACCACATGGGGTGCCGGGATTTGAACTACCATCCTTCTGCATGCAAGGAAAACACCCTATCTTCGTGCTCTCTCTCCTGCCCCTGATTCTCATATTTGTGACTGTTATTCATATTTCTGGTCTTTAATTTGGCTGAAATATTCTCTAAAAATGAAATATATTTTACATTAAATTTTAATGTTAGGAAATTTAAACTCAAGTCTATCTTTATACAGCAATGTTTCCCCAACCAAAATAAATAATTACAGTATCAATTCTGGCACCAAATGAATTCAACAAAGATCTGGAATTGAGTAATGTTTTAGGAAGACTCGTAAAAAATCTGTTTTAGGAAGATCACAATTAAGTGTGTGTGTGTGTGTGTGTGTGTGTGTGTGTGTGTGTGTACCAAATATCATCTCTCGCCTCCAGTCCCACTAATCTGGAACTAAGAATACCTTTCTTGTCTTATCTTCAGATTTGTATTATCCTAAGTGATTTAAATCAGCTCTTTTTTTTAGCAGAATTTTTGTGGTTAATGAAAACATGTGCTTACAGATATTATTTTTTTCATAGATAAAGGAAATGATTCCACACCAGATTTAGATCAAGAGATAAATTTTCAGAAGAAAATAATGAATGTGTCCCCAGGGAGTAGTGGAATGCAAGAGATATGCTGTCTCTGATGGATTGGTTTGAAGGCATTTATGAACCTTCCAAGCCCACACTCACGCAAATACACAAACAGTGGCCACAACTGCAGTCCCCTTGCTGTCTTTCTTCCCAGTCTCCTTTCCAAAATGCATCCGTTGTTTTCCATAACATGAAATAAATCCTTCTCTTTGCCCAGTGGTGAAAAGCTTATATAAATACAAAAACTTCAACTATTCCCCTGAGTTTTCTGTTGGCAAGCTTGCAGCCATCTGTTTTTTTGGCTATTGACATGCATTGCTGTTTAGATCTCTGAGGTCACTTGGGTGAATACAGTGCTGATACATATAATTGTATTGGACATTTATTAGACTACCCATTTTAACCTTTAATTACTTTTGTGAGTACTCCGGTCATTGATACACTGACATTAAAGATTTCAGGTTCAAAGCATTCTTTTGTTTTCACCATATGTGAATCTGCTTATATCTCTCTCCAAATACATTTTAGGAAGTCTTGGCCAGGGGATGTGACTTTGCCACTGAAAAGAAAATGTGGATGTAAAGATTCGATTAAAATGCAAGAAATTTAGTCTTTTAATATGTTATCATGAATTTATAGTTTGATATTTATAGGTGAAGTATTTTATTCTGTGCTAAAAGTGGAGATAATAACACTGAGCTATGCTTAATTATAATGTATAATCAAATATTTTACTTGTAATAATGAAGAGAAAGGGAGGGCATCTTATTTAAAGTCAGTAATCACTGCCTAGAGTATAGTAGACACCCTGGTGTGCATGAACTTTAGTTGATCCTTTCAAAATCTGTTTTCACCTAGAAAATCTATCATATCACTAAACTATTTTGCCTTTTTTAAAGGAAAAAAAAGTAAGAATTCTAAACTTTCCCACATATTACAAACTGAGTGTTGAGTTTTCTTTGAGGATCCAATATTTTGTTTATATTCATTGTCTTGAGAGAGAACAAAGATAAAACAATAAATTTCATCTCTTTCAAAGGCCTGATAGAGAAATCATTAAATTTTTAGTATATAAAATTCAATATTAATTATAGTAAAAACAATACAAGGTAAGGCTGAATTGAAATGTTAAAGATACTGGTCTTTACAAGTCCAATTTTGTTTTGACTAATAAGTTATATTGAAAATAAGTAGATAGCTAAAACTATTTTAAGGCCAATAGTTATAAGTCCATACTATTTTCTATGGAATTTCTCTTCACTTTATTGTCAAAAAACGATGGGTTTTCAACCAATGTAATCTGAATAGCTATTATTATCTCTACAGGGCAACTCCCATCATGTAGGCATATTTTCTGAAAATTAAAAGCAAAGAAACAACTCATGTCATGAAGGCATATTTTTGAAAATTAAAAGCAAAAAGAGTCAAAGAAATAATGCTGGGAGGATTATTATCTGTTGTTTAAAACCAAGCCATAGCAGAAAAAAAATGCTTGTGTTATATTATTTAGAGAAATACTTCTGAAACTTTCCCCAGCTGTGGTCCCTTTCCAAAAATGTTTCTTTCCTGTACAACCTCTTTCCCACTCCTGTCCTATTTGTTGGCCACAAAGTAATGTGTCTTGGTCTCAACTTACATGATTTTTCCCTGTGGCTTTCTTGGAATATCCTGGGGGCTCACTGGGATGCCTATATTTGAGAAGTGCTGTTTTAGGGTAGAAAACAGCTTCTTTTGTTGTTGTTGTTGTTCCTAGGTTTGAAGAAGAACTGACCAGCACATGGTTATCTCTGTTTGAAGGCAGTGGGGTGCCATATGGACCAATCAACAACATAAAGAGTGTATTTGCAGAACCCCAGGTTTGTTTTTGAAATCTATGTCTTTGGTAAAAATTATGAGCTTTCCTTTCTTTTTGATCCATAGTAATTCACATTACTAAACATAGTCATGATCTTGAGTTTAAGTCACAAACAGGTGACACTTTGTGCTTATCAAAACTTGCATGATTCTACAGTAGCCAATACACAGTTGGCAAGGTTGGGACATTTGTTATTCCTAAAGAATAGAAATATAGGCATTTGTGTGTTTAGCATTCTCTATAGAAAGAAATATGGGATTTTTAAGTTACAAAGTACCTCTCATTATATGACTGTCTTGTAATATACAATGTTGTAGATAATTCTGCAAATGAGACTTTATTATGTTTTATTCCTGTGTATTCTTCACAAAGCACATGAACTTTGTACATTGCATATTGGATGTGTGCTTCTATTTAGGGCTAAGAATGAGAATCACCTGAAAAGAAACTTTTTAAAAGTAAATGTTTACTTTTTTGATGATGCCAAAATAATAAGTTTTGTTTATTGTTTAATCATTATCACTACAAGCAAGTATGTACCATTTTTCATATTCACCTGTTAATACCAAAGATCAGAATAACAATTTCTTTCTGTGAAGCTTTTACTACAATTGTACACAAATTTGTACACATATTTGTCAGGTTCTGAATTTCAAAAACTTTTCAAAATGAAAGGAATGTTCATGTAAGTCTTTACATTTATATATTATATAATATTAATAATATATAATATATATCTACATAGAGATTTTTTTGAAATGTTATTGCAAAGGGAATTTGTTTATGCAAGGGAGAGAAATTTGTTGTAACTTAACTAGTTCTTTGAATTTCAATACGTTCTTGATTTAATGTATTTGCTTAGAAAGAATTAAAATTTATTTAAATCAAAAAATGAGTTCAAGAATTCAGCTTGTGACATTCTGCTGCCAAGATTCTGAATATGACAAGTTACCCTCCAAAATGTAATGGTAGGGGGCCCAAAAAGATAGTATAGCAAATATGGGGTTTGTTTTGCTTGTGGCCAAAGCAGGATTATTCCCAGGTACCACATTTGATTCTTTGAGCACTTCCTGGTATTATCCCTAAGCACAGAAACTGAGGTAAGCACTGAGCACCACTGGGTATGACCCAAAAATAAAGAAATAAAACATAATGGTAATAAATATTTTAGTTGAAGGAACTCACTCGATATATATCGAGGTTATTTGTAAAGGTCTGCTTATTCTCAGTGAACTAATGCTTAGTGAATATTTATAATGAAAGCAGTGTGTATAATCTAAATGCATTAGCAAAGAGCACTGGTGTTCTTTATAATTTTGAATGAGGTTAACTTTTTACTTTAAGTCATTATGGGGCAATTAATAGGGAAAAATAGCACTGCCCTGAGTTAAACTGGAAATGAGGTGTGCTGGAGTTCACATTAACTCAATTTGAATTTTTAACTGATATTTAAGAATTTATATTTATATTTTCTGTAATTTTCCACTAGCATTTTGTTGCTATGTCTGTGTTTCAGTAAAGGACCAAGTAAGGAATGTTATTTTAAAAAGCATTAGATATTTTATGGGGCTAGAGCCATAACACCTGGCTCACATGCAAGGTAGGGCATTGCATGACCTGTTTTGATCACTGGCATCCCATATAATCCCCAAGAACTTCCAGGACTGATCCCTGAGCGCAGAGCCATGAGAAACACCTGAGCACTACTAGGTGTAGCCGAAAAACCAAAAAATTTTTTCTAATGTTATCTATTTTTTAGATTTTAATGAATAAGAATCTAAGGTCTAACCCACCATCTAAAAATAATTTTATTGTGAGTTGGTTGAAATTGCATATGGCATTTTTAATTTTTATTTCAAATTCTACTTTGTAGTTTTAATTCACATTAATATGAATTATGTTCAATTTAATCTTTGCCATTATGGATCTTCAAGATGGGTTACTATTAATCTCTGATATATGTAGTAGTTATCTCATCTTTCAAATAGAGATAATTGAAGTAATCTGAAGCAAAATATAAATTTTTCTTATATCCCAAAGGTTTTGAAAACTGCCTTATTATCTGCCCTAATGTAGAACCTAATTGTTTTAACATGAAGGTGAATCATAAATAAAAGTTGTTGGCATTGTGAAATTAGTTTGAATAGTTGGTCTCTCTCATCTCTTTTATTTATAATTTCATTCTTCTTTGGAATCTTTTTGTTTTGGCCCATACTCACTGATGTACAGAGCTTGTTCCTGGCTCAGCACTACTTAAGGGACCATATGGGATGCTGGACATCTGTATGCAAGCAAGTGCCCAATCTGCTGTATTATTTTTGCTCCACATCTTCTTTGGAAGTTAAACACCAAACTTTATATATAAAAATATTTAGGGTCAGAGCAATAGCACAGTGGTTGCACACTGCTGACCCAGGTGTGATCTCAGGCATCTCACATGATTTCCTGAGCCTGCCAGGAGTAATTTCTGAGTGCAGAGCAAGGAGTAACCCCTCAGCACCACTGGATGTGGTCCAAAATCAAAATTTAAAAAATATGAATTTTTATGGGGTGGAGCGATAGCACAGCAGTAGGGCATTTGCCTTGAACATAGCCAATTCAGGGCAGACCTGGGTTGGATCCCTCGCATCCCAAGCCTGCCAGGTTCCCCAAGCCTGCTAGGAGTGATTTCTGAGTGCAAAGTCAGGAGCGCCCTGAGTGCCTCCAGGTGTGGCCCAAGAACAACAACAACAACAAAAGAATAAATAAAATCTGAATTTTTAGAAGGCAGAAAAAAAAACCCCGTAGCACCATTACATTTTTATTCTTAAATAGAATTACATTGATTTAAAATATTTGTTTTGTTTTGGTTTTTGGTTTTTGGATCATACAGGCAGCAGTCAGGGGTTACCTCTGGCTCTACGCCAGTGCTTCTCAAATAGTCGGTTGTGCCCCGGAGAGGCTCCGTAAAGGAGTGTTTGACCTTGGCAAACACTGTCATAACAAGCTAAGCCCCATGTTTATGTCTCTGTATGTCTCTGGAGCTGAGAGTTGCTGTGTCTTACTTCAAAGCCCGCTTTGAAAAGCGATGCATTGCAAAACGTGCTCATTGTAGCCATTCATCCAGACATCACCTCTGATTAAAAAAATTAGCTCAAATTATTTTTATATATTTTTGTTTTGCAGGTTAAAGGTTTTTTTTTTTTTTTTTTTTTTTTTGGTTTTTGGGCCACACCCGTTTGACGCTCAGGGGTTACTCCTGGCTATGTGCTCAGAAATCGCCCCTGGCTTGGGGGGACCATATGGGACGCCGGGGGATCGAACCGCGGTCTGTCGTTCCTTGGCTAGCGCTTGTAAGGCAGACACCTTACCTCTAGCGCCACCTTCCCGGCCCCAGGTTAAGGTTTTTTAAATAAAGATACTATTTACAGTCGCGCGGGGCGTGAAAAATGTTTTCTTCTGCCTATGGGGGCATGACAAAAAATAATTGAGAAGCAACGCTCTATGCTCAGAAATCGCTCCTGGCAGGCTCGAGGGACCATATAGGATGCCAGGATTCCAACCACCGTCTTTCTGCATCAAGGCAAATGCCCTACCTCCATGCTATCTCTCCAGCCTCCAAATATTTTATTTTTAAATAACATTTATTTTTATTTAATTTAAAAATCAAATTAAACATTTTAATTTGAAAAACAAAATGATTGGGTTTCAGTGTTCTAGAATTTCAGATGCATATACGAATTTCGGAGATCATTTAGTAATTCTGTATGTATATTAATTGAAATTACTAGTGGCATAGTAGTAATGAAAGGAATCCTTTGCCCCTTTTTTCCACCCTTTCTCTCTTGGAACAACTATATATTTCAGTCTGAGAGGTTTTATTTTGTGTGAGTTTGGGCAGTTCATTTTGATTATTTGTATTCCATACAGGGATCCTCAAACTTTTTAAACGGGGCCAGTTCACTGTCCCTCAGACCATTGGCGGGTCTGACTATAGTAAAAACAAAACTTATGAACGAATCCTTATGCACACTGCATATATCTTATTTTGTAATGAAGAAACAAAACAGATACAAATACAATATGTGGCCCATGGGCCATAGTTTGAGGACCACTGCAATAGTAAAAATCTAATAATTATCTTTAATTTACTCATGTATATTAGCATAATCATGTCTAGTCTATTCATATTGTTGCTAAAGGCACATAATCATCTCTTTAAGTAGGTGAATGGTATTCTACTGAGTCATGCACATAATTTCTTTATTAGGCATTTGTTGATGGGTATTTAAGCTCATTTTATATTATGCTACTGTGAATAGACCTGCTCTCAACACAGGCTGCAAATATCATTTGAAATTAATGTTTTTATATCCTCTGGATAAATGTCTAGAGTGGTATTGCTGGATCAGATGGTAATTCCATTTTTATTTTTAAACTGCTTATCATATTGTTAGAGGCTGAAGAACTAGTTTGCATTCTCACAAAGAGTATACTATTATATTTTAAAAATAAGCAAAGAAATGCAAATCAAAACAATGATGAGTTATCACTAACCAGTGAGATGACACTCATAAAAACAAAAACAAAAACAACCAATGTTGGCAGATATGTAAGGAAAAAAAAAACCTCATCTACAGTTGATGGGAATGTCAACTGGTTCAACTTTTGGAGATAACATTATGGGCACTTCTCAAAATACAAAATTAAATTTGTGAGATTTCTAGCAATCTACTTACTGGTATCAAAGGGCCAGGAACCCTAAGAGACATTTTCACTTACTAAAAGCATTATTCAAGTGTTTCATTATTGAAACATTTTTCACAAAATCACAAATCTTGGAAACAACTGAAGTATCCAAGAACAGATGACTGGATAAATAAACTGTGGTATATATACACAATCGAATACTATTCAGCTATAAATAAAGATGAATATGTGATTTATTTGCTACATAGATATGACTAGAGGGTGTCATACTTTGTGAAGTCAGCAATAAGGAGAACAGACACAAAATGATCTCTCATATCTATGGGATATAAGGAAACATAGTAAAGGAATATAAATTGCCAAATTCATAGAATTTGAGTCAATAACCAAGGAACTGAGCTTACTTCAATGAGACTGGATAGAAAGTTGATGGGGAAACCTGAAGATTATGGAAGAGAAAAGTGGCCATCTAATAGGGGATGTGGTTTTAGATCATTGTATGTATGAAACCTTTTATTGATTATGTTCTAAATTATAGTGATAAAATAAATTCTTTAAAATAAGTAAAGATGACTGGAAACTGTAAGTATGATGGTATTCAAAGAGTGTGGTGTTCATTTTTTCTTCTATGCATGGAAGTATTTGGCTGTGTTAGGAAAATAATATACCCTGCTGAATTGTGCAAGAAACATAACATGCAGTTTTAATATATAAAATATATAACTATATATTTATATATAATGCCAGTTTTATTTTAATTTCTATAAAATAAATAATTAGATAAGAAGAACTAAGAAAATATTTAAAATATGACCACATAAGGAGGAAAGAAGAACTAGACTTAGAAGTGACATAAGGACAGTCGTAGATGGTCTTGGGCACTTTGGTTTTGGTAAAGGTGCAATAACTTTATACATCAAAACTCTAGTTGTTAGCACTATTATAACCATGTTACCTAAACTATAATAACAGTGATAAAATATAAAAAACAAAACTTCTATTCACTGTGTAACAGGTACTGGGGATTTAGTATAGATTTGATAACTTATTCTTTTTGAAAAAGTGGAAGCAAATTGATCTTAAATAGCAAATGCACAATGAGGCAGTGAAAGAATGAGGGGTTAACTATGCAGAGTAAAATTTCCAAATAATCGTGTGACTATTATACCCCTCTGGATGGGAGGGACAAGTGTATTTGGCTTGAAAGATTTGGGTTGCAAAGCCCAGATGATTGAGTAGAAGACCAAGTAGTTAAAAATTCTTGGACAAATTTATAAACTTTCTAGGTTTCAGTGTTTTAATAATAATAAGGTGTTGAAATGAGACCTTTACTAATTATTAATTGAGATAATGGCTCCTGAAGGACTCATAATATTGACTGCCAGTGAGCCAGTGCTCAGTGAACATAGTACATGTTTGCCAAGGTGTTTTTTAGAATTACATTTTTGTTTAAAAATAATATTTTACTTAACTGCAGTGTAGGCTGCAGAGGTGGGGACGTTTAGCTGCAGAAGGAACCTAACTAAACAGCCTCTGTGAAAACAGCCTTTGTCAACAATGCCCAAAAGTTCTTAATATTTCATCATTCCTGATGACTTTTACTATCCTTTTACTTTTCAAAAATTATGATTTCTGTTTAAGGTGTCCTCCCTTGTTTTTGTCCCTATGAATCGTGTAGTTTCTTGGCGCCGAGTATGGGAGAGTGGTCATGCGTGACGCATCGCAGGTGCCCATGGCCCTCCTCTCCGTGTGAGCTGTGCCAGCACAGCTGCTGTAGCAACAGCAAACTGAGTTGGGTGAAATTCAAGGCCTGGAATATGATGCAGGAAGTGAGATTTTGATGAAGGGGAATGGGGTATGACTAACCAAGGGGGGTGTTTAGAGGCATGAAAGAGCAGGAGAGAATTTTTTGTGGGTTCTTATCAAGTGAGCCATTTACATATCATCTGCGGCTTGAACTTTGTAAACAACAAGAAATTATTTGGTAGAAGAAATTATTTCTAGCATAAATAAATTTATCATTGCGAAAAAATCATTGTGGAAAAATTTGTTATTGTTGTTTTGTTGATGTTTTGTTGACACAACCAAAATAAATGATGTGTTTCCTTGAATAATTTGCACAGTTTAGGTGATCCTGCAGATTACCCATTGTTAAATCAGTTAGTCATACTATGGGTCTGTGTTTGTTGATGCCTCAGAATGAATTTTTGATTCATTATTCTCTTTTGGTACCTTTATTGTTTGCTGTTCTCTCTCAATGATGAATTAACGGTGAGAACTCTGTATTTTAGAAGTATAATATAGATTACCTGCATACAGATTTTAATAGTCATTTTTCCTAGTGATTTCTTAAAATATCTTCTCGAATTCTGGCCAAGATTGTGCAATACATTAAAGGAATTCTTAAAAAGTTTGAGAAACTTACTAGATGACCTCAGTATGGTCCTATTTAACTAATACCCTTGGGAATATGTGCATGAAATACATTGTGGTTTGAGGTTTTCCAACCCAAACAAACCTAAAAGAAAATGCAGCTTTTAATAGAAACCTGCAAATTCCTTCAAAAATAGGTATGTATCTCACCACAGAAGGGTTTAAAAGCATCATTATCTACCATGAGCATCAAAAGAAAATGTATTTTCCTGCTTTTTAATTTGGTTGAAAACTAGCCTTGGCAATCCTAGTGTCTCTCTGTCTTCAAATGAACTGATCAGTTTCAAAATATGCATAAATGGCTGTAAACACTAATCACTGTTTTTCTTTCTCCTTGATGCGTGACCTGTGGGTGAAGAAGATAGGCAAAGCGTGTTAGGCAAATGGTATTATTAAAAGAGGGGTTTCACATTTGTACCACACAAGTTGCACATATCAGGTGTAAGACATCACCCCAAAGCATCACTTCTGAGAACTATTAGGAGGGAAGTATCAGAAGTGAAATATCACAGCTGGCCTTGATTTTAACTGGTGCCAAACACCTGCAGGCTCTAAAAGGACACCAAAATAAAGCCCCACCCTGTGACTGCAAGCCTTCCGTTAACAACCCTTCCTGAGCTTTGCATCACCACCAAATTTGATTTAACATTTTCTACAGAAACCTTTTCCTTCCTGTCCCAGAAGACCATTATAATTCCTTTAGCAAATCTTTTGTATGGGATGAATATGTCAGAGAAACAAACAGTAAAGTATTGAAATAGAAGAGAGCTCCAAATTGCTTGCTGTTTTCAGATTATCATCTATGGAAACCTGTGAAATTGTAGATTTTATTAATCTCTAGGCTTGCTCATGTTTTCTAAGACATCTTTGTGCATTTTGGAAAAAATAAAAATACAGCTACTTTACTATTTATATAATAGTGTCAGAAGCACTCCAAATTACAGAACTGTTTTCAAGCCCCTTTATCCATACACACTTGCTCTCATGCACATGTCCTTGTGCACATACATTAAAGCAGATGTGAAAAATGTCTTTTGAAATACATTAGTTAATAGTTATTGAGATGTAGCTGCATATAAGGGCTTTACACATGATATGAAATTATGTCCCATTCTATGATATTGCTGGAAAGTTACTTTATGCAGTACTTATTGCAACTGAAAAGAGGTCTGAAGCAAAATAGCATGCCTCAAATAATATCTGGTATATAAAAAAAGATAAAACCAATTTTAAAATTTACACATATATATTAAAATACTCAACATAATTAGATGGTGAACCAATTCAGATATTTGTATTTACTTTATGAACTGTGTATATTTTCTGTTTTCCAGTTATGTATTTTGAACTTAAATTAAGAAAGGAAATCAAATTTGATAATAAAGGTACTTTAATTATACTAATACATCAAATATAAGGAAACAGTATGTTATTAAGACAAAACCCATCAAATGATAAGCAAATATATTAAGGACTTAATATATTATTCCTAGTACCTTCTTTTATGTATATTACTTATCTCAGAAATTTGGATGGAATGACTTTTTTGGAATTACCGTATACATGTATACATGCATTTAAACAAACACCCGTAGTCCTTTGGATATTAGTAATTGGAACATTGATAGGGAAATTTTGTTAAAGAAAAATCTTTTTCACCTTTTCATGAAATGTGAGAGGCATGGTTCAGGATGGGAAGATGATAATAACTGTTCCAAACATTTACACAATCATCAACAAATAGTAATTAATGTTTTGTGGTAAAGTAGCTTTAGGATCATGGTAAGGGTGGTTATGGAAAACAGTGAGCCATCAGGACAAAGATGAAGTTATTAAATATTCAAGAATCCTATAAAATTTGGTTCATGTAGAAAGAGTCCAGTGTTATCAAATAGTTTAAGAGAAACACTCTGAATAGGTATCTTAAAATTTTCCATTTGTGAGCTTACTAACAAAAGCTTAAATTATGACAGTTGCAAAATGTCTTAAATATAAAACGTACTGAAGAACTCTGTTTTAAAATACACTTTGTAATTAACTTATTACCAATACATTACTTCTCAGTGATTAAATTAATCTAATATAGTTTCTACTTTTTTAACATGAGAAAACTTTATTTATAAAATAACACAAAACTTTTATAAAACATTACTATAAACCATTACCATACATTCTAATATGTATACAGTTATAAATATGTGAGGATGGGGAAAACGAAGTTTGAAGAGATAATGAAGTGTTGTTTTTGTTTTTGTTTTTTTGTTTTGGGGTCACACCCGGCAGCACTCAGGGGTTATTACTAGCTCTACACACAGAAATCGCTCCTGGCAGGCTCTGGGAACTATATGAGATGCTGGGATTCGAACCACTGTCGTCCTATATGCAAGGCAAACACCTTACCTCCATGCTATCTCTCCTGGCCGAGATAATGAGGTTATTTTTTTGGGGGGCCACACCCATTTGATGCTCAGGGGTTACTCCTGGCTAAGCGCTCAGAAATTGCCCCTGGCTTGAGGGGGATGCAGGGGGATCTAACCACGGTCCTTCCTTGGCTAATGCTTGCAAGGCAGACACCTTACCTCTAGTGCCACCTTGCCGGCCCCGATAATGAGAGTTTAAGGAAGAAACCAGGGACTGGAAAGCTTAGAAAAAAAATCAAACTTGACTTTAACACTTCAAGATGCATTCGTGTCATCATAAAGTTAAGAGAAAAAGGAAGTATAAACTTTTAACAAAGTTACATTATATAGGTAGGCAATAAATAACAAGGTAGGATGTTAGAGACTAGTAGCTCAAACTTTAATGAATAAATAGTAAAATTCAATTATTAGTTCAAATACATTCATTTCAATGGATCCATATGCACAGCTCCTGAATACTTGTTTGCTGCCACAACTGATGACATGAACTTAATCTTCACTCATATCCCAACCACAATTTCTGAAGTGTGTGGCCTTGTGACCAGCTCCTCATAAAATTTCACACTGCTCACAGTTACACTTCTTATCATGGTAAAAAAAAAATGGACAGGGAAGGAACAAAGCAAATCCGAATCTGGTTCTTCTGTGGAGATAAACTTTATTCACTCAAGGACACATTATAAAATATAAAGTAGTGAAGACATAAACCACACCCTCATCTATCTGTGTTAAGGGTCAAACTGGATCAGACATAGACAAGGCATGGCCCTTAATTCCTACACTATCTCTCCATCATTTAACTTAGTATTTGGTAGCCCGCAAAGTCCCACAAGTCAGACTCAACTCCACAACCAGAAAAAAGTAGCAAGTGTTATTTTTATAATGTGGCAATGGAATCTTTTGGCCCTATCACCTGTCTTGTAAATATATATCTCAGACCCAAATCACAAAGTATACCAAAGAAATATATATGATAGACTGTAAGACCTGAATATTAGAGACATATTTAGAGATCCAATTCCATGAAAACTAAGTCAAAATCCAGGGTGAGGAGAATGAGATACAACATCAAATTAAGTGGCATTTATATAGGAGGTGAAACTACCACATAAACCAAAAGGCAGCTAAGTAATTGTGAGAAGATACTTGCATGTCACTCATACAAATGAGATTAATATAAAATATAGAATTTGGTCAACTGCAAAACCTCAAGAAAAACAAAAAAAAAGCAAACAGATCCTAAAACAGACAAGAAACATAAGCAGAAACTTCTCTAAAGAATACACAAAGATGGACAGCTAGCACATGAAATAACATTCAACAAAACTGATTATTGGAGAAATGCAAATGAGAAATAAGGCAAGATGCACATCCCCCTCCTCATTATCCTATGTGTCCTTCCCAAAGCTATTTTTATATCTTTATTTAAATGCCTTGATTACAAATATTATTGTACTTGGCTTTCACTCATGTAAAGAACACCTCCCCCCACCAGTGCAACATTCCCATCACCAATGTCCCAAATCTCCCTCCTCCCCACCCCACCCTCGCCTGTACTTGAGACAGGCTTTCCACTTCCCTCACTCATTCATTGTTATGTTAGTTCTCAATGTAGTCATTTCTCTAACTGCACTCATTACTATTTGTGGTGAGCTTCATGTCCTGAGCTGGACCTTCCAGCCCTCCTCTCTTTTGTCTCTGAAAATTATTGCAAAAATGTCTTTATTTTTCTTAAAACCCATAGATGAGTGAGACTATTCTGTGTCTATCTCTCTCCCTCTGACATATTTCACTCAGTATAATAGATTCCATGTACATCCATGTATAGGAAAATTTCATGACTTCATCTCTTCGGATGTCTGCATAATATTGTATTATGTATATGGACCACAGTTTCTTTAGTCATTCATCTGTTGAAGGGCATCTTGGCTGTTTCCAGAGTCTGGCTATTGTAAATAGTGCTGCAATCAATATAGGTGTGAGGTCAAAGAGTGATGAGTTTAGTTAGAGAAATAACTACATTGAGAACTATCCTAACAATGAGAATGTATGAGGGAAATGAAAGCCTGTCTAGAGTACAGGCGGGGGTGGGTGGGGAGGAGGGAGATTTGGGACATTGGTGATGGGAATGTTGCACTGGTGATGGGGGATGTTCTTTACATAACAAACCCAACCACAATCATGTTTGTAATCAAGGTGTTTAAATAAAATATTACAAAAAATCTATAGATGAATGAAAAAATATAGGTGTGAGGAAGGGATTTTTGTATTGTATTTTTGTGTTCCTAGGGTATATCCATAGGAGTGGTATAGCTGGATTGTATGGGGCCTCAATTTCCAGTTTTTGAGGCATGTCTGTATCACTTTCCATAAAGGTTAAAATAGATGGCATTCCCACCAGCAGTGAATAAGATTTCCTTTCTTTCCACATCCCCTCCAGCATTGCTTGTTCTCATTCTTTGTGATGTGCTCCAATCTCTGTGGCATGAAATGGTACCTCATAGTTGTTTTGATTTGCATCTCCCTGATGATTAATGATGTGGAGCATTTTTTCATTTGCCTTTTGACCATTTGTAATTTATTTTGACAAAGTGTCTATTCATTTCTTCTCCCCATTTTTAATGGGTTAGATATTTCTTGTAAAGTTCTGTCAGTGCCTTGTATATTTTGGAGATTAGCCCCTTATCTGATGGGTATTGGGTGAATAGTTTCTCCCACTCAGTGCGTGGCTCTTGTATCCTAGGCATTATTTCCTTTGAGGTGCAAAAGCTTCTCAGCTTAATATATTTCCATCTGTTTATCTCTGCTTCCACTTGTTTGGAGAGTGTTGTTTCCTCTTTGAAGATGCCTTTAGTCTCAATGTCATGGAGTGTTTTACCTACATGTTGTTCTATATACCTTATGGTTTCAGGTCTGATATCAAAGTCTTTAATCCATTTGGATTTTACCTTCATACATGGTGTTACCTGGGGGTCTGAGTTCGCTTTGTTGCAAGTGGCCAACCAGGTGTGCCAACACCACTTGTTGAAGAGGTTTTCCTTGCTCCATTTAGGATTTCTTATTGGGGGGGGCAGGGGGTTGGACAGCACTGGATGGTGCTAGAGCTTATTCCACGCTTTACACTCTAGGAAGTTTCTCTGGGGAAATATGCAGTGCCAAGACAGAATCTGAGTTGGCCACAAACAAGGCAAACTCTTTACATCCTGTACTGTTTTTCCAAATCTTTCATCATTTTTATAAAAGTTTATCAAATCACTATGAGATGCAAAGTTGCAGAGTTATTCTTGATTGAATTTCAGGAATATAATGTTCCAGCACCCATCCCTTCACAGGTGTTCATTTCCCTCCTCCAATGTCTCTGATTTCCTATCTGCCCCATTGCCCCCCAAGCCTCTCTATGCCCGACACATTTTTTAGACTACCGGTTTATTTTGTTATTATTGTTATTATTTTAAGGCGCAGTGACTTACAAAGTTATTCATGTTTGAGTTTCAGGTATACAATGTTCCAAAACCATTATCATCACCAGTCTCCACATCACTCCACCACTCTTCTCAGTTTTCCTTACTGACCCACTTGTCTCTATGAAAGGGCTTTTTTAAAATATTTTAGTCACTGTGTTTTACAATACTGTAAAAATAGGCTTTCATCTCACACATTCCAGCTTGATACCCTTTCCCAACATGATTCCTCTGTTCACTTGTGTCTGTGACTGCTTTCACCCCCTTCTCTCCCCTGTGGTTTGCATCCTACTGAAGGCTAGTTGCCAGTTTCTGTTGCCTTCTGCTAATATGTTTATATTATATCTCACACATAAGAGAATCATTCTTTTTCAGTCTTCTTCTTAATAATTGCACTCAGCATGACAATCTTCAGATCATATCATGTAGCAACAAATTTGGTGATTTTAACTTCCTATAGTCAAGTAGTGTCCTGTAGGTTATAGTTTCTATATACAGTCATCTGTTCTTGAACACTTGGTCTTTGTCCCAGATTTTGACTATTGTAAAAAGTGCTATGTAAACGTAAGAGTGAAAATGTCTTCTAATAGTGCTTTTGAGCACTTGATATAGATGCTGGAGTCATAGCAAACAAAACTCAGTCCTAGAGTTGTGCTTATTTTTTAAATCATAGAGGAACTCAACTGTGGAGGAAGTTAGTATACAATTAATCTATCAAGTCACAATTTTTTGAAAAGTGTTTATATTGTTTTCTAAAAGGGTTGAACCTTTTTAGAGTTTACATTCTCAACAGCAGTGATGAGGGTCCCATTTTCCCACATCCATGTCAGCACTGCTTGTTTTTGTTCTTTTGATATGAACCAGTCTTTATGGTGTAGGAAGGCATCTTATTGTCATTTTGATTTGCATTTCCATGATGGTTAGTGATGTAGAGAAATGTTTCCATATGTCTTTTGTTCATTAGTATGTTGTCTTTGGGGAATTTTCTGTTTTCACCCCATTTTTTCTTATATATATATAATATTATCCCTATATCAGGCAAAAGTGGTTATATATTTTCTTCAAGTCTTCTGGGCAATTTTTTGTTTTGACCCTCATTTTTTAAATATAAATCATTATTTAAGCACCATGATTACAAGATGTTTGTAGTTGGGTTTCAGTTATAAACAGAATACCCCTCTTCACCAGTGCAACATGACCCTCATTTTTTTTTTTTTGATACAGAACCTTCTTATTTTGATGTACCATTTGTTTATTTTTGTTTTCATTTGCTTGGTCAGTTGCATTGAATCCTTGAAGATATCTTTTGTTTCAATGGCAGGGAATGTATTGGCTATGTTTTACTCAATATAATATATGGATTCAAATCTGATATTTAGGTTTTTTTTTTATTTTGATCATAGTGGCTTACATATTGTTGACAATGATATTTTAGGTACATATTTACATAAAATCAGGGGGGATTCCCATCACCAAATTGTCCTCCCTACACCTCCGTTTTTGTCCTACCACCCATATCCTCTTTCCTCACCCCCAGGGTAGCTAGGATATGTGGTCTCCTCTGTATCTAGCCTACTGCATAGTAGTCTTGCACCTGTTTGGTCCTGGTGTCTCCCTTGTTTCTCCCTCTAATTGGGGGGGGGGCAGGACTAGCTAGTTCAAGTTACGTGGTTTTGTTTGAAGGAGAGAAAAGTAATAAACTGGGGTAAAAGTCTAATACGCCGAAAATAAGCGGAATTCTTCCAGAGGCTCTCAACATCGGTTTGAGAAATGAAGGAGAGAAAAAAGGTGAAATATTCCACCAGTACAAAAAGAAGTGTCAAATATCCCGTGAGGACTCCAACAATAAACACAAGCACCAAAAAAAAAACAAAAAACAAACAAACAAAAAAAAAACACCACAAAAAAGAAACACACAACAAAACAAAACAAGCAAACAAACAAACAAAAAAATGCCATGGTCTTGATATAAGAAACATGGCATAGCATACAAAGGAAGAACAGAAAGGAAGAGAAAGAATAAGTATAACTGGGGACAACTTCAATTATCACACCCAAACAGAGAAATTGACCAAAAATAGATAGGTAAGTAAAAATAATAATAATAAATGAAAATAAAATAATATATATATAAAAAATAAATAATGTTTTGTGCTTTTTGTTTTTTTCCCTCCTGCCCCGGCACAGTAAATATTGGGGTCATTCGAAAAGGAATTCACTTGGCCTAAGAGATATGGGGTTTCTCCGCCCTTGGAGTGTATTGTCATGGGATCAACTATAGACTCTGTTCAGGATCATTTACTCTCCCGGTGGTGCTTTTGTGGTGTTTGTAAGACCTCTGTTCTGTCCTGGGTGACACTATCAGGCCTCTGTGTCTAGGGATCTCAGTATCTGCACAGATCCTGCGGTGGGAGTTATGATGAAGTCAGTCTTTGTGGTTCTAGAAGTTCTGTTCCATCAGTGTCATTTTAATTCATCTTCTGTAGTTGGTGATCTTGGTCTTTGCACTGAAGCTAGGATGGCACCTAGGACAGCGTCTTTCTTTGTGCTTCCAGAAGCCCCATTCCGTTACAATGGTCTCTGCCAGACCTTTGAAACTGGGGATCATGTTCATTGTGCAGATCGTAGTTCAAACCCTAGGTTAGGGCTTTTTTATTGGTCCCAGGCTGTATACAGTCTGGTCATGGTTCTAGCAGCAGTCATCTGTAACTCGCGATCTTGGCTTTTGGGCCTTCCAAAGGGTGACAAGTCTTCTGATTTTGTCTTGTCGTTAGCTAGAAAGGTAGGATAACCTTCACTTAGGTCAAGTTGTTCCCATTTTCTTCGTTGTCAGGATGTCATATTAGAGCTGGCATTTGTTGGTGACCTCGCAGTATTGCGGCTGTCCCGGATGGGATTTGTTTCCTGTAGCAGTTGTGAAGAACTGTGCCGTTCCTGTGTCTGGGATCCAGGGTTCAAGGCTGGATTGATGGTATCTAAACACCTGAGGTCTAAGTTAATTCCACATGACATATTTTCAAGGTAGGAGATATCCCTCTATTGTAAACAACTATGAGTTCCTATCTCTAATAGATAAGAGCTCTCTTTTTTAATATATATATATATATATATATATATATATATATATGTAAGAATTCCCCTTTATTTTAGTGTGCCTTTGCAGGGGGAAATGGTGCTACCTTATATTGTTGGTGCATTTGGGGGTGGTCAAAAGGGGAAAACAGAAACAGGTTACATACCCAAAAAAAGATGAAAAAATAATAAATAGAAAAAAATAGGTAACAAAAATGTATGTGCTTACATATGTATATGTAGGCCAGATTTTTTTTTTAAATGAGGTAGCAAAGTATTTAAAGGGCCAAAGTGATGCATATGACTATCTTACATTTGGGGAAAAGCAGGTAAAGAGGTGGTGTGATACAGTTCTTATGCTTATGTTGGAAATACAGGTTTTCCCATTGTCTTTTGGGTTTTTCTTGTGGTGTGTGGGTCCCCAGGCGTCTTTCCATCCCATCCCCAGATCTTCTTCAGAGTGGCACAAGATTTGCGGCAGGGAGGTCCTGGAAGGGTTCTTGCATTGAGGATACTTTTAGACCTAAGTCCGGTTTCAGGTAACAGTCCACGTTAGGGGGAGTTGGTGGGGAGGGCCGCGCAGCATGGATCCGCATGGGAGTTGGCTGCCTTTTCTTGCAGGAGACGAGGTGTGGGTTTGACTGGGTGTCCTCTCGACTGGGTGCTGGGTAGTGGTTCGTTGGGGTAGGAGGTCAATCTTGATGCCTAATAGATTAAGGACTGAGGGTGGAGAGTTTTAATATGGCGGGAGGTCTGTATGGGATTGAGGGGTGAAGGGATAGTTGGATTTCCAAAGGGGGAAAAGGGGAAGGTATATGGAAGGGGTAGGAAGGGAGAAAAGAGAAAATACTTTAGAAAGAAAGGGAGGGGGCTGGAGAGATAGCATGGAGGTAAAGCGTTTGCCTTTCATGCAAGAGGTCATCGGTTCGAATCCCAGCGTCCCATATGGTCCCCTGTGCCTGCCAGGAGCAATTTCTGAGCATGGAGCCAGGAGTAACCCCTGAGCACTGCCGGGTGTGACCCAAAAACCACAAAAAAAAAAAAGAAAGAAAGAAAGAAAGGGAGAAGAGAAAAGGAAAAAAGTAAAGAGAAGAGTAGAAAAGAGAGAGAAAAAGAAAAAAAAGAAGAGAAAAAAAAGAAGATAAAAAATAAAAAAGAAAGTAGTGAGAAGAGAGGAGAGAATAGCAAGGGAATGCTAGTTTGCTTGAATGTGTTCACAGAATAGAGCGTGTAGTTTAAGTCTGTACGTCTCAGTTACTGCTTCGGTGGTCTGACTGGTCACGTGCTTCAGTTCCTAAAAGAAGGTGTAACCTAGAGATAAAGTGTATGTTAAAGAGTTTTCTCGGGGCCATCTCATAGTGCAAGCTAGGTATGGTATCTCGTGTGGTATCCCGCGCTGCCATCTTAGTTTATCCACCATTTGTATTCAAGGATGCCTGTGGATATAAAAGCTGAGAGGTTATTTTAACTATTATAAGATAAAGACATTAAAACGTAGTGTTATGGGATGATTCCATTGCAGACAGTGATTTCCCGTGGTGTTCTTTACCTGTGTTCCTGAATACTATCTCTAAGTGATTGTTGTGGGCCTTTGTCGTGGAAGGTTGATTACATACCTGTTCTCTCTACGGTGAAGTTTTTGGTGTTGCTGCTTTCTTTGTGGAATAATGTGTATTCAGGAGTTTGCGTTGTTCCTTTTTCAAGTATTTTGGGCACTGCTCTTGAGTATATGTTGACTATTGCAGTGTTTAGAGTTTCTACCCTGTTAAACTGTGTTATTTGATTGTTGAGTATCAGTTGTGTATAAGATGTGTGTTCTGGGTGCTTCAGAATAGTGCTACCATTCTGTGTTTCTCTTTTGTCTTCTGACTTACTTTGTTTAATATAATATGATCTAGGTCCATCCATGTTGCTGCAAAGACTGTGATTGTATCATTTCTGACTGCCATGTAATATTCCATTGTGTATATGTACCACATCTTAATGATCCATTCATCTGTTGTTGGACATCGAGGTTGGTTCCAAGACTTGGCTATTACACTGAGTACTGCGATAAATAGTGGGGTGCACATATATATTGGAATAAATGTCCTTCCCACTTGGGGGTATATACCTAGGAGAGCAATTGCTGGGTCAAATGGCAGCTCAATTCTGAGTTCTTTGAGTACTCTCCAGACTGTTCTCCATAGGTGTTGGACAAGGGGGCATTCCCACCAGCAGTGTATGAGAGTTCCTTTCATACCGCATCCCCGCCAACAGAGATTGTTCCCATTATTTTTTTTCCTTTCTGCACAGATTATTTATTTCCTTAGTCTGCTTCTCTCTCAAGATTCTTTTTTATTTCATTTAAACTTTTTTTAAATTTATTTAAACACCTTAATTACATACATGATTGTGTTTGGGTTTCAGTCATGTAAAGAACACCACCCATCACCAGTGCAACATTCCCACCACCAATGTCCCAAGTCTCCCTCCTCCCCACCCGACCCCCGCCTGTACTCTAGACAGGCTCTCCATTTTCCTCATACATTCTCAGTATTAGGACAGTTCAAAATGTAGTTATTTCCCTAACTAAACTCATCACTTTTTGTGGTGAGCTTCCTGAGGTGAGCTGGAACTTCCAGCTCTTTTCTCTTTTGTGTCTGAAAATTATTATTACAAGGGTGTCTTTCATTTTTCTTAAAAACCATAGATGAGTGAGACAATTCTGCGTTTTTCTCTCTCTCTCTCTGACTTATTTCACTCAGCATAATAGATTCCGTGTACATCCATGTATAGGAAAATTTCATGACTTCATCTCTCCTGACAGCTGCATAATATTCCATTGTGTATATGTACCACAGTTTCTTTAGCCATTCGTCTGTTGAAGGGTATCTTGGTTGTTTCCAGAGTCTTGCTATGGTAAATAGTGCTGCAATGAATATAGGTGTAAGGAAGGGGTTTTTGTATTGTATTTTTGTGTTCCTAGGGTATATTCCTAGGAGTGGTATAGCTGGATCGTATGGGAGCTCGATTTCCAGTTTTTGGAGGAATCTCCATATCGCTTTCCATAAAGGTTGAACTAGATGGCATTCCAACCAGTAGTGGATAAGAGTTCCTTTCTCTCCACATCCCCGCCAACACTGTTTATTCTCATTCTTTGTGATGTATGCCATTCTCTGGGGTGTGAGGTTGTATCTCATCATTGTTTTGATTTGCATCTCCCTGATGATTAGTGATGTGGAACATTTTTTCATGTGTCTTTTGGCCATGTGTATTTCTTCTTTGTCAAAGTGTCTGTTCATTTCTTCTCCCCATTTTTTGATGGGGTTAGATGTTTTTTTCTTGTAAAGTTCTGTCAGTGCCTTGTATATTTTGGAGATTAGCCCCTTATCTGATGGGTATTGGGTGAATAGTTTCTCCCACTCAGTGGGGGGCTCTTGTATCCTGGGCACTATTTGCTTTGAGGTGCAAAAGCTTCTCAGCTTAATATATTCCCATCTGTTAATCTCTGCTTTCACTTGCTTGGAGAGTGCAGTTTCCTCCTCGAAGATGCCTGTAATGTCCTGGAGTGTTTTGCCTATGTGCTGTTCTATATATCTTATGGTTTTGGGGCTGATATCGAGGTCTTTAATCCATTTGGATTTTACCTTCGTACATGATGTTAGCTGGGGGTCTAAGTTCAATTTTTTGCAAGAGGCTAGCCAGTTGTGCCAACACCACTTGTTGAAGAGGCTTTCCCTGCTCCATTTAGGATTTCCTGCTCCTTTATCAAAAATTAGGTGGTTGTATGTCTGGGGAACATTTTCTGAGTATTCAAGCCTATTCCACTGATCTGAGGACCTATCCTTATTCCAACACCATGCTGTTTTGATAACTATTGCTTTGTAGTACAGTTTAAAGTTGGGGAAAGTAATTCCTCCCATATTCTTTTTCCCAATGATTGCTTTAACTATTCGAGGGTGTTTATTGTTCCAAATGAATTTCAAAAGTGTCTGATCCACTTCTTCGAAGAATGTCATGGGTATCTTTAAAGGGATGGCATTAAATCTGTATAATGCCTTGGGGAGTATTGCCATTTTGATGATGTTAATCCTGCCAATCCATGAGCAGGGTATGCGTTTCCATTTCCATGTGTCCTCTCTTATTTCTTGCAGCAGAGTTTTATAGTTTTCTTTGTATAGGTCCTTCACATATTTAGTCAAGTTAATTCCAAGATATTTGAGTTTGTGTGGCACTATTGTGAATGGGGTTGTTTTCTTAATGTCCATTTCATCCTTATTACTATTGGTGTATAGAAAGGCCATTGATTTTTGTGTGTTAATTTTGTAGCCTGCCACCTTGCTATATGAGTCTATTGTTTCTAGAAGCTTTTTGATAGAGTCTTTAGGGTTTTCTAAGTAGATTATCATGTCATCTGCAAACAGTGAGAGCTTGACTTCTTCCTTTCCTATCTGGATTCCCTTGATATCCTTTTCTTGCCTAATCGCTATAGCAAGTATTCCAGTGCTATGTTGAATAGGAGTGGTGAGAGAGGACAGCCTTGTCTTGTGCCAGAATTTAGAGGGAAGGCTTTCAGTTTTTCTCCATTGAGGATAATATTTGCCACTGGCTTGTGGTAGATGGCCTTCACTATATTGAGAAAGGTTCCCTCCATTCCCATCTTGCTGAGAGTTTTGATCAAGAATGGGTGTTGGACCTTATCAAATGCTTTCTCTGCATCTATTGATATGATCATGTAGTTTTTATTTTTCTTGTTATTGATGTTGTGTATTATGTTGATAGATTTATGGATGTTAAACCAGCCTTGCATTCCTGGGATGAAACCTACTTGATCGTAGTGGATGATCTTAACGAGGCATTGAATCCTATTTGCCAGGATTTTGTTGAGGATCTTTGCATCTGTATTCATCAGTGATATTGGTCTGTAATTTTCTTTTTTGGTAGCGTCTCTGTCTGGTTTAGGTATCAAGGTGATGTTGGCTTCATAAAAGCTATTTGGAAGTGTTTCTGTTTGTTCAATTTCATGAAAGAGTCTTGCCAGGATTGGCAATAGTTCCTCTTGGAAAGTTTGATAGAATTCATTAGTGAATCCATCTGGACCTGGGCTTTTGTTTTTCGGCAGACATTTGATTACCGTTTTAATTTCATCAATGGTGATGGGGGTGTTTAGATATGCTACATTCTCTTCCTTCAACCGTGGAATATTATAAGAGTCCAACAATTTATCCATTTCTTCCAGGTTCTCATTTTTAGTGGTGTAGAGTTTTTCAAAGTAGTTTCTGATTACCCTTTGAATCTCTGTCATATCAGTAGTGATCTCTCCTTTTTCATTCCTGATACGAGTTATCAAGTTTCTCTTTCTTTCTTTGTTAGGTTTGCCAGTGGTCTATCAATCTTGTTTATTTTTTCAAAGAACCAACTTCTGCTTTCGTTGATCTTTTGGATTGTTTTTTGAGTTTCCACTTCGTTGATTTCTGCTCTCAGCTTTGTTATTTCCTTCTGTCTTCTTATTCTTGGGTCCTTTTGTTGAGCATTTTCTAGTTCTATTAGCTGTGTCATTAAGGTACTCAGGTAAGCTCCTTCTTCCTTCCTGATGTGTGCTTGCAAAGCTATAAATTTTCCTCTCAGTACTGCTTTTGCTGTGTCCCATAATTTCTGATAGTTTGTGTCTTTATTGTCATTTGTTTTCAGGAACCTTTTGATTTCCTCCTTGATTGCATCTTGGACCCACTGGTTATTTAGCACGAGGCTGTTTAACTTCCAGGTGTTAAAGTGTTTCTTCTAAGTCCCTTTGGAGTTCACAAATAATTTCAGAGCCTTGTGGTCAGCGAAGGTAGTCTGCAAAATTTCTATCCTCTTGATCTTATGGAGGTATGTTTTATGTGCCAGCATGTAGTCTATCCTGGAGAATGTCCCATGTACATTGGAGAAGAATGTGTATCCAGGTTTCTGGGGATGGAGTGTCCTATATATATATCCACTAGGCCTCTTTCTTCCATTTCTCTCCTCAGGTCTAGTATATTCTTGTTGGGTTTCAGTCTGGTTGACCTATCCAGTGTTGGCAAAGCCGTGTTAAGGTCCCCCACAATTATTGTGTTGTTGTTGATATTATTTTTCAGATTTGTCAACAGTTGTATTAAATATTTTGCTGGCCCCTCATTAAGTGCATATATGTTTAGGAGAGTGAATTCTTCCTGCTCTACGTAACTTTTGATTAATATAAAATGTCCATCTTTGTCCCTTACAACCTTCCTGAGTATAAAGTTTGCATTATCTGATAGTATGGCCACTCCAGCTTTTTTATGGGTGTTGTTTGCTTGGATAATTTTTCTCCAGCCTTTTATTTTGAGTCTATGTTTGTTCTGGCTATTCAGGTGCGTTTCTTGTAGGCAGCAGAAGGTTGGATTGAGTTTTTTGATCCATTTAGCCACTCTGTGTCTCTTAACTGGTGCATTTAGTCCATTGACGTTGAGAGAAAGAATTGTCCTGGGATTTAACGCCATCTTTATTTCAAAATTTGGTGTGTCTTTTGGGTAGTCTTGTCTTAGATTAGGTCTTTCAGTTTTTCTCTTAAGACTGGTTTTGTGTCTGTGAAGTTTCTGAGCTGTTTTTTGTCTGTGAAGCCATGTATTCTTCCGTCAAACCGGAAAGTGAGTTTTGCTGGGTATAGTATTCTGGGTGAAGCATTCATTTCATTCAGTCTTGTCACAATATCCCACCACTGCTTTCTGGCATTGAGTGTTTCTGTGACAGGTGTGCTCTAAATCTCAGGGAAGCTTGCTTGAACGTGATTTCCCCTTTTGATCTTGCTGTTTTCAGAATTCTGTCTCTATCTGTGGGATTTGTCATTGTGACTAGGATGTGTCTTGGGGTGGTTTTTCTGGGGTCTCTTTTGGGTGGTACACTTCGGGCATGCAGGATTTGATCACATATATTCTTTAGCTCTGGAAGTTTCTCTTTAATGATGTTCTTGAGAGTTGATTCTTCCTGGAAATTTTCTTCCTGGGTGTCTGGGACTCCAATGATTCTTAAGTTGTTTCTGTTGATCTTAGCATAGACTTCTTTTTTCATCTGTTCCCATTCTTTGACTAATTTTTCCATTGTCTGCTCATTTGCTTTAAGTTTTTTGTCCAATCTCTCCTGCTGTATGGAATTGTTATGTATCTCATCTTCCACAGCACCAAGTCTATTCTCAGCTTCTGATACCCTGTCCCAGAGCTTATCTATTTTGTCATTCACTTCGTTTACTGACTTTTTCAGTCCTGTTATTTGACATGTTATTTCAGTTTGGAGTTTTGTGATTTCTGTCTTCATATTTTCTTGGTTCTTATTAGTGTTCTGTTCAACTCGATCCATGGTTTCTTGGAGTCCGTTGAGCATCTTCCATATTGCTAGTCTAAAGTCCTTATCTGAGAGTTTGATTAGTTGTTTGGTCATTATCTGGTCCTCAGAATTGTCATCTTCATTCTCTATGTCTTATGCTGGCCTGCATTGTTTCCCCATTGTCACACTTGTATTGAGGGTTTTTCTACGTGTTGTGGTGGTATTCATTGTCTATATGATGCAGGCAGCACACTCCTCTGGCTCCTCCCTTTCTGGATGGGCTGACTTGCCTCTACGGGAGGGGAGTCCTCCGTGGATGAAGCCGCACACTGGGTCAAATCTTAGGCCTGGGCATGCAACAGAAAAGACAGTCTGGAGAGAAATGCTTGCTTCTGTGATATAGCACAGTTCTTAGTGTGATTTTTCCTTCTTGTTGCAATGGAGTTCTTTCCTTACAAAGAGTGCAGGGCCGCGTAGTGAAGCGGAGCGGCCGTGCTTCGCTGGAGCCTCTTTTTGCCCCACTCGCAAGAGTTTCACGCAAGAGGACAGTAGACCGACATAGACAGGTCACACTCACAGTTTTTCACATTTGGGCCCCACTGGGCCGATGTACTTTCGCGGATTTTCCCCGCCTGGTGTCACACACAGGGAGCCAGCTTTTGCAAAGCTTAGCCGGTTTTCGTGCTCTGTAGTCCCTCCCTGAAAATGGCCTCTGGGCGAGCGAGGTTTCTGGAGCCTCTTTTTGCCCCACTCGCAAGAGTTTCACGCAAGAGGACAGTAGACAGACATAGACAGGTCACACTCACAGTTTTTCACAGTTGGGCCCCACTGGGCCGGTGTACTTTCGCGGATTTTCCCCGCCTGGTGTCACACACAGGGAGCCAGCTTTTGCAAAGCTTAGCCGGTTTTCATGCTCTGTAGTCCCTCCCTGAAAATGGCGTCTGGGCGAGCGAGGTTTCTGGAGCCTCTTTTTGCCCCACTCGCAAGAGTTTCACGCAAGAGGACAGTAGACAGACATAGACAGGTCACACTCACAGTTTTTCACAGTTGGGCCCCACTGGGCCTGTGTACTTTTGCGGATTTTCCCCGCCTGGTGTCACACACAGGGAGCCAGCTTTTGCAAAGCTTAGCCGGTTTTCCTTCTCTCTCAAGATTCTTAATACTTCCTGCCTTCCTAAGCACAGGCTGAGCTGCCTTTGGCCCTCGTTGGTGCCGAAAGTCTGTCTGTTCCCATTATTTTTAATGTGAGCCATCCTCACTGGTGTCAGGTGGTATCTCATTGTTGTCTTGATTTGGATCTCTCTGATGATGAGTGAAGGTGAGCATGTTTTCATGTGTTTGTTGGCCATCCTTTTGTCTTCCTCAGAGAAGTGTCTATTCATTTCATCTCCCCATTTTTTTATGGCTTTATTTGGTTTTGGGGGGCTCAGCTTTCTGAGTGCTTTGTATGTTCTAGATATCAGCCCTTTATCTGATATGTCGAGTGAAAAGATTTTTTTTCCATTCTGTTAACTGTCTTCTTGCGTTAAGTAGGGTTTCTTTCGCCATGCAGAAGCTTTTTAGTTTGATGTAGTCCCAGCTGTTTATATTTGATGCTAACGTTCTTGCCATTGGTGCTTCGTTCTCATAGACCTTTTTGATATATAGGTCTTCGAGTGTTCTGCCTATTTTATTCTCGATAAACTTTATAGATTTAGGTCTGATTTCAAGGTCTTTGATCCATTTTGAGTTTACTTTTGTATAAAGGGTGAAGTATGGGTTGATCTTCACTTTTGTACATGTGGTTTTCCAGTTGTACCAACACCATTTGTTGAATAGACTTTCTTTGTTCCATTTCAGGTTCTTGCCTCTTTTATCAAATATTAGTTGGCTGTATATCTGGGGGTTTATGTCAGGGAATTCTGTTCTGACCCACTGGTCAGAGTTCCTGTCTCTGTTCCAGTACCATGCTGTTTTGATTACTATGGCTTTATAGTATAGTTTCAAGTTAGGTAAGGAGATGCCACCCAGCTTCTTGTTTTTCAGTATTTGTTTGGCTATCCTGGGTCTTTTGTGGTTCCAGATGAATTTTGTGATTGATTGTTCTATTTCTTTAAAGAATGGTGTCTGGATTTGGATAGGGATTGCATTAAATCTATATAGAAGTTTGGGTAGGATAGTCATTTTGACTATGTTAATTCTACCTATCCATGAGCATGGGATGTTCTTCCATTTCTTTAGATCATCTTCAATTTCTTTCTGAAGTGTTTTGAAGTTTCCCTGGTATAGGTCTTTCACTTCCCTTGTAAGGTTGATTCCTAGGTACCTGATATTTTTTGATACTATTTTAAATGGAATTGTATTTTTAATCTCTCTTTCCTCGACTTCGTGATTTGTATATAGAAACGCTACTGTCTTTTGTGTGTTGACTTTGTATCCAGCCACTTTGCTGTATTGGTTAATTGTTTCTAGGAGTTTTACTGTGGACTCTTTAGGGTTTTCAATGTAAATCATCATATCGTCTGCAAATAGAGATAGTTTGTGTTCCTCTTTCCCAATTTGGATTCCTTTGATTCCCTTCTCTTGTCAGATTGCTATTGCTAGGACTTCTAAGGTTATATTGAATAAGAGTGGAGAGAGTGGACAGCCTTGCCTAGTTCCTGACCTTAGTGGGAATGCTTCTAGTTTCTCACCATTAAGTATAATGTTGGCTGTTGGCTTTTCATAGATAGCTGTAACTATCTTGAGGAAGGTTCCTTCTGAGCCTATTTTACTGAGTGTCTTTAACATGAAAGGGTGTTGGATTTTGTCAAATGCCTTCTCTTCGTCGATTAACATGATCATGTGGTTTTTATCTTTCTTGTTGTTGATGTGATGTATAATGTTGATTGATTTGCGTATGTTGAACCAACCTTGCATTCCTGGTATAAATCCCACCTGGTCATGATGTATTATCTTTTTGATAAAGTGCTGGATTCGGTTTGCTAAGATTTTGTTGAGTATCTTTGCGTCTATGTTCATTAGTGAGATTGGTCTGTAGTTTTCTTTCTTGGTGATGTCTTTGCCATCTTTGGGAATGAGTGTGATATTTGCCTCTTAGAAGGAGTTAGGGAGGATTCCTGTTTTTTCTATGGTTTGGAAGAGCCTATGGAAAAGTGGTAGTAAGTCTTCTTGGAAAGCTTGATAGAATTCACCTGTAAATCCATCTGGACCTGGGCTTTTGTTCTTAGGGAGTTTTTTAATTACATCTTCAATTTCCTCTGAGGTGATTGGTCTGTTTAGGCTTTCTAGATCTTCTGTTTCCAGTCTTGGAAGAGGGTTTTTTTTCCAAGAATCTGTCGATTTCTTCTGGGTTCTCTAGCCTAGTGGAGTATAGTTGTTCATAATATGATCTCATGATATGTTGTATTTCTTGGGGTTCTGTTGTAATCTCTCCCCTTTCATTAGTGATCCTATTGATTTGGGTGTTTTCCCTCTTTTTTTTGGTGTTTTGCCAGCGGTTTGTCTATCTTGTTTATTTTTTCAAAAAACCAACTTCTGGTCTCATTGATTTTTTTGTATTGATTTATTTATTAGTTTCTATGTTGTTTATTTCTGCTCTGGTTTTTATTATTTCTTGCCGTCTGGTTGTGGTTGGATTTCTCTGTTGCTGTTGTTCCAATTCTTTGAGGTGATCTTTTAAGCTGTTGGTTTTGTTATTTTCCTGTTTCTTGACATAGGCCTATATTGCTATGAGTTTCCCCCTAATTACTGCTTTTGCTGTGTCCCACAGATTTTGATATGTTGTCTCTTCGTTGTCATTTGTCTCAAGGAATCTTTTTATTTCTTCCTTGAGTTGTTCTTTGATCCAGCTGTTGTTGAGCAGCATGTTGTTTAATCTCCAGGTATTAGTTTTTCTCCATTGCTTCTTCTTGACGTCAATTTTGAGTTCTGTTGCATAGTGATCTGAAAGGGTATTTCTAATGATCCTTACCTTTGTGGTCTTATATAGGTTGGCTTTGTATCCTAAGACATGGTCTATTCTGGAGAAGGTTCCATGTGGGCTTGAGAAGAATGTGTATTCTGCTTTCTGGGGATGTAGGGCTCTATATCAGTCTATTAGCCCCAAATCTTCTAATTTTTTATTTACAGCTCTTATTTCTTTGCTATTTTTCTGTTTGGTGGATCTGTCCAGTGGTGATAGTGGAGTATTGAGGTCCCCTACTACTATCACATTTCCCTTCATGTGTTTCTCCAGGTTTACGAGCAGTTGCCTCACATATGTTGCTGACTCTACATTAGGTGCATAGATATTGACCAGGGTTAGTGTTTCTTGATCTAATGTTCCCCTGATCAGTAAGTAGTGACCCTCTTTGTCTCTGATCACTTTCTTGATGTTGAATGCAATTTGGTCTGATATAAGAATGGCTGTCCCTGCTCTTTTTTGTTTTCCATTGGCCTGAATAATTACTTTCCATCCTTTTATTCTAAGCCTGTGCTTATCCTGTAGTTGTAGGTGTGTTTCTTGCAGAGAGCAGAAGTCTGGTTTATATTTCCTAATCCAGTTCTCTACTATGTGTCTTTTAATTGGAGAGTTTAGTCCATTAACATTTAGGGAGATTATTGAGAGAGATGACTGTTGTGCAGTTGTGTTGTGTAGGGTGGTTTTTGTTACAATTGGGGGTTTGGATTGTGTAATTCATCTCTGAGCAGGTCATTTAGGATTGGTTTAGTTTGCACAAATAGTTCAAGCTCGTTCTTGTTTGAGAATGTTTTTAGTCTATCCTCCCATATGAATGATAATTTTGCTGGGTATTGGACCCTAGGTTGGAAGTTTCTTTCATTCAGTCGTTTAAATATGTCATTCCACTGTCGTCTTGCTTGAATTATTTCGAATGGGAGATCTGGTTTGATTCTTATGTCCCTACCTTTGTACTTGAGATTTTTTTTCTCTCTTATTGCTTTAAGGAGTTCCTCTTTCTCTTTATTTTTTGCCATTTGGATTACTATATATCTTGGAGTTGTTTTATTAGGGTCTATTTTATTAGGGACTCTTTTCACTTTCTGGATTGGCATTGAGGTTTCTTTCCAGAGGGAGGGAAAGTTCTCTGCTATTATCTCTCTGACTACTTGTTCTTCCCCTTTCCCTATTTCCTCCCCTTCTGGTATACCCACAATTCTTAGATTGTTTCTTTTGTCCTTGTTCATTAGATACTGGACTTTTCCTTCCAGTTCTTTGCCTTTTATTTCTTTGTTAGTTTCTTGATCATTTTTTGTTTGCAGTTTTCCATCGAGTTCTTCAATGTGTCTCTCCAACTCTGTGTTTCTGCTTGTAAGGCTTGTTACTTTGTCTTTTAATTCCTTCATTTCTTTTTGTATGGACTCTCTCATGTTCTTTAACATTTCTTCTTTAATTTGGCTGATTCATTCATCCATAGATTTCTTATACTCGGTAGCTAAGGTTTCTTTCATTTGTTTTATTAATTCTTGTATTTCCTTCCTCATTGCTGCTTTTAGGTCACCTTCCCATGGATCTGTGCATTTTGGCGGACTTGGAAACTTGATAGGGTCTGTCTCTGTATTTTCAGATGTTAGGGTTCTCTTTGATTTACCCATATTTCTTTGCGTCTATTGGTGTGCTTTGGAGTACACCCACGTGGAATGGTCCCAGGGGAATGCAGTCTTTCTGGGCACTGGTGCGGGGGGGGGGGTCGTGGATGCGGGGATCCCTATGCCCCAGGTGGAGTGGCCTCTGGGCACTGCACTCACTTTAGGGAGAAGCACGCAGACTGTGGGGCACAGAGGTCTCTGAATGCCCACCTTTTTTTTCCCCCAATTTTATGGGTTCTTGATTATTTAAGAAATTTTGGTGTTAGGCCTGTGCTGGCTATACCTATAAGTTGTGTTAAGCTATATTCGCGCGAGCTGCGTCTTTGGACATTGTCTCCCTAGCTGGGGAGAGCTGCAGGGATTCGCCGGGGGCGGGGCCAAGGTGCTCGTGCGTGCAGCGTGTTTGGGCGGGTTCTCCCTACCTGAGGAATACTGAAGGAAGTCACCAGGGGCAGAGCCAAACTGCTCACGCGGGCTGCGTCTTTGGACGGTGTCTCCCTAGCTGGGCTGATATTTAGGTTTTTAATCTATTTATATTTGACTGTTGTGCATGATCAGAATTGTTCCTTGTTTTTAACATGTGATCACCTAGTTTTCCCAATACCACTTGTTCAAATGGCTTTCCTTGCTCCACTTCATACATTTTGACTCTTTATTAACTGTTAATATATCTGAGCATTATTGATTTTATTTCATTAATTTGAGAATCTGTTTATTCCAGCACCACATTTGTTTTAATTATTACAGCTATCTATTGCAATTTAAAGTTGGAAGAAATTGAAGACTAGCATTTTATTGTTTCTTAGGATTACTTTGTCTATTTGGGATGTTATTATTTTTTATATATTTCAAGAGTTTAAAAAAGTTCATAGATATCTTTATAGGACTGCATTGAATCTGTATTATACTCTGGAAATATTGCCATTTGACAATGTTAAGCATCCCAATTCATGAACAGGGGATGTGTTTCCATTTTCTTGTATCTTTTTAAGTTTCTTTTAGTAGCACATTACAAGATTTTTGTATAGATAGTTCACTTTCATTTGAAAGCTGATTTTTTTAAGGACTTGATTTTCTGGGGCACAATTGTGAATGTTATTTTTAAAATCCAATTTATTTTATTTTATTATTTTCATATAGAATAGCCATGATTTCTATGTGTTAATATTTTAGTCTGCCATTCTACTATACCAGTTTGTTGTTTCTAGGAGCTTCTTTGTGGAGTCTTCGAGTGTTATATCATTTTCAACATGTGGGTACAGGACTAAGTTTCCAATCTAAATGCCCTTAACATTGCCTTTTACTTAATCTTAGAAGAAAGGCTTTAGTTTTCTACCATTAAGTAAAATGTTTGATGTGGGCTTGTGGTTAATGGCTTTAGTTATGTTGAAGAAAGTTCCTTTAACCTCCAGTTTGTTGAAAGATTTTATTATGAATTAATTTTTGATCTTGTAAAATGTTTCTCTGCAAATCATATGAGATAATATGATTTTTATTTTTCATTGTATTGATATGGTGAATTACAGTGATTGACATGTATATATTTTATATCATTCTTGCACTCCCAGAATGAATTCTACTTGATTGTGGTATATGATATCTTTGTGTTGCATTTGATTTGCTATTATTTTGTTAAGGATCTGTGCATCAGTGTTCATCAGGAATCCGGGGATAGTTCTCTCTCTCACTCTATTTTGCTCTCTCTGCTTTGGTATCAGGGTAATGTTTGCCTCATAGAAATTGGTGTGATTTTGTTTTTTTGACTTTCTGACAGAGCCTAAAAAGGATTAGTAGTAGGTCTTCTGTAAGTGTTTGGAATAATTCAATAGTGAATCAATCTGGACCTGTTTTTCGTTCTGACAGAGACTTCTTTTATTAATAATTTTTATTGTGGCCAAAGTGGATTACAAATCTTTCAAAGTAATAATTTTGGTACATAGTGGCATTGAACCCGGGCCATTCCCACCACCATATTGTCCTCCCTCCAATCCTGTTCCCAGTATGCTTCCCATAGTCCCCTCCTTTGCCCTGCAGGATGCTAGTATAAGTGATCCCCTCTGTGTCTAGCTTGTTGTAGATTGGGTATTGATTCTGTTGTCATTGGCTTTGGATTTGGTGTTTAAGTCTGATAATTTCTTTTTATTTCTACTCAATGTTTATACAACTGTTTGGTCTTGGTACCATCCATTTTTTTGCCCTTCAATTTATGAGGCAGAACAAGCTAATTCAAGTTATGTGGTTCTGTTTGAAGGGAAAGAAAAAAAAAACAAAAACAACAACAAATAAACAAAATTCCAGGAGGGGTCTATCTGGAGGGTTATAAATATTTAAGTTAAAAAAGGGAAAGGGAAGGAAAAAAATCACAAAACAACCCCCAAAAATACAATAAAAAAGGAACAGACAAACAGGAAAAGAAAAACAAAAACAAAACTACAATGACAAAACAAACAATAAAATCCGAAAAGCACTAGACAACATACAACATACAGACAACAACCAAACAATAATCACAAGCCCAAAATTAAGAAAAAAATAGTGCTTCCTTTCCCCCCTTCTTTTGCATAGGCACAGTAAATATTGGGGAGATTAGAAAGGGAATTCCCTTGGCCTAAGGAATATATGGTTTCTCTGCCCTTGAAGCGTACTGTCATTAGAATAACTACAGGCTCTGTATATGCTCTTTTACTCTCCCCTAGGTCTTTTGTGGTGTCTGGAAACTTTCCACTCAGTCGTGGATGGTAAAATCAGGCCTCTGTAAGACTTTTGATTACCATTTTTATTTTCTTTACAGTAAAAGGAGGTTAGAGAAGTCAAAAAATTTTTTTTGACTAGATAGCATTTTTATTGTTTTGATTAGTATGTCTTTGCTTATAGTCTATTAGTAATATATTTTACCAATAATTAATCAAATATAATATAAACTGCTAGTGTTGTCAATTAGGATATTAAAATTCTTTCAGGACACTTTTGAAATTTCTGTGAATAACACAAAACTCACTAAGTTAAGATTGCTTTATTTTACAGTAATTTTTTATATCTCCAACTACTTTTCTTTGGAAGCGAACTCTTCTTTATTATTTTGTATTGTGACTGAAGTTCATTACATATAATTATTTACAGTACATAGTGACAATGAATGAAGGGCTTTCCCACCACCAATGTTGTCCTCCCTCCACTCCTGTTCCCAGCTTGTCTCCCACATATCCCTCCTTTACCCCCCCCCCCAGAATCCTAGTGTAATCCTTGTTATAGGTTGGGTATCTATTCTGTTTGGTGATCCAGTCTGGCCATTTTTTATTTACTCTACATGTTCATTTGATTGGTCCTGGTATCATTCTCCCCCCCCCCAATTTATGAGGCTGAATGATTCAAGTTATGCTATTCTGTTGGAGATAAAAAAGTTAAGGAAAAGAGAAGAAAAAACTTGGTATCAACTACTAAAATAGAAAAATAAATCACTGAATAATGTCCACAAAAGTGAAAAAGGAAGAAAAAAGTGGAAGAAAAAAGAGAAGTGAGATAATATAAAAAAACAAACAAAAAATAAAGCAAAACAAAACCAGAAATAGTGGTGCAGTGGCAGGGCTTGGTGTTACCCCACCATTTTTTTTTTTGTATAGGCACAGTAAGTATTGAGGAAGGAACGAAATTCCCGTGGCCGAAGAGATTCAGGGTTTCTCCATTCTTGAAGCATATTGTCATGGGAACAACCACTGGCTCCATACCTTCTCATTGCCATATCCCAGGTTTTTTTTTTTGTGTGTGTGTGTGTGTGTGTGTGTGTGTGTGTGTGGTGTTAGGAACCTTTCCTCTTGGTTGTGGATGAGAAAATAAAGCCACTGTAGCAAGTAATCTTGGTATGTGTGTAGGTCCTAGGACAAGGCCTAGGATAGAGTCTTTAAGGTTCTAGAGGTACTGTTACAACATTGTTGGTGTGTTCCATTTTTGTATCATGTGCCCCATGATTTTGCTCGTTCCCTAAGCCGAAGTCTAGGAAATTATGGTTCCAAAGGTTCTGCTCAGTCTCTGTTGTCAGAATTGGGCCTCTGCACTAAGAAATCTTGACTTTTGTAGGAGACCTGGGCTATAGCCCAGGGTAAGGTTTTTCTTAATGGTCTCAAGCTACGTTCTGCCCAGTCACGGTTGTCAGTTTTCTATAGTTAGCGCTCTTATTTTTCATAGTTCAAAGGACGATACATCTTCTGATTTCCACTTAGTGTTAGGTGATGTGATAGGACCTCCTCTTCTTAGGTCAAGTTGTCATTTCCTTGCTGTCCTCGTTGTCATATTAACACTGGCAAAAGTATATCTTCCAACGGAGCTTAGTTCCTGGTGTTGTTGCAGGGGGTTGTTTCAGTTCTACATCTGGGATCTGAGATTTGAGAATGAACCTCCCCGGCAGGGTCAGGGGACCATATGGAATGCCGGGATTCGAACCACTGTCCTGCATGCAAAGCAAATGCCTTCTCTCCTTGCTATCTATCCGGCCCCCAGTATTTTATAAAAGTTTTAACTTTAAGTTTATGTTATCCGACATAGAATGATCTCCATGCCTTTTAAGGGAATGTTGTCTTGAAATATCTTCAGACCTTTGCTTTTGATTGTTCACTCTTACTGTTTAGATGTGTTTCTCGGGCAGAAAGTGTGAATCTGTTTTCTAATCAATTGAACCATTCTGTGTCTCTTTATTGGTATATTAGGATATTGATGTTGATATAGATTATTGCCATGGAGGGTTTTGCCATCTTTTTTTTAAGAGGGAAGGCATGTTTGTGAGGGTTGTCTTATCTTAAGTAAGCCCCTTCTGTTCTTATAAAGTTGATTTTGAGCCTATTATGTTCCTGAGTTGCTGTTTAATTTGTTCTGAAATCTGTACCTCTTTCAAATGTTGGTTATCTTGGTATTCTTGGTGAGGCATTTATTTTTTTAAACTATATATTAGCCTTGTCTTTGTGCCTCACTTGGTAAATCTGTTATGAATATTAGGGATGTCTCTTTGTATATAACTTACTTCTTTGATCTTGTTTTCAGTATTTTATCTCTATATTTGATCTTTTTCTATCTGATTATGGTGTTCTACACCATAAGGTTAAAGTTTCTTTTCTCTGGTATTCTTTGGGCTTCTTGAAAATGATTGCATGAATTCCACATTGCTGGGAACTTTCTTATATTTAGCTTCATGACTAATGATTCATCATTAAAATTGCCTTTATGTTCTTTGAGTATTGTTAATCTTTTTTAATTCATCCCAAAGATCTCTTGATTGCTGGTAATTATATTTAGATTTTTCTTCCATCTTCTGTTGATTTGTAGAGATTTCCCATATCTCATTTTGGTACTACAGATTTTATCTTCCACTACTCTTTCTGTTGTGAAAGCCTTGTATTGATTTATCCATTTCACCTACCAAATTTTTTAGTTCACTCACTTCTTTTTCTGTTTTGCTTTTTTGGGCCATACCCAGTGCTGCAAGATTGACTCTGCAGTTAGGATTTACTTCTATTTTACTTTAGAGGACCATTTGGATTGCTGTAGGTCAAACTTAGATAGGCCAGATGGAAGGCATGCATTTTACCCATTGCTCTATTGTTGATTAAATATAAAATATAAAGTCTAAAGTCCACGGGTTTGGTGAGGCCTTCCTTGGCATGGCATGGCACCTCTAGACCCTTCATCAGCTGGGTCTGATGAATGCAGGGTAATGGCAGAGAAATTGATTCACAGTCAAAGTTTCATTGGAGTCAGCTTCCATGCTTCTTCTCTGCAGCTTCTCCTCTGGCTGTCTCTTTCTTCCCTCCCTTCCCACCAGCCAAACTCTATTATTCTTTATTCAAGATCCTATCCTCAGGTGTGGGCAAATCTGACCATCAACAGAAGGCTTAGGGTCTTGGGGGAATGGACAGCTATTACCTCTATTACCCATTGTTCTATCATCCAGGACCTGTCTTTATTTTTTTTAATGAAAAGATATTATGCATTTGTTTTTTAAAAGTATTTTTTTTTTGCTTTTTGGGCCACACCTGGTAATGCTCAGGTGGCTATGCATTCAGAAGTAGCTCCTGGCTTGAGGGACCATATGGCACAATTGAAAATCAAACCAAGGTTTGTCCTAGGTGTGCAAAGCATGTGTGCAAAGCAAACGCCCTACCACTTGTGGCACCAATCCGGCCCCCAAAAGTTTTTTAACTAAATTTCTTTATTTAAATATTTACCTAAATATTTAATGAGTTGCTCACAATTCAGTTATTTCTGGCATTAAGTTTCTGCCAATTTCATCAACAGTGTAAAATTCCTTCTACCACTGTTCCAAGCCTACTACTTGGTTGATATGAATAATTTACTTACTATTGCTGGTACAGGGATAGAATTATCAAAAAAGACTTGCTTAAAAGAAAATTTATGAAAATTGCATATCTCACAGTGGAGTCATATGATTGTCTGAATTCTTACTAAGCTGTCTATTACTAGAGCATTCTGTTAGTTTTTGTATGTTGGGCTTATGTTGCCTTCTTTTTTCTTTTTCCTTGGTTTTCAGGCCACACCCGGAGGTGTTCAGGAGTTACTTCCTGACTCTGCACTCAAGAATCCTCCTGACAGGATGCCAGGACTGATCAAGGGTTGGCCATGTGTAAGGCAAGCCCACTGTGCCATCACTGTGGCCCCTTATATGGCTTCTTTCGATAATTTCATATTTAATATGATATATTCCTACTAGGAAGACAGTATTACAATAATTGAGGTTTCATTAGGTCTAAGACTTCCAGGATCATTGGAGCTGGACTGATGAGCTTACTGTGGTGGTTCAAGGGCATGGTTGTTGGGATTTCTGGATGTACAGAGACCCGGGGTGGAGGGGGTTAAGGGGAAGCCAGTCCATCCTGACTCCAAGAGTCCCCATTGATGTCAGCTACAAAGCTGGTATACCTGGTGATTAGGAGTGTCTGCAGAGACTAGTGGAAAGGCAGTGAAGCTGGGCCATTGATTTAGCAGCATTAATTAGGTGTGTCTTTGCATGCAGCTGCTAACTAACTCTTCAGCGGGGGGTGGGGGTAGAACTTGCCCCATTCCACTCCTGAGATGTGCCATCATCTGTGAGGTGAATATATTCATAAATTTTTGCTGCTAGTTATGTCTCTTTTTGAGAGTTAAGTAAATCTATGGGTTCTGGTCAATGGGTAGTATGCCATTTGGCTCTCAGTTTCTGCCACTTCTGATGGCACTTTCCTCATTACTGATCTCATACTTTCTGCACCATTTTTTCTTTGAGCACATTAAGCATCCTCAATATTTTTCCTATAGTTTTTATCTGTGATGGTATACAGCTGGTTAGTACTGGTTGAGACTTCATTGTTTTCTTTGCTAAGCTCACTAAAAGTTATGGAGTTCTGTGCTGCTTTCCTATTATGACTGTTCTATTCCTACCTTGTTTGATTTTAGTATCTAGTTGTTTAGATAGATGGCTCTCATGATAGAGCCAGAAAAATGTTCTACATCATTGAACATGTTGCTACTCTGTCTTATTACCACAGCTACATTTGTGAATTGTTGTGGGATTGTTGATTGGGGATAGGGTTGAATTAAGGTCAGCATGGTGTGGTTGGGGCTAACCAAGCATGAGTTCAGTACAAGAGGACAAGGTGTGTTCCCTGTGGGATATGAAGTATGGAAATATCAGAGCTATGGTCTTTCTGACATGGAGGCTTGGGCCATGGATCCATCCCATCTACTGAGATATTTGGGTGTATAATTTGACACTCTATTTGGAATGGTACCAGATAGTAACGTGATCAAAATTGGCAGAAGAGCTTTTTTTGATCTGATGGGTCAATCCTCATCAGTTTCTTTAGACCTTAAAATATTAATCATCTTAGTATTCAATTAACTTTTATGCTGGCTTGAAATCTGAAAGTCGAGTTAACATATGAAAATTTTAAATATTTTTTCATGTTTATGCATTATAAAATCATAAATATGTTGATTTATAATTCTAAATAAGATATATATTTTTAGGAAAGCTGATTAAAAATAGAGATATTAAAAATGTTATTAGGGAAGAAATTTCATGCCCAGAAATCAGCTCACATGCTGAATGACATCCCTAAAGAAAAAAGTAAAGTTGATTAAAAATGAAAATTTTTGTTTATAAAAAAATTTATACTAATTTTTTCATGGTGTTTTGTTTCTTTTATTTTTTCCTATATAATTAGTTCAAATTTCTTGCTCCTTTTTGCTCTATTCACTTATGCTATTATTAAAAAAATCTATCAATTATAATAAGTTTATGGTACACTTATATTGCATCTTGCAAGTTACTTTTATATCAGTCAAGAGGAGAAAGGAGAAAAATGCTCAATTATTCTGCCCCCCCCCCCACTGGCTAATGATTATTTTTTTTATTATTCTTTGCATCTGCATGTGGATTAATTTTGCTGTGGTGTAGTGTTCAATTTTAGCCAGAACACCGGATTTTTGGTATTCTTTTTAAATCTGCTACTGACAATTTAATCCAGTTTTTGTTATCTGGGATTATCTGTAATTTGCCTTTATTTGTGAAAATTCGTTTTTTCTGTTTGCCTCATTATTTGACATATTTTACTTTCAGCACTTTGAATATTTTGTTCTTCATGACTTTTATAGTATCATGTTGAATTTTTGGGTTTTTCTATGAGTCTTTTCTACTTCTTTCAGTATTTCTCTTTGTATGTGAATGATTGGAAGTGTGTGAATTTCAGTGTGTGCTGCTTTGCATTTATTCTACTTAGAGTTAAGTGAGCTTCTTATATGTGTGAATTAATGTTTTTACTAAGTTTTCTGTATTTTCTACCATTATGTTTTTAACTTTATTAATTTATTATTTCATATATGACAGTCAATTTCATGGCAACTCAATTTTTCTTTCTCTTTTTACTCTGCTCTTCAGATAGCATTATGCTGATATTTTTCTTCTATCAATTTATATACATAGGTGGGAATTTGTGTATATAGATCCTTCTAGTGAATTTTTAAATTAACTTAAATGTGGGCTCAAAGATTTCTATTTAAGTTTTTAAAATAATTTTAACATTTCTAATTTTATTGATATAATTTATTTTTATATTTTATATTATATATATTATATTTTATTTTATTATAATTTGTTCTCATATTTTTCTTTAATTCTTTAGGATGGTTTTCTTTTGTTCTTTGAACATATTTATAATTGCTGCTTTGAAGTTTTTATGCTAAGTCCACCATCTGGGCCTCTTCAAAGGCAGTTCTTTTGCCAACATTTTCTTTCTGTGTATTGGTCACACTTTACACACTTCTTGCATGTATGATAATTGTTTTTTCTTGTTTGTAAATGGACATTTTAGAACCTAGGAATTGTTTGTGTATTGATTTTTTTGTTTACTAGTTAGAACAATGGTGATTTGGCTGTATCTTTTTTTGTGAAGCCTATTTTCCCTACAATTCATTGCCTCTGATATCTCAGCTCAGATTGCTTCCACTTGTTTTAGTCTTTATTAGAGATGCTTATGGGTTGACATAACCCATTTATTGGTCAAAGATTGTTTCTAGTTAGTTAGATTTTCATTGTTTTTAATTGAATGTGAGGCTGCTATTACAGTTCAGAGAATTTATATATTCGTTGTCCCTCTTTTATCCATGAAGTATTATCTTGGGAATTCTCTCTGTGATTGCTTCAGAGAGCAGAACCTTGGGCATGCACACCATTTTTTAAATTTCGTTGAGGAAAAGAGGAAGGAATTAAAAGGGAAATGACAACAATGTGATATTTTAGAGGCACAGGTTCCTAGGTGGAAATATCTGACATGAGCACATTTTATTCAGTTTATGGTCAGATGTTTAAGCTCTCAGAACAATGAGGCTTCTGCCGTGTTTGGTGAATGTGTTTGGGATTGCAATTCTGTCTACACCTTCATCCACTTGTTCTATGGGTACAGGATAGACATTCACACCCTTTGTCTAAAAGGCATAGGAGACTGACATTGGAAGAGCTTTTCCTCACCTTCTATAGCTCTTTCTGTTAAACTACACTACTTGGCTGCTGTATTGCTTGTATCTAGACTTTTCTTAAAAATATTTTTATTTAAGCACCATGATTACAAACATGCTTGTAATTTTGTTTCAGTCATAAAAAGTCACCAGTGCACCCTTCCCACCACCAATGTCCCCATCTCACTCCTCCTCCACCTCCTGCAAGTATTTGAGACAGTTATTTTACTTCTCTCACTCATTACCATTGTCATGATAGTTGTTAGTGTTATTTCTCTAACTGTGCTTACCACTCTTTGTAATAAGCTTCATATCAAGGGATTGTCCTTTAAACCCTCAGCCCTATTGTCTCTGGATATTATTACAATACTATTCTTTTCTTTTCTTAAATCCCACAGATCACTGAAATTTTCTGTTTTTATCTCTCCTTCTGACTTATTTCACTTAGAATAATAGTTTCCATGTCCATCCATGTATAGAAAAATTTCATGAGTTCATTTTTCCTGATGGCTGCAAAGTATTCCATTATGTATATGTACCACAGTTTTTTAACCACTCATCTGTTGAAGGGCAACTGGGTTGTTTCCAAATTCTGCCCATTATAAATAGTGGTGCAATGAATATAGATGTACAGAAGGCATGCTTGTATTGTGTTTTTGTGTTCCTAGGGTATATCTCTAGGAGTGCTATAGTTGAATCATATTGGAGCTCAATGTCCAGTTTTTTGAAGAATTTCCAAGTTGTTTTTCATAAAGGCTGGACTAGACAGCATTCACAACAGGAGTGGATGAGAGTTCCTTTCTTCCACATCACTGCCAGCACTGATTGTTCTTGTTCTTTGTGATATGTGCCAGTCTGGGATCATTTCTATAGTATCTAGACTTTTCATTATATCTCTTCACCAAATTTGCTTGTAGTTTTCAACAACTTTATTATTTCTCTGGCATGTTTTTTTTTCATATTGTTTCTTTAAAATAAAGTAATATCCTTTAAGAGAGCTTGGGAGCATTTTATCCTTATGATCTACTGTGTCCTTTGGCTATTCCTGCTGTGATACAGCTGCTTCAATACAGGTTTATGAGAGTGAGAGACAAATAAGTCTATCCCTCATGGGATAATACTACAGTCCCAGAGCTTAAGCTGGACAAAGAGGAGTTTCCTGTATCTTGACTCTATCTGATTGGCTTAAAATTTTCACTGGGCTGAACACCTGGGTTGAAAATCATAACAGAATAATGGTGCAGTGATAAAAGAGAATAATCATGTACAGACTTAAATTTTATTTAATATTTCTTTATTGTTTTGGGTCATAAAGAGCAATGCTGAGGGGTTACTCCTGGCTCTGCCCTCAGGATTACACCTGCTAGTGTTCAGAGAATCATATGGGATTCTGGGAATTGAACTCAGATTGGCAGCTTGAAAGCTAAGTACTGTACCCACTATGCTATTACGTCAGCCTCCTCCTTAAATGTTCTTTAATATTTAAGACTCACTGTGTTTTTAGTATTAAGTAGAAGTTCTTGAAGTATTTTTCTTCAATTCATTTAGACACTTACAATAATGCCCAGGATGCTAAAATGTAATTCAATTAGCTTCCCTGAGCAGATTTATGTTTTGATCGGAAAAGTATTTTTGAATAACTTGCTCCATTGTTTCAGAAATACTGGTTCTTGTACTCCATCTTGTGTCTTTCTGTATATTCTCAAGAAAATTTTAGACTACAGCAATATCTTTGTGTTCACTTCCTTTTAACTTTGTAGTTAGTGGTTATTTTCTTTTCAGTTATATTTGTACCCTTGAATCTAACTGCTTCTTGGTGATAATTGGATTCTCCTTGTTCTTATGTTGCCATGTTTCATATTTTTTCAACTATACCTCCGAAAGGCAAATGCAAACTTTTAAAATGGTGTCCTTTATATAGTCTCCAAATAAGAGTCAAAATTAAGGAATCATGTCAAAATTCTAAACCTAATACAGCCTATTGATTTTCAATAACTTCAGATGAGCTTCAGTAATACAATTATGCTGCTACAAAATTTTTTCTGGGGGTAGGGTTCTGAAGCAGTGCTGAGGATGCCTGAGGGTCACTCCCAGCAAGATGTGTCCAACTATGTTGGAATGTTTAGTGATTGAGCCAGCAATTGAACTGGCACTCCCTGGATCTGATGATACTGGGAGTATTCAGAGGTGTCCTTGGTTACTCTGTTTAGTTCTGGTATATAAAGTATATAAAGGTTTTGGCACAGGCAAGGTGTGGGTCACTGACTATTGAACAATCTCCTTCTTGCCCTTTTCCCAGATTATATTTTGAAAACTTTTATAAAGAACGATAGATTAACTTTGAAAGTGTAGCTTGGACCCTAATTGTGAAACATCTCAAATATTACTCTAAGGCAAGGTTTCTTAAACTTTTCCAAATAAAGATACCCTTTTTGCCTAAAAATATATATATGACCATATTTAAGTCAGATTAATTATGTTATTGAGTCTGAATTAATTTTCAGTCACTGTACATTAAACAATCATTTTCTGTTGCCAAGTTTCTTTTAGTTACCCAGTTTAGGTTTTGTGACCCTGTATGGAATTATACATTACAGTTTAAGAAATGAGGCTTGTCTAGTCTAACCTTTTGGGAAAATATATGGACACTAGGGGACGAAGTGGTAGCACAGCAGTAGGGCGTTTTATCTTGCATGTGGCTGACCCACGACAGATCTCAGTTTGATCCCTGGCATCCCATATGGTCCCCCAAGCCAGGAGCTATTTCTGAGGGCATAGCATCATTGGGTGTGGCCCCAAAACTAAGCAAAAGCAAAATATGGACACTTATCAAAAAATCATGAACTGAGATTACATATAACCCAGAAATTCCATTTCTTACCATCTACCCTGAAGGTACAAAAACTATTCTGAAAAGACATTTTCATTCCTATGTTTCAAACCAAATGTGGAAAAAAAAGCCAAGTGTACAAGAAAAGATGACTGGATAAAGGAACTATGATTCATATACACAATTAAGTATACATATATACTCTGCTATAAGAAAAGATGAAGTCATGCAACTTGCCGCTATATTGATGGATCTGGGTGCCAGACATTGGTTTACCTCTCTCATATGTGGGATATAAGTAAACATAGTTGGGGAATAATAAATTCTCAACGGCAACAAAAAGTGATATCTAGTATTTATAGTAGGAAGTTAACCATGAAGGACCTTATGGGGGAGGGACTCTGGTACAGGGTGTGGTGCTGGGATGTTTTATGCATAAACCCTGCAATTAACCATATTGTAAACCATGGATGGTATCTAAAATAAAAAAAAAGAAATTTAAGAAAAAGAAACTGTAAAGGTATTTTGCTTTCCCTTCTGGTGTTAGGTTTTTTTTTATTCAGGGGAACCAAGAGCTATTTTAGATTATAATGGACTGTCTTCCATAGCCTCTCACTTTTCTTGATGTGCTTCAAGAAGCATAATTATTCTTCATCCACTCCCCAAAGGATTGCTTCCCTTTACAGTTTGTGTTTCCTCTTCCTTTTCTGACTCTGAGTATCCTTCGGCTCAGCATTAGAAAATCTACCTCAGTCAGGGGCTAAAATGATAGCACAGTGAGTAGGGAATTTGCTTTGTATGCTATTGAGCCTCCTCCCCTCCCTAGGATCCCATATGGTCTGCCAAGCCTGCCAAAGTAATTTCTGAGCACAGAGCCAGGAGTAACCCCTGAATACCATCAGAGTAGTCAAAGAAACAACCAACCAAAAAATCTATCTTAGTCATCAAAGGTCTTTTAGTTTGATTGAAATTACTTACTCAATGTTATTACTTTACAATTTCAGGGTTACAACTTTCCAATAATGTTCCTCCATTTGTAACTTCCTTCCAATTTAATTCTCCATAGTATGCTATGTTTTCTTTTGCTTAAAAACTTCAAAGAGTACTTAGGAATACAAATGATTTTATAAAACAGTGTATGATTTAAAGGAGTTATTTTTGACATACTTTCTATGATACTTACATAGCAGCATTACCCTTCCTTCATGATGGAAGGTAAAATAAGAATATTTTTGCACCTAAGCTATGAAATGTTTTATTTCAGTCCTTAGAGTTCTGAAAGATTGCCACTTTCATAAATATTAGCTTCACAATGAGTTGCATATCAAGAGATTTATATATGTGAAGATAAAAAATTTAGATGCAGTGTGTAAGATGATTTCAGGGTTGCTTTTAAATCCATAGAAAAGATAATGTTTCTATTGTCACAGATCAATTATTATATTGCTCAAAGATTATTTTGGGTATTCAGTATCAAATATATAAATAGAAATTAGTAATAGTTTTAGTTGATAAGAGATATGTCATAATAAAAATTATTAAATTACTAAAGCAGAAAGTATGGGTTTAGAGACTACTTAAGCGTTAGGAACAATGCAAATTAGAGTCAAATATACCATAAGTGTTAGTATTGAGAATATATGCATAACTTCTCCCAATGTTAAAAGACAAATAAACCAATAAAAATGTACAAACTATTTGAAAATTCATTTGTCCAAAGAAATTATACAGTCAATTACTGTAGTAAAATGATCAACATAAGTTGTTAGAGAAATATAAATGAAAACCACAATGTATGCTTTTTTGGGAAACATTTCCATTTGCTTTTAAAAATACACACACATATACACATAAAAACTAAAACAGCAGCTAAAACTGCCCATCTGTTCACTCATATTGCCCACTCTCTTTAACATAATTATAATTTTTAAAATCCCTTTTTGATAGTTACAAGATCTAGGTCATGCTAGGTCTAACTTTACAGGCACTCATGGTGAATCTCTTGATTGCTAAGCAAGGTGTATCATGTTGTATTATTCTATTTTCTACATTTTATGATACCAATAAAAGAGAAAAAACTCTCACTATAGTAGGACAGTAAAATACAAAAAGAGATAACACCATGCATTATTATATAGATGAAATGGTAGTGTAATCACATTGCTGATGAAAGTGTAAAATGGTGTAGTTGCTTAAGAAAACAGTTTGGTGATTCTTCAAAATCTTAAGTATAATGTTACCAAATGATCCAACATTTTTTCCTATGTTTAAGACTACAAAATATGGATCTAAGAGAGATAGTACAGCTGGTAAGGGGATTGCCTTGTTCATAAATTAACCATGTTTAATCCATGATACTACGGATGATCCTAGGAGTGATTGCTGAGCTCAGAGCTGGAGAAAACCCTGCTTAAGCACCACAAGGTCTGAACCCCAAACATAAAAAATTGAAAATGTGTGTACAGAACTTGAAACAGAGTTTAAAGGAGTAGAGTACTTGTTTTGCATTGCAGGAGTCCCAAATTTGATTCCTGGCATCACATGGTATACTTAGTATCACTAGGAATATTCTAGTAGTAGTATCATGCTGGTAATAGGGCCATTCTAGAAGTAGCTGTATGATTTCTCCAGCCCCTTCATTTTAATTTTCACTTGAGCCACTTCCAGTTGTGCTTCAGTGGCCATGCAGTGCTAGAGACAGGGATAAGAAGTCCTTGCTCTGCCTCTTGTTCTATCTTCTAGGAATCTATTGTTCTCTGCTTTTAGTGAGAAATTCACAATTATTCACATATTTACTGACAGGTAACATCATTCTTCGATAATTCTCAATTTTTTTTATTTTAAAATAATTTATTTATTTAAGCACCATGGTTACAAAATTGTTCATACTTGAGTTTCAGTCATATAATATAAACATATAATCATATAATCAAACATATAACCATATAATAAATATAGCCTATTGATTTCCAATAACTTCAGATGAGCTTCAGTAATAGACATGTGTATATCTTTTACAATTATGCTGCTACAAAATTTTTTCTGGGGGTAGGGTTCTGAAGCAGTGCTGAGGATGCCCGAGGGTCACTCCCAGCAATATGTGTCCAACTATGTTGGAATGTTTAGTGATTGAGCCAGCAATTGAACTGGTACTCTTGGATCTGATGATACTGGGAGTGTTCAGAGGTGTCATTGGTTACTCTGTTTAGTTCTGGTATATAAAAACCCTGCACCAGGTCTCTTGTTTCTCTCCCATCCTCCTACCACCACCACCACTTGGGGTGGTAACCCCAAGCATTTTGCTTCTCTTTCTTTTTTTTGTTTTTGTTTTGGGGTAATTCTCAATATTTTTATATCTTCACTTTCTCATTTCTCATAGTTTGCTACCTTTAGCAGTTGGTTTTTTATAAATCTAGGAATCTAGGCATACATTTACTTGTCTTTCTTCTTTGAGATTTACTGAGTTGCTCAAAATTTTAGCTATATATTTTTGCCAATATTTTTATAGCAATATTTTTTGCTATATTATTTTACCAAATTTCCTCAAATGTCCATAGTTATTACTATTATTTCTCCTCTGCTTTTGGAACTTCAGGGACCTTAATACTGAATATTTGTTTATTATCTCATAGTATTGAGCCTTACTCATTTTAATTTAGTTATTTTTTCTATTAATTTCTCTTCAAGGTCATATCATCTCAATATTACTGAATTCAGAATATGATTGTAACTAGCTAGCTATGGACATATTTTAAATACATTTTTTATTTTCCCACTTTTGATGAGCTCTTCAAATTTTTGTAGCAGTCTGGAACCCATACTTTACAGTATGTTCTGCATATACAGTGAGGTACTAGTCTTTATTTCAGTTTTCAAAGTGTGGATCATTGAAGTCAATATATGCATATATCTAGATCTTCATAAGCAACTTTATTTTCTGTTCTTCTTTCATAATCTCACTTATGGTTTCCTGGAGTGCCTCTATGAGACAACCTGGATAGAATAGTATGAGCTCTCTTACTAAATTCTCCATATAATATCACAACTGAGGGTGGCAGAGCGATAGCACAGTGGTAGGGGATTTGCCTACCATGCGGCAAAACCGGGATGAATCGGCCTGATCCCTGGTATCCCATATTGTATCCTCAGAGTCCACCTGGAGCAATTTCTGAGAACAGAACTAGGAGTAATCTCTGAGTGCTGCCAGGTGTGGCCCCCAAATAAAAACAAAGCAAAACAAAACAAATTTTCACAACTGAGACAGATGACTGCAAAATAGAGAAAAATAACTATCAGGTTTTAAAACTTAAATATGCATTAAAATTAGAGCAATATTTCCATATCTTAGAATTTTATAGTTTAATTTATAGACCATGTATCACATAGTTGATGTAATTTATAATAATATATGTTTCCAGATGTCAGAGTAAAATTATTAAACTTCTTTTTTTTTTTTGTTTTTTGTTTTTGGGCCATACCCGGTGACGCTCAGGGGTTACTTCTGGTGTCTCAGCAGAAATAAGTAGAAGAGTGGCAAAGCAAGTCCATTGGTGAAGCAGTAATTGTAGGTTATGGGTGAAAGATATGGAACCTTGGCAGGGCATGGACTTGGCCCGCCCTGTCCTCCTAGGATAGCCAGCTTTTAGTTATGTGGCCCATATACCAATAAGTTTTCCTGAGTTGTCATATCTTTTTCAAGAACAGAGTGAGTCTATGGAGCTAGACAGGTGCAGACATGGCAACTGTGTTGTGAGCATGGTTCTAAAATTTTGTTTTTGCAGACATCCATTTACTCTAGTCAAAGTTGCTATTATTATTGCCAGTATGGACGTTCTTGAAAGATGGAAGTGGGAGAACGTCTGAAAGAAAGATGGATTTCACATGCACACACACAATGGTGAGAAAAGCTCAACAAAACTTCTCTGCAGATGAATTTCTATCATATGAAAGTGTTTATCAATTATCAGGAAAATGAAAATAAAACAATATGATGTAATACCAGACAACATTGGTGAGCTTTATTTGAAAGAGCCAGAAACAACAAAATTAATGAATTCTTATTCACCAATGGTGGGAAGCATATAGTTAAGCCTCCTTGTAAAATCATATACTTCTCAAAAAAATAAAAATAGAGCTAATATATGATCCAACATTTCCACTTATTGAAATTCCAGAAAAATAAAAACTAATTTGAAAATACATACCATACACTGCAATAATCTACAGTAGCCAAGACTTGAAACTAACAGAAGTCCCAAAGAAGTCCCAAATAAGAGATGAGTTCAGTAACTAAATTGTGGTTTGGAATAATAATATGGCTGGTAGAGAACTTGCCTTGCACTCAATACCCAGCACCCAGATGGCCTCTTAAGCACTGTCAAGAGTGATTACAGAAAATAAAAAGAAAGAAAAGAAAGAAAAAGAAAGAGGAAAAGAAAGAAGAGAGAGGAAGGAAGGAAAGAAGGAAAGAAGGAAGGAGAAAGGAAGGAAAAAATAAAAACAAAGGAATGAAAAAGAAAAGAAAAAAGGAAGGAAGAAAAAAGAATTAGCTATAATAATAGATAATGTCTTGCATTTTGTGTCTACTTGAAAAGAAATAGAGTATTATATTAAGGAAAATAATTCACAAAGGAATGACGGTTTTATCTCACTTACATGCAGAATATCAACAAAGTTTACATTCCTGTGATAAATAAGATATCACAGTCAAGGAAGTTGATTAAAAAAATAAATTTGGCTGACAATTTTCATTAGACTTGCTCCATAGCCTAATTTTATTCTCAAATGAGATGCTCCATAGACTAATTTTATCCTCAAATGAGATGGAAATCAAGTCATAAAAAATCATGGGTACATGGACCACACAGCTGAAAGCTGACAATCTCTGGAGGAGAGGGCAAGCCAAGTCTCTGCCTTGCTGAAGCCACACCAGCTGTACCCACCACCCACAACCTACCTCTTCAACAATAGCCAAGCCTCACCACTTAACCACTGATCTCTGCAGAGATACCAAAGTAATCAAACTTTAGATATGCCAATATGTGGGCTGATATCTTCAGGACATTTTTGGAGTGAGTGTGGAAATCTACCCCCACCCCTTTTTCCAAAGTCATGGCAGCAGAAACCAGGTCCCACAGAAGTCATAGTATCAGCCAGAATTTGAATTCCTGGACTGGAAGGCCATGTATGTGGACATGCAGCAACTCAACATGTTTTTCAATACTGTCATCCTAGTAGGAGCATTCCAATAGACATCACTGTGAATTCAAAACTACCTAATATTTAGAAACAAAACAAAGGAAAATCAGGGCTGGAGTAGTGGTGCAGCTTTAGGGTGTTGGCCATGCATGAGGCTGACCTAGAATGGACAGCGGCTCGATCCCTCAGGTCCTTATATGGTCCCCCAAGCAAAAAAAAAAAAAAAAAAAAAAAAAAAAAAGGAAAATCAACTAATGACAAATTGCTTAGCAAATCTTATGATAATGACTTGACCTTATTGGGAGATATATTATTTTTTAAAAATTTTCTTATTACTATAGTTTTTAGAAAATAATTTTATTAACCCTTACCTATAAACAAACAATGTAAAATATTATTGTGTGCTTGCTAAGGGGGTAGGCTTGGGAATGGGTAGGAATCTGGGAACAAAGGTTGGGGGAATTTTACATGTGATCTTGGAACAAATGTATTACGAGCAATTATAATAAAGAAAGAAATGTATTGTATTATATAATTCTTTAAATAATTTAGTTTTAAAATTTGTAATTGACTTTAAAGAATAAAAATATTAAATACTGGAATAGAAATATTTAATGAAAAAATTCTGTTTCTCCATAAACTATATAGAGGAAAATGTAGGCAGAACATGCTATGACATTGAAGTGAAAGGCATCTTTAAGGGTGAAACACTATTGATCAAGCAAATGGGAGCAAAGATAAACAAATTAGACTACATTAAACTAATGATTCAGCACCTCAAAGAAACCAGTGACTAGGATACATTGCCCATATAATGGGAGAAGCTATTCATCCAAGACCCATCTGAAAAGGAGTTAGTATCTAATATATATCAGGTACTGGTAAAGCTAAACAAGAAAAAGGCATCAAACTTAATCTGAAAATGGGAAGATGGTCAGAAACTTCCTCAAAGAAGAAAACATGGCCAAAAGAGACAAGAAGAAATGCTCCATATCATTATCATTAGGGTTTCCAAATTAAAACAATGATATCATTTCATATCACAGAAACTAACACACATCAAAAGAACAAGAGTGAGGGTCCAGAGAGATAGATAGTGGTCGGGCATTTGCCTTGCATGTGGTCAACCTGTGATATACCTGGGCTTGATCTCCGGCATCCCATATGGTCCCTGATTCTTTCAGTAGTGATTTCTGAGTGCAGAGCCAGGAATAACTCTGAGAACCATGGGATGTGCCCCCCCCCCCAAAAAAAAACCTCCAAAGCAAAAAAAAAAAAAAAAACCAAAATGAACGGGAATGACCAGTGCTGATGCAGATGTGGGGAGAAAGGGTCTCTCATTCACTGCTGGTAGGAATGTAGACTGGTCCAACCTTTCGGAAAAACAATATGGATATCCTCAAAAATTGAGCTGCCGTGTGACCCAGCAATACCACTCCTAGTGCTGTATTTGAGAGGCCCAAAAAGCTCAATGCAGTTTTGTGCATTCCTAAACAATTCCTAAACAGAATTACAATAGTAAATTCACAAGAACAAATGACTGGATAAAGAAAAGCATGTATATCAACACAATGGAATACTATGCAGCTGTTAGGGAAAATTAAGTCGTAATTGTTTATACATAGATGGATATGGATAATATTATGCTGAGAAAAATGAATCAGAGGGAGATGGATAGTCATTGAATGTTTGAATTTATTTGTGGAATATAAAAGCATATAGTATGGTAATCTGGATATTGTCTCTAGATAGCATAGGATATTATGAAGGAGTACAAGTTCGTGGTAGAAACCTTGCCATAAAGAACAGGGGAGTGAAGTTAGGGCAGAGAAGGGACCCCCATGACAGTGATAATTAGGAATGATCACTCTGGGCAAGAACTAGGTGCTTGGGGCCGGGAGGTGGCGCTGGAGGTAAGGTGCCTGCCTTGCCTGCGCTAGCCTAGGACGGACCGCGGTTCGATCCCCCGGCGTCCCATATGGTCCCCCAAGCCAGGAGCGACTTCTGAGCGCATAGCCAGGAGTAACCCCTGAGCGTCACCGGGTGTGGCCCAAAAACCAAAAAAAAAAAAAAAACAAGAACTAGGTGCTTAAAGGAGGGAAAGTGACATGCATGATACCTCTTTAGTAATAATACTGCAAACCACAGTGTCTTAAAAAGATAAAACAGGAGAGATACAGAGACAGAGACAGAGACAGAGACAGAGACAGAGAGAGATAGGGTGGGGGGCAACAGGGAAACTGGGAACGTTGGTGGTGGGAAGTATGCACTGGTAAAAGGTGTTGGATATGGTATGACTGAAACTCAGTCATGAGCAACTTTGTATTTGCATCACAGTGATTCAGTTAAAGTTTATTTATTAAGAAAATACTGTATCTGAGTAAAAAACCATTTGTCCAAATTTTCGAGTCAAGTATGAATTTGGAAACTGTAGTGTAAAAAATGAGGGAAAGTATACAAAATAGTGAGGCCATGGCCAAATCGAATTATTTTTTTTAATTTTCCTGGTTAGGCAATATGAGCTGTGAAATAATTATGAGACAATTTTGGTAATATGACACCATTCATAAAATAAAATGTTAATGAATACACCAACATTAAAGTAAAAGGTGCCAGGAAAATAGAAAATAACTACAAGTAAGAAACTTATTAATAATTTTTTGTGGGAAAACTTTTGATACATGTAAGAATTTCTGTGAAGAGGGAGGATAGTATATAATGTTAAAGCATTTCACCATCTTCTTAATTGCAAAGGAAACTTTAATGACTTTATTGAATGAAAATTCTTACTAAAACCAGTTTAATCATGTGATGATTAAATATAGTAGCTAAATATATCAATATCATGAGCCCTTCAATATTTAGACACATCACACTACATTCTTGCTCAAAATCTCTAAATTCATTCTAATCATGGGAAACTTCTAACCAATTTAAAATAAAGAGAAATTCTATAAAAATGAAGACCAGTCAATAATAATTTTAAAAATTGTCAAAGGTGAGCCCAGAGTAATAATACAGCAGGTAAGGCATTTGTTTTGCAAACAGCCAATCCACATTTGATCTTTGGCATCCTATATGGTCTCCTCAGCACCACCAGGAGTCATCCCTGAATGCAGAAACAGGAGTAAGTCCTGAGCATTTCTGGGTGTCTCCCCCTCAAAAAACTAGTCAAAATAGGATTGGAGTGATAGTATAGATGGTATGGCATTTGCCTTGCAAGTAGCTGACCCTGGTTTCATCCCTTGCATCCTGAATAGTACCACCAGGAGTGAATCTTGAGAATAAAGCTTGGATTAACCTCTGTCCCTGGGTGTATCTCCAAAAAACAAAGTAACAAACAGAAATGGCAAAATCAGACAAAAGCTAAGGATTGTCTAATATTGGAATATGCCTCAAGACAGTATTTATATAGAATGTAGAGTCCTAGTATCTTTGTCCAAAGAACCGGCCATTTTATTGATAATTATGAAAATGTAAAGTCTCTAGATTACTTAGTAACAAATGAAAAATGTTAAATTTTTACTTTTAAAGTTTTACTTTTAGTAGAAGTTATTTATATGGAAAATAGACTTTACAATTTTTCTATGTCAAAAATTTTCAAGTAAAATCAAGATAAAATGTTATTTAATATGATTAAATATACAAATGTGGGGCTGGCACGGTGGCGCTAAAGGTAAGGTATCTGCCTTGCCAGCACTAGCCTAGGACGGACCTTGGTTCGATCCCCCAGCAATCCATATGGTCCCCCACACCAGGAGCGACTTCTGAGCGCATAGCCAGGAGTAACCCCTGAGCAGCACCGGTGTGGCCCCAAAACAAACAAACAAACAAACAAACAAAAATATATATACACACAAATGTACCAACAAAGAGCTCTATATTTAAAAAAAATTAAAAGGGAAAGTATAACCCTATAGAAAACAGGCAAAGTAAACTTTCAAGATCCTTTACCGTTCTCTCAGGTTTTCATAATTTACAAGCAATACCTATGAAAATATCAGTACTTGTAGATGTTTTAAACACATTTCAAGTGAATGGATTATTGTACTCTTCGTTTGCAATGCTAGCTACATGAAATAAAAGATTGAGTGGTAAAAAGCTAGACCTATTATTAATATTTCTGTATTATAGTTGAGATTATTTCTGATGCCTAGAGGGCCACTGAAACATCTATGTACTCAATAAAATGTTCAAATCTTTTCCACACAATTGTAGTTGATCCCTTGTCAAGAATTTAAATGAAAGATAATTTAAATTCATTTTTTACAAAACAGATTTTTGCTAATTTATAAAACGTAATTAAAATGTTACCAGAATGAAGTTACTCTTGGAAATACTTTTCTACAGATTTTCATTTCTGCAAAATAGACATCTCATTTAACTTTTATGAAAAATGATTAAATTTTCAAAATTTGTTTTAAATGCTTTCCAATTAGTGGTACACTGAAATGCCAATAGTTATGAGCTTTCATGCACTTCAGAAGCATGGTTAATTAGGTTTTATATATATATATATATTAGTCATCTACAATAATTTTCTAAAATATAAACCTCAAATTCCAGCCATAGTGATTTCTAGTAGAATGGAGCTATAGATATTTAGATTATTTCCCAAGGATTCTATAGAACATTTTGAATGTTTTTGAGAGAAACAAAGGAATTATGGCTACTTTCTACTTGTATAAACATGGTTTCATTTGGTAGATCTACCACTTAACCACTGAATGATTTGAGCATTATTCATCCTTCCCATGCTTTACTTCTTCCTCTGTAAAGTGAAGATTTCAATTATTTCTATAGCATTAAGTATATTTCAACCGGATAGTTCCCATAAAGCATTTTTTTTATTATGGTACTATTATTGACTAGTTTTTTGAGATGCATAGACTTGGGCAATATTAATTTTGAATGAAGAGATATTGCGAACCAGAAGCAAATGAAAAAGAAAGGGGAGGAGTAAATTTGCAGAATGAGTTGTTCATGTATGGTGGCTTATGAGTAGGTGAATTCTAGATAAAAAAGAAACTTAATAGTCATGTGTACCATGCTGCATGCTGAAGAACTTGACCTGTATCCAAACTATGTGTTAGATGTTAGCAAGTATTGGAAACTTAATAGACATATTAATTCAAATTGCAATTTGAAATTAATTGAAATCAAATTGCAATTGAAATTAATGCAAATTGCAAATTTCTGGTAGAAATAAAGATCAGGTGGATTCAGAAGGTATGTGTATATATTACAGTGTAGTGTATATCATATTATGGTAGTTACTGAACTCTAACAAACTGAAATTAGACATTAATCATGCTATGACGACAAATTACTTAGCAGTGTAAGAAGGTGGATATATAAAGAACATTTTATTTTCAGACTAACATAGAAGTGAGAGATATGTGGTGACTCCATATTGGAGTGTGCTAACATATAACCATTTTAGATGGTACAATATGCTTTAAACAGCTTTCCCCTGAAAAAAAAAAACATTCAGGTCTAGTTTCACTGAGTTCCATATTACCGTATTTTCTGGCATATAAGACAACTTTTGAAACAAAAAAAAGTCAACAAAAAAAATCGGCAGTCGTCTTATACACCGAGTATATTCTGAAAAATGTTTCAGTATGCCGCTAAATGAAAATTGTCTGAATATTGCCACAAAACGAATTTTCCAACTCCATCCTGCACTAATCACTGCAAGGCTGCTTGGACCGCCTCTCTAACTCAGCCAATCCAAGCAGGCTTTTTATGCATGCAAATTAGACAATGTTCTGGACCTGAATCTACACTGTAAAAAGCCTGTAGGCCTAAACCTATGTTTTAACTGCAAAATTAGGAGTCGGAGAGATAGCACAGCAGCATTTGCCTTGCAAGCAGCCGATCCAGGACCAAAGGTGGTTGGTTCGAATCCTGGTGTCCCATATGGTCCCCCGTGCTATTTCTGAACAGACAACCAGGAGTAACCCCTGAGCCCTGCCTGCAGAACTTCTTCATTTAATGATGTTTGCTTCATAGAAAGTATTTGGGCATTTTTGTTTTATCAATTTCTTGAAAGAACCTGAAAAGGATAGGCAGTAGGTTCTCTTAAAAGGTTTGAAACAATTCATTAGTGAATCCACCTGACCTGGGCTTTTGTTTTGGAAAAAGCTTTTAATTATCATTTCAATTTCCTTAATACTGATGTCTGTTCATGTATTAAAACTCATTTTGGTTCAGTTTTTGGGAGGTTATTAGAGTCCAAGAATTTATCCTTTTTTTGTTAGGTTCTCTTATCTCATGGCATAGAATAATTTTTGATGATCCTTTTAATAGTGTCTGTTGGGACCACCTTTTATTTTTTATTTAGTTTATTAGGGTACTCTCTTTTTCTTTTTGAGTCTCACTAGTAATTTATTGACCTTATTTACCTTTTTTTTTATCTTTTTTTATTTTTTTCATTACTTTCTGCTCCAAGTTTTACAGTTTCCTTCTTACAGCCTGCCTTTGGTTAATTTTCCAATACCTGAAGCTGTGTGATCAAGTTTTTATGTGATCCCTTTCTTCCTTTCTAATGAATGCTTGCAGTGTTATGAACTTTCATCATAACACTGCTTTTTCTGTATCTTGCAAGTTCTGGTATCTCATATTCTCAGTCTCAATTTTTTTCTAGGAATCCTTATATTTCCTTTTAGATTTCCTCTCTGGCCCAATGGTTGTTCAGTTATATGCTATTTAATTTTCAGATGTTTGTGTTGTTTTTTTTCCTTTATGTCTGCTATTAATATCTATGTTAAGTCTAGTATGGTCTGAGAAGGTAGTTGGTATGATTTTTATACTATTGAATTAGTGGAGGTATATTTTGTGTTACAGCATGTAGTCCATTCTGGAGAATGTCCCACATGCAGTAGTGAAGAATTGTGTATTTGACTTTTGAGGAAGAAATTCTCTCTCTACATCAGGGTCTCAAACACAATTTAACTGGGGGCCGCAGGAGGCAAAGTCGGGGTGAGGCAGGGCCACATAAGGGATTTCGCTTACCGAATATTCGCAATAAAAATCGCATTAGTAAGAAAAAAATTGCAAAAAATCGTATTAAACATTTGCATACCCTGAACTGAACTGCTCGGGGTATGCGAATGTTTAATGTGATTTTTTTCTTACTAATGCGATTATTCGGTAAGCAAATAATTGTGGATACTGCGATATTTGAAGGCCGGCCACGGGCCACAAAATGTTGTACGGAGGGCCGCAAATGGCCTGCGGGCCGCGAGTTTGAGACCCCTGCTCTACATATATGTATGTGTTCCATTACTTCCATTTTCTCTCTTCCATTTCCATGATACTCTCTTTCCATTTTTTCCTTCAAAGCTAGTATTTTTTGTTTATCAATATCTTTATTTAAGCACCATGGTTACAAACATGTTTGAAGTTGGATATCAGTTATAAAAAAAGTACAGTCACCTTCATCAGTGCAACCTTCCCACCAGCAGTTGCCCTTCATCTCCCTTCTCCCCCCACCCCCATCCTGCCTGGTATTCAAGACAGGTATTTTATTTCTCTCACTCATTACCATTGTCATGATAGTTGTTAGTGTAGTTATTTCTTAAACTGTGCTCACTACTATTTGTGGTAGCTTCATATCATGGACAGGTCCTTCCAGCTCTCATCTCTATTGTGTCTGGATATTATTACAATACTGTCTTTTATTTTTCTTAAATTCCACAGGTGAGTGAAAATATTCTGTGTCTATCTCTCTCCCTTTGACTTATTTCACTTAGCATAGTAGTTTTCATGTATGTCCTCGTATAGGAACATTTCATGACTTTACTTTTCCTGATGGCTGCATAGTATTCCATTGATATGTGTACCACAGTTTCTTTAGCCATTCATCTGTTGAAGGGCATCTGGGTTGTTTCCAGATTCTGGCTATTGTAAATAATGCTTCAATGAATATAGGTGTGCAGAAGGCATATTTGCATTATGTCTCCTAGGGCATATCCCTAGGAGAGGTATAGCTGGATCATATAGGAGCCCAGTTTCCAGTTATTTGAGAAATCTTCATATTGTTTTCCATAAAGGATTGACTAGACAGCATTCTCACTAGCAGTAAATGAGAGTTCCTTTCTCTCTGCATCACTGCCAGCACTGATTGTTTTTGTTCTTTGTGATGTGTGCCAGTCTCTGTGGGGTGAGATGGTACCTTGTTGTTTTGATTTGCATCTCCCAGATGATTAGTGATGTAAAGCATTTTTTCATGTGCCTTTTGGCCATTTGTATTTCTTCTTTATAAAAGTGTCTGTTCATTTCTTCTCCCCATTTTTTGATGGGGTTAGATTTTTTTTTCTGGTTAACATTTGTCAGTACCTTGTATATCTTAGCTATTAGCCCTTATCTGGTGGATATTGGTGAATAATTTCTCCCATTCTTTGGGTGGCCTTTGTATCCTTGTCACTGTTTTCTTTGAGGTGCAGAAGCTTCTCAATTTAATGTAGTCCCATTTGTTTATATCTGTTTCCATTTGCTTGGACAGTGGTGTTTCCTCCTTGAAGATGCCATTAGTCACAAGGTCATGGAGTGCTTGTCTTCTTTATACCTTATGGTTCCAGGTCTAATATTCAGATCTTCAATCAATGTGGATTTGACATTTGTGCATGGTGTTAGATGGAAGTATGAGTTCACTTTTTTTTCATATGGCTGACCAGTTATACCAACACAACGTATTGAAGAGGATTTCCTTGCTCCATTTTGCATTTCTTGCCCCTTTTATCAAATATTAATCATATGTTTGGGAAATATTCTCTGATACTCAAGTTATAACATTGACCTGAGAGTCTGTCTTTATTTCAATACCATGCTGTTTTAATGACTATTGCATTGTAATACAATTTAAAGTTGGGGAAAGTGATGCCTTCCATCTTCTTTTCCCTAAGCTTTGTTTTAGTTCTTCATTGGTGGTTATTGTTTCAAATGAATTTCAGGAGTGTTTGATCCACTTCTTTGAAGAATATCATGAGTATCCCTATAAGAGTTGCATTAAATCTGTACAATGCTTTGAAGAGCATTGCCATCTTAATTATGTTAATCCTCCCAATTCATGAACAGCATATGTGTCTTCATTTCCTTGAGTCCTCTTTTATTTCTTGAAGAAGTGTTTTGAAGTTTTCTTTATATAGTTTCTTCACCTCTTTAGTTAAGTTGACCCCAAGGTATTTGAGTTTCTGAGGCACTATTGTGAATGGAATTTTTTAATGTCCATTTCTTCTCTATCATTATTTGTATATAAGAAGCTATTGATTTTATGCATGTTAATTTTAAAGCCTGCCATTTTGCTATATGAATCTATTGTTTCTGGAAGCTTTTTGGTAGTCTTTAGAGTTTTCTAAATATAGTATCATGTCATCTGCAGTGATATCTTGGCTTCTTCCTTTCCTATCTGGGTGCCCTTGGTGTCTTTTCTTGCCTAATTGCTATGGCAAGTACTTCCAGTACTATGTTAAAAAAAGAATGGCAAGAGGGGGAAGCCTTTTCTTGTGCCAGATTTTACAGGATTTCTGTTTTTCTTCTTCACTCATAATATATCCCATGGTTTGTCATAAATGGCCTTGACTATATTGAGAAAAGTTCCTTCCATTCCCATCTTGCTGAGAGCTATTATGAATCGGTGGTGGACCTTATCAGATACTCTTCCTGCATCTATTGATATGGTCCAATGGCTTTTAATTTTTTCTTTTGTTGATATGGTATATTATGTTGATTGATTTACATATGTTAAACCAACTCTTGCATCCCTGGAATGAAACCTACTTGGTCATGTTGACCTTAGTGATGAGGCATTGGATCATATTTGCTAGGATTTTGTTGAGGATCTTGACATCTGTGTAATAGGGTTACATATATAACTTTGAATCAGTGTGTGTGTTTGTGGGTGTGTTTGTGTGTGTGTTCTTGGAGTGTTCAGGATTGAAATTGCTGGGTTATATGGAAGCACTATTTTTTTTTGGAGGAGGCTCACCTGGCTTCTCTCAGGGGTTTTCCTTAGCTCGCCACTCAGAAATTATTTATGCTGTGCTTGGGGGACCCTTATGAGATGCCTTTCATGGAATTCAGGTCTGCTTTCTGCAAGAAAAGCCCTACAACTGTGCTATCACTCCACCCCAAACCCACCCCATTCTAAACTCTTCTCTTGATTGAGAAGCCTTCAAACTGTTTGCTAACAAAGCTGAACCAAGCAAAATTCTCACTAACAATGAATAAGAGATAGTGGTGGTGGTTGTTGTTATTGTTGTTATTACTGTTCTTTTTCCCACCTCCTCTTTCCCCTCCCCCACTTCTTTATTTTGTTCCTCCATTTTTCTCCTTCATTTCCTTTTGCTAATTCTCATTCTTTTCCTCCTCTTCTTCTTAGGTGTTGATAGCCTTAGATAATAAGTCTTTTATAGCCTTATAGTGTCTATAGTCTATGGTGTACTCTTATCAAATTTTGGAAATGATAAATTATTATTTATTTGAATATTTTTTACTTTTTTCCCCCTTCCCTTATTTCATAATCCCACACTTGGTACTATGAGTAGGGTCACAATTTTCTCTATGAATGTATTTAAATGAATTTCTCTCTCTTTATTTAAGATTTTCTAATTTTTATCCCAGGTTCCTCATTTTTTTTCTTCTCCCAGGTTGTGTTTACTTTTAAGTTCTTCCACTGAAAATAATTTCTTTTTATTTACTATGCCCTTCATCTCCAGGCTTTTCATGTGGACTTTTAAAAATGATTTTTCTTTCTCTTAGTTGATATTTATTACTTAGAAAGACTTAAAATAATTATTTCTTAATTTTTTCTAAATAATTTTCTTTAGTTCTTAGAATTTGGTACATTTTCTCATTTAATATGACCTGTGCATCCTTTAACAGTGTTTGTTGCCTATTCTTTTCATGTATTTGAGTCACATTTTTATATTTCTTCTCATGACTCATTATTTTTGTTGTAAATGGACATTTTAGATAATGTAGCAACTGTACACTTTGGCTTATTTTTATTTTACTATTTGATTTTTAATTTCTCCCCATCTGCAAGGTTTTATTTAAATTTGTAGCATTTTAATTCAGAGGGTCTTGACTTAGCTCTGCATACTTTCATCCTGAAATGACAGTAGTTTGGGGAAGTGTTTACTTTGATTTTTTCTTCAGTTTGTTAACAATATTTGTTAGATTTATTTCTACTTTGTTTAAGCAATGCTCTTGAGGACAAATTACTCCATAGTCTAATCCAGTTAAATTTGGGTATTTTTTCATTAGATGGTTTTGAGTTCAGTCCTCTTATTTTGACCCCACTACGTTTCTACTTAGCTTTCTTTCTTCCTAGTATTATCTAGGAAGTAAAATATATTCCAATTTATTTCATTTGATTCCATGAATATAGTTATTTTCTATTAACTTACTATCACCAAATTTCCATTGTTATTGTGAGAATATTCAGTCATTAAGTCACTTCATATGCATTTCAAACAATCACATTTTTGTGAGAATATGAATTTTTTTTCTCCTTTTGTTTCCTCTTGGTAAAATTTCTGAGACACTTTTAAGAAACAACAGGCAAGAACTGATGGCCAATTTCAGAGACACACTTTGCTTTTGCCCTGAGGAATGGGGGCAGGGAGAAGTAATCACCCCTGATCTTTTTTAATATATATTATTTAGTGTGGAAATTGTCTGTAAGCAAGAGAATACCTGAGATCTCAAATTTCTCAGTTTATCAGATCTGGATAGAGACTCTGTGTGATGGGTAAGAACTGGGTGAAGAAGAGAAACTTATACTTCTAAAAGCTATTTCTTCAAACTGAGATCTCTGAAAATTATTTGAAGGTATAGGGTATAGAGCAAAATTCTGCTGAATTGTTTCTTTGGAGAGATACCATAGTTCTTGACTTGGAGCTGAGTGGGCAGATACACCAACCCAGAGTGGAAGTTCTATTTCAGTTATCACAGGGATTAAATGGTCAGTAAATTATGACTCAAATGTAACAGACTTTCACTTGTACTGAGATTTAGTAAATTTTACTAGGTAAATATTTTCCATTTCCATACATATACAATGTAAGGATAATTCATTCAAACTTCAAATAATTATTTTTGATGATGATTTTCACCAGTTGTGGTTATTTCATGAGGGAGTGAAACCCAGGAAGTTCTTTTGGGAGTCTTTTGTAGTTTTTCTTATGTACAAAAATAATATTCATAGAAAATTGCACAAATCAAAACAAGATTTAAATACTTCATGAATGAGATTTAGATTACCTCATCAAGTAAGAAGTTTGACCATACTTTAGTCTTGATTTGAGGACAAAAGAAACTTGAAAAATGGACTAAAAGTAAATATGCATATTTTTGTTCAAAATGTTTGTAGTAATTTGTAGTAATATTGACATGTATAAATACCATCTTCTATTATTATCTTTTTTTCTTATTTTATAGCTTTTCGAAGAAAGAAATATTTCTTTCATTACTAGGAAAGAAAATTTAGTTACAATATGGCTGAACTTGAGCAATCTGGCACAGGGTAGAGTTTGGGGAAAGAGAGAGGTCTGTGGTTTTTTCCCTTAGCTTTTATGCTACACATGGCTGGGTTTGAGAGCTGCTATCAGGACTGAGAAACTTGCAGTACAGGGGATCAAACTGGAAGCTCCCATATGCAAAACATGTGCTACATTCCTTTGAACTCTTTCTCAGCCCATGATTCTTAAGATCTTATCTATTCATTTTGAAGTGAATGTGCTCTCAAATGCCTAACAATTGTTGCAATTTATCGAAACACTGTGTTGTTGTTCATGAAAGTGTAATAATGTAATAAATGTAATAGATGCACACTCACAGTTCTATATTCTGCTTTGTGGCATTGAAGCTTAAATTTCTGCTTCACCTCCTAACTTCCTGTTTTAATTATACTTAGAGAGAGCCCTAAAGGGAATCAGCTAGGTAGCAGGTGGAAGCAAAGACAGCTTTTCTTAATTTTGGCCTTCTTGCAATTAACCATAGTTCCTTGTAGTTTCTGTTATCACCTAGCCACACTGCTTTACTCTGGCAGTGAAACTATTTCATGTGACAACTACTGAAGCTTTCTCAGTCCTTAGATTCAAAGTTTCTTAGCTCAGAGAAATCAGCTATAACTTGCTAGCATGCTTTCCCCAGAGATCTTAGTTTTGCTTCTATAATTCCATCTTCAAGTTTAATAATTCTAGAGGTTTTCTTTTAAAAAAATTGTTTTTGTTGGTCTTGGACTAGTAATGAGCTTCTTGAAGTTTACAACTTTCTAAAAACTTAAAGATATCTTTATGTTTCTATTACCAAGTTAACTTTAGTTTAGAATGCCTTAAAATCCGATTATTTCTATAAGAGAAACAATGTCATTTCTGTCCTCGAGGTAAACTTGACTGTTGATAGCAATTTAGAAAAAAAAATAGTTTTGGATGTTTTTGTAGGAAATAGAAAATAAACCATAACAGGAAAACTCAAATATTTTATATATTTTACCAAAAATTAAATTTTCCATTACTATTAATCTAAGATATATGTAGTTGTTAGAAGGACTGTGCTTCCAAGTCACAAGATATTAAACCTTTTCTCATTTTTCTTTTTAAAGGCTTTTTTTGTTTTTAATAATGAAGAGTTTATCAAGTATAGGTGAGATTCTAATCTCCTGTGGAAACAATATCACAAAAATTTTTTCCAATAGTAATTCCCTATCTTATACTTATTAGATCTCGTTTAAGAATCCTAGCTGACACAATTGCTTTCCTTATAAAAATGTTATTTAAAAGTTTTGTATATATTTTATGCATAAGTTCTCAATATCTGATAAACTTAAGTAAAGAATACACAATAAAAGGAATGCCCATTCTTAGTCCTTATTTTATAATAAATAATTTTATAAACAGTCTATAGAATTTCAAGTAATATAAAGAATGGTGTCACAGAAAAGATGGATATTTAGGACAAAGCTATGTTTTATTTTTTTATCAATTATGCAAATTCTACAAATGCAATTTTACCTAACAGTAATACATTAAGAATATCTATACAGTATTCTAATATAAAAGAAGTATTAGTATAATGATATAATTAAAAGGAATCAGAATGCCTTGTATGTTGATTTTGGGGGGATGACCAAAAATTTTGGTGGTGCTTAAGGCTTACTAAAAGACCATGCTCTGGGTACCATATAGAAAGCCAGGAATGAACCCAGATCTGTTGCATGCAAGGTAAATGCCCTGTCTGCTGTATTGCTCCAGCTCATGTATGTTGGCTTTTAATATTTTCTTAAGTATTTTACATTTGTATATTTCCTTGGATGAAATAACTATCAAAAGTAGGGGACATATTACTATTTTTCATAGCATAATTGATTTTCTGATTATATTATTTTCTATCATTACTAGTTTTTTTTTTTCTGTAAAGTGGCCCACGACAAAAAAATTTATTATCTTAGAGTTGTGTAAGTTTAAAGTCTGAAATAGTTATCCTTGGGGAAAATGAAAATGTCTGTAGAATTCTAATTGAAGACTTTTGGAGGATCAATTTCTTTGCCATTCTCAATTTCTAGAAACAGCCTTGATTCTTGGATTCCCACCCCCCCCTTTTTTTGGTTTATTTTTAAGTGAATTACAAATCTTTCAAAGTAATATTTAAGGTACATAGTGACAATGAAATAGGGCCATTTTCACCACCAGTGTTGTCCTCTCTCCAACCCTGTTCCCAGCATGCATCACATATCTTCCCCCTTAGTCCCCTGGACTATCAGTGTAACAGGTCCCCTCTGCTTATTGTAAGTTGGGTATCCTGATTCTGTTGTTGTTGACTTTGGGTTTGGTGTTTAAGTCTGGTCATTTTTTATTTACACTCAATGTTCATATAACTGTTTGATCCTGATACCATCCATTTCCCACTCCACCCCCCTCAATTCATGAGGCAGAACAAGATGATTCAAGTTTTGTGGTTTTGCTGGAGGATAAAAAAAAAAGGAAAGCTGGGAGGAGTTAGAGGCTATAAATATCAATTTAAAATAAAGAGGGGAAAAAGAAGAAAAACAAAATAAAAAAAAACCCCACAAGACAAGCAACGACCAAAAAACACAATAGCAACAAAAACAACCACAAGAAAAAAAATTAAGGAAGGATGGTTGGTGTGGCAAGGTTTTGCATTTATTTTTTGTTAGTTTGTTTTGGCATAGGCACAGCAAGTATTGGGGAAATTAGAAAGGGAATTCTCTTGGCCTAAGAGATACAGGATTTCTCCACCCTTGAAGCGTATTGTCATGGAGACAACTACAGGCTCTATGCTTGATCATTATCAAACCCCAAGGTCTTTTTATGGTACCAGGAAGCATCTGCTCAGTTGTGGATGACAAAATCAGTACTCTGTAGCTAGAGATCTTGATATTTGCACAGATCATAGGGTAAAGTCTAGGATAGAGTCTTTTTGGTTCTAGAAGTTCTGCTCCATCACAGTTGATACTGTAGTCAGTCTTCTGTAATTAGGGTTCTTGGTTTTCTGCAAAGTTCCTAGGATAAAGTGTAGGATAGTCTTTCCATATGGTTCCAGAAGTTCTGCTCAGTTGCGGTTGTCAAAGTCAGATCTCTGGAATTAGAGATCTTGGTTTTTGTACAAATCCTAAGCCACAGCCTAGGCTAGGGTCTTTCTTATTGATCCCAGGAAAAGTTGCCCAGTTGCGGTTGTCAAAGTCAGTTTTCTATAATTAGTGATCGTGGTTTTTGCACAGATCAAAGAATGGCATTTCTTCTGATTTCATCGTACCATTAGGTGATGAGATAGGGCACCTTGCTCTTAGATCAAGTTGTTGCTGTTTCCCCGTTTAGGATGTCATATCAACCCGGCGCAAGTTGATGCCAGAGTGGTATTAGGAATTCCCCAGGGGGAGTTTGGTTCCTGATGCTAATGTAGGGAACCATGTGGATTCTACATTTGGGATCCAGGGTTCGGGGTTGGACAGTCGTTGTCTGGTAATATGAGTCTAAGTAGGGTCCACATGACACATGTTCAGGGTGGGAGGTGCCTCTGTACTAAAAAATTTATGGATTCATATTCCTAGTAGATAAGAACTTGTTTCTATACATAAAATTTCCCATTAAAAAAAAAGAAACAAAAAAATTTCCCATTTTTAGTAGGCCTTTACAAAAGGAAATGGTGCCATATTATATTGCTGGTGCATTTGAGGGTAGGAATGACAGATAACACAATCTCTGTGCCCTGGTTTTGACCTGTGCTTTTATCCCAAGCAAGGCTTTTTCCTCTAGGTTTTTATACCAAGTAGAACCAAAACAGGTGAAGGTAAAGAAAAAAATATATAAATAAAAAAGTAATTTTAAAAAAAAGGATGGAAAAGCCTACCTTTACATTTTGGAATAAACACACTAAGAGACATTACTATAGAGGTATAAAACATACAAAGGAAATATAGGTATCCCCATTAAGTCTTTTGAGCAATTCTTTTCTTTTTGTTTTTGTTTTTGGGTCACACCGGGTGGTGCTCAGGCGTTACTCCTGGCTATCTGCTCAGAAATAGCTCCTGGCAGGCACGGGGGACCATATGGGACTCCGGATTCAAACCAATCACCTTAGGTCTTGGATCGGCTGCTTGCAAGGCAAACGCCGCTGTGCCATCTCTCCAGCCCCGAGATATTATTTCTTTTAATAAAATCTTTAATTAAGCACCATAATTACAAGCATGATTGTAGTTGGGTTTCAGTCATAAACAGAACACCCCCCTATGGGGGTAGTGCTAGAGGTAAGGTGTCTGCCTTGCAAGCACTAGCCAAGGAAGGACCGCAGTTAGATCCCCCGTTGTCTCATATGGTCCCTCCAAGCCAGGGGCAATTTCTGAGCACTTAGCCAGGAGTAACCCCTGAGCATCAAATGGGTGTGGCCTGAAAAAACAAACAAACAAAAACAGAACACCCCTCTTCACCAGTGCAACATTCCCACCATCAATGCCCCTGACCTCCCTCCTCCCCCTCCCCTGTCTGTATTTGATATAGGTATTCTACTTCTTTTTAGATATTCTTGTGGGTAGTGAGATATAGGGCACACTGTGGTCTTGTTGAGTTTGAGAAATGGTTTGCAGAAGTAAGGGATCAGGTAGTGTCCTTGACTGGGGGTCCTTCTGGAGCTGAATCCAGTAGCATGTAACAGTCCACATTTAGGGGTGTGTGTGAGAGGAGGAGGAATTTGGAAGAGGAGAGAGAGAGAGAGAGAGAAAGAGAGAGAGAGAGAGAGAGAGAGAAGGAGAGAAACAGTGACAGAGAAACATGTTTGAGAAAGAATATTGGCTTTTTCCAAGTCTAGATCTCTGCTTGAAAATATTAAAGTACATCTCAGGAGGATAGATATGGGTGACATGTCCATGGGCACCAAATACGTGGGCTAGTAACACAAATATTTCTAATTTTTTGGTCTCTATTATTGTAGTTTAGAATATTTATTATTTCCAAATAGTTACTTGAGTCTTTACACATATCCATTTTATTACTTATTTATCTGTTAATTTGTGTTATTCAGTCTTTAATTTATTTAATGAAATGCTTATTATTTATTTTTATGTCCTTTCATATTGATCTTTCTATTGCTTTTTGCTATTCTTTTTGTCTTGAGTGCTTCTTAAAAGAATAAAATGCTTCATTTAGCTTTGTTGATTATAATAATTATACTTTATGTAAGTTCTGTTTCAGAAATTCTTAGTATTATTTATGTTTGAAACATTTGTTCGTTGCCCTTAAATTTAAGTTAGTGATTCATTTCAGGTTTTATAGTATGTTTAAGGACTCATTTGATTTTTGTTGTTGTTTTGGGGCCACACACTGTGGTGTTCAGAACAGACTCTGTGCTCAGGAATCACTCCTGGCCATTTTCAGGAGACCATATGAGATGCCATGAATTGAATTTAAGTCAAGCACATGCATGATATGCACCTTATCTGCTGCTTATCACTCTATCTCCTGAAAAAGTTATTTAAATGTTTTTTTTGTAATTGATTAGTTGTTTCCTTAGGGAAATATGAGTTTTATTTTTTCTCATTGATTAAATTGATTACAACCTAGGAGCATTGACTGATTATTATTTTTATTATAAAGGAGTATGAAAAGGAGTTTTTGTTTTACTTGAGAACTGTGTGCTTCTAGAACTGAAATTCTTTTTGTATGTATCTCATATGGAATAGCACTAGCTTACTATTCAATTCAAATGCTGCTAGAAGGTTAACCAAAAATCTATGTTAAACTTTTAGACACTTAATATTTTCTCCAAACATTTGTAAATTCAGTAGAGCAGATTTATGAAGTTGGAAGCACTGTCTATAATTATATCCTGGATAGTAAACAGGCTTTAATTTATTCTCTGCTTAATGCATAGTCTCACTTTGGCATTTTGCATCTATCACCTTTTGTCTAAAGCTGTGGAAAGGGATGAAGAAAAGTTGCTGGAAAATTCTTGACATGTTTTGGAGACAGTGAATATAGAACTGTGATTTGAGTTTAGGATTAACATAAGGAAACAGTTGGAGATGAAACTGTGTCCAAGCTGTGAAGATGTTTATATTTGTATTTAAGGAGGTCAAACTTTACCCTGTCAGTAATGGAGTATTTTGAGTAGGGTTAGAGTAAGATAGTATCATGATGCTTTATATGACTTTATATTAGATATCTCTGATTATATAATAGAGGAGGTAAAAAGATCACTGATTTAATGTAGGATGAGATAATGTGGACCTGAAACTGAGTTGGGGAAATTTTAATAAAGAGACAGGGTCAAGGGGCCCGAGTGGAGGTGCAGGTGGTAGGGCATTTGCCTTGCACGTGTTAACCTAGTACAAACCCTGGTTCAATCTCCTGGCATCTCATATGGTCCCCAAGCCAGGAGCAATTTCTGAGTGCATAGACAGGAGTAATCCCTGAACATCTCTGGGTATGACTCCAAAACCAAAAAAAAAAAGGGGGTTCAGAGAGATAATACAGAGTTCAAGGCACTTACTTGCCTTTCATGCTGCCCAACCTTGTAGATCTCTGAAACTATATATGATCCCCTGAGTACAGAACCAGGAGCAATCCCTGAACAGTCCTGGTGTAAACAAATTTCTTAAAATATGTAAATTAATACAAAGAGACTTGTTAGACTTGGTAATTTATTGGACAGGTTAAAGAAAGAGTAAAGCTTATAAAGACATCAGGTCATAAATCCTTGGTCACTAAAAATAAATAATAGAACAAGACAAGTGTCACAAGGGAGATATATTTATGTCCTGATTTACTTGTCCTTTAAATGCAATACTGTTTTGATTATATTATAGGAATCACACCAGCTGTGATTGGGGCACTTGAAACAATTCTGGGGGACTAGCAGCATATGGTCTGGTGTGAGGTGCTGGGCCTGGCCAAGGATGGGAGGAAGAAAGACAATTTAGGGTCTTTGAATTCCCAAGTACCAGGTATACTCTGGGGACCATGTGGTACTGGGAATTGAACTGAGGAATAATTTGTCTTATGGTTTGAGCTATCCCCCCAGCTCTTTACTTTTTTGACATGTAAGATTATAATTTTACAAAATGAGCAACCATGTGTATAGAGCTATGATCAGAAATAGACAATTAAAATAAATAAAAATAACCTGAAGCAGATCAAGCGAAAAATTAATAAGAAAGTACACATTGTGTAGCATAACTGTCCTTATATATAACTATAAAAAATTTATATTTTAATTAAGTGTTCCACTTATATTGAAATAAATTTATATTACATTGACATTCTTATAAGATAACTATAAAACATGTACAATAAAAACAAAGCACAAGACTTACAATAGCTAATATTATTTATAGACAGTAATGGAAGGAAGGAGGATTTTTTGTTTGTTTGTTTTGTTTGCGGGAGGCACACTCAAAGGTGCTCAGGTGTTACTCCTTACTCTGCACTTAGAAATTGCTCCTGGCTCAGGGGACCATATGGGATGCTGGGGGATCTAACCCTCTGTACATCCTGGGTTAGCCATGTGCAAGGCAAACGCTCTACCACTGTGCTACCACTCTTACCTATTTATTATTTTTTAATAACAACTTCTTTATTTAAGCAGTGTATTTACAGAAATGCTCATAATTTTTTTTTTTTGGTTTTTGGCCCACACCCGGCAGTGCTCAGGGGTTACTCCTGTCTGTTTGCTCAGAAATAGCTCCTGGCAGGCACGGGGGACCATATGGGACACCGGGATTCGAATCAACCACCTTAGGTCCTGGATCGGCTGCTTACAAGGCAAACACCACTGTGCTATCTCTCTGGGCCCAGAAATGCTCATAATTAATTTTCAGTCATAGAATGTAAACTGTCCTTTACTGGTGTAACTTTCCCACAACCAATGTTCTCTATTTCAGGAAAGGAGATTTTGTGGAAGCCTTTTGAGACTTAGAAAAGAACATTTTATAGAATGGGTTTGCATGCCCCAGTCTTTGTTCTAAGAACATATTTAGCAGAGACTGCCAAAATCCCAACTGAAAACTTGAAATCTTCCTGGTTCTAGAAAATCATAAGATAATATCAATAACAAATAAAGTTAAAAATTTAAAGTAAATGGACCGCAGTTCGATCCCCTGGCATCCCATATGGTCCCCCAAGCCTGGAGCGATTTCTGAGCGCATTGCCAGAGTAACCCTGAGCATCACTGGATGTGTCAAAACAAAACAAAACAAAACAAAAAATTTAAAGTCATACTTCAGCAATAAGGGAAGCCAGAAAACAAGAATGTTTATAAAAAGTTTTGGTTTTATTTTATATTTAGGCATATATATTATGCATAAACACTAATTTACATATGTGCTAATCAAATTAAAAATATCACAAAGAAAGATAAAAAGACTGAACAGAAATTTTAGTTGCTGTTTCAGAAATTATAAGATTAATATTATAATAATTTTGAGGTTATTATTATCAATGATCAAATTATCAAAATTTGATAACAAAGAAAAGAGAACATTTTTTAGAAAAATAACATGAGACAACTACTAGACTATATATATTATTCGGAATATAGTCCAAAATTAATCAAAAGATACTACTAAGCCAACAACCCATTTTCAAGGAAAAAACACCAAGTGATTTGAGCCCAATGTTTGAAATAAACAAAGTAATCTCCAACATGTTATAACAACATTCAATCATGGAATGGAAAATATGTTAATAATAATCAAACAAAAGAAATATTAGCAGAAAATAAATCTATTTTTGAAAATATAGGATCACAAATTTAATAAGTTAAAAGTAAATCTGAACTTGAAAAGTTCTTAAGCTTGAGTGGAGAGAAGAAATAGTAAACATGAAAAATAAAGTTTCTATCATTACTCTCCTTTTTCACATGCTGTCCTTATTTTAAAGATTCTGTGTTTCTACTTCCAAGTTGTTGTTTTTTTCTTTTCTAAATATCCCTTAGGTACTACTTAGAGCAGGGGTCTTCAAACTTTTTAAAGTGGGGGCTGGATTACAGTCCCTTAGAGAGCTGGAGGGCCGGACTATATGAGATACTAATTCCTACTCACACTGCACATCTCTTATATAAATAAAATGAAAACCATTTATAAATAAACAGATCATGCACTAGTATTTCAATGGGAACTGTGGGCCTGCTTTTGGCTAATGAGATGGTCAATGTCTGGTTCCATATTTGTCACTGCCAGCTGTAACAAGTGATGCAAGTGGGCATCAGTTAATCTTGATCTGGTTGGAGACTTCAGATGTTTCATTCTTGAAAAAGTCTGTTCACAGGCATAAGTGCTACCAAAGATGGTTACCATTTTGAGTGCATGGTTCCTGATATTTGGATATGTCTCAGAGAGGAGAGATGCATAGAAATTCAAAAGGTTACTTGACTTAAATGCGTCTTTCAGAGAGTCACAATTCTGCAGTTCAGCCAGTTCCATTTGGTAAATTGTAAGGACATTTTCAATCTCAACAGAAAATGGGTTACGAAAAAGCTGTATGTCCTGTTCATGGATATGAAGCTCTTTGAATCTAAGTTGAAACTCCTTTTGCAACAATTCTAGTGAAGCCAGACATGTTTCCTTTGGGAATGCAACCAATGGTTTGTCCGCTGACAGGTTTTGAGTTGTTGGGAGATGACTGAAGTTCTCCTCCTGAGCTTGTTTGATGAGAAGGCCTAATTTTACTTCAAATGCTTTCACATGCAATGCCATATCACAGATGAGCTTCCCCTTGCCTTGAAGTTGCAGATTGAAACTGTTGAGTAGCTCTGTTATATCTGTCAGAAAGGCAAAGTGCCATTTCCATTCTGCATCATTGAGCTCTGGTACTTCTTGGTTTTTTGAAAGTAGAAAAGCTGTAATCTGCGGAAGTAAGTCATAGAAACAGTTCAAAACTCTCCCTCTACTCAGCCAACAGACTTCTGTGTGGTACAGAACATCTTCATGGGCAACATTTACATCAGATAGAAATTCCTGAAATTGTCTGTGGTTTAGTACATGAGTTCTAATGTAATTAACACAAGATACCACAATTTTCATAACAGAGTCCCACTTCAGTGATTTACAACACAGGTGGATGTGGCAATTGGATGAGGATGGTTATGTTTGTCCATCTCTTGTGTAATGTGAGCAATTACTCCTCTCTTAGACCCCACCATGCTAGGAGCACCATCAGTTGTTACACTGACTAGTTTAACCCAGTCCAGCTCCAAACCATTCACAGTTTGGCAAACCTTTTTAAATATATCCACTCCTGTGGCTATACCTTTGATACTTTGCAGTGCAGCAAGCTCTTCTGTGACTTCAAAAATACTCATTTGTCCCACACATATAAATGAGAAGTTGGGCAGAATCATGAACATCATTGCTTTCATCGAGTGCCAAGGAAAAATAGCAATGTTTCTTTGCAGAGTATTGCAAATGGTGCAGCAAATTTTCTCCCATTTCTTCAATCCTTCGTGTCATTGTAACTCCTGAAAGGCTCACTGTACTAAATAAATCGGCCTTCTCTAGACACATCTCTTTGGCAACAGAAATAAAGCATTCTTTAACAAATTCTCCCTCCACAAATGGTTTGCCATTGCACGCTATTAGCTTGGCAACTTGAAAACTTGCCCACAGTGAGGAAGTATTTAACTGCTTCTGCTTCACAAAAATATTTTGCTGAGTCATCAGTGTATGTTTCAGTTGTAATATTTTATCTTTTCTCACTTTTCCAACCAAACAATCATATTTATCTTTATGTTGAGTTTGATAGTGGCATCTCAAATTGTATTCTTTGAACACAGCAACTATATTCTGGCATATCAGACACACAGCTTTTTCTTTGTACTGCATAAAAAATTGTAAATCCACTGTTCTTTGAATATCCTGCACTCGCCATCAATTTTTCATTTTCTTGACATCATTGTTTCCTAGGGATTCCAAACTGATATTAGTGAAATACAAATATGTGTGTATATATACACACATAGTGTATGAACCCCCATTAGTCCCTGATGTGAACACTTACCTCTTGCAGGCTTTTCTAAGCAGACCAGCTCAGTCCCTGATATTTCAGTTATATCTCCCTATATAATGCCCAAATTCATATGTTTGGAATCAGCATGTGAACACTGAAAAGGAATTGCAAAATGCATATAAAATTTTCAATGTAACCCCTTTAAAATGCTTCAGCATTGAACCCCGAATTTTCCACATGGGCAATTCAGCACCGAACCCCTAACCTCCCAACCACCGCCCACTCCCTAACTTTGATTTCAGCACTGAACGCCTCATGACTCCCAAAGGGGAATTTTCATCTGAGTCACCCACAGCCCAATTGGGCAGAACCCCCCATCTGGCAAAAATTTATTTCTATGGCACTTTTGACTGACCTTTGGCAGTGGAGGGAGTGGAGGAAAACCTCACTGACAGGCAGGCACAGCATACAGACACCACGTTGCCTGGGAGTGGAGCAGGCGCCTTTTTACATCATATAGTCATCCACATGTGGTACTCCTCACCACGTTGCATCTGGCGCTCTCCAGTGACATCATCAGCAACGTGCAAGGGCGCATCAGTGTCCCTCTCAACACTGCCCTCACGCCTACCCTCCCAGCACACAACATGTCGTGGGCGGAGGCGGTTGATGTCATCCCTGAGAAACCGTGACACTGAGAGTATATGCTGGCAGGTATCTTGGCAACCAAACAGTGCTCATTGCTGGCAGGCCGTATCAGACTCCTACATGGCCTGTGGGCCGTAGTTTGAAGAGCCCTGTCTTAGAGGGTTAATTTAATGGTGGTAAATTTCACTCACTGTTGTTTGAAAGTTCCTTTGTTACTCTTTAAATATCATCACTGTGACGATCTACCTTTGTAGAGTAGTTTTAGTTGGTCTTTTTCACTCAGCAATATTATGAGTCATGCTCAGCAGTGTTTGGTGATTACTTCAGACTAGGGAGATATTATGCACTGGGAATTGAATCAGAGTGAGCCACTTGCAAGGCAAGTACCTTAACCCCTATACTCTCTCATTTGTGCTAGTTAATACTTTCTATGCATCATGCCTTTTTCCATTTGACTTGAGTATCTATTAAAAAACTTGTTAGATAGTCTTATAGGTTCTTTTACATGTGATTCTGCTTTTCTCTTATTTGTAGAGTTTTCTTTTCTATTCATTTTTTTCTCTTTTAGTCATAATGACTTGGTGCATCTTTTTGGTTCTATTTTATTTGTAGGTCTTCAGAGCTCTTCAAAATTTATATATTTTGGTATACACTCCTTTCTCAGCTCAGGGAAGTTCTAAGATACTATTTCTTCTTTCAAGAATCCTGTCTTGGGGCCGGTGAGGTGGCGCTAGATGTAAGGTGTCTGCCTTGCAAGCACTCGCCAAGGAAGGACCGCGACCGTGGTTCGATCCCCCAGCATCCCATATGGTCCCCTCAAGCCAGGGGCAATTTCTGAGTGCTTAGCTAGGAGTAACCCCTGAGCATCAAATGGATGTGGCCCGAAAAAACAAACAAAAAACAACAAAACAACAACAACAAAAAGAATCCTGTCTCATTATCTTCTGGCATTTATAGGATTTAGATATTGTTACTTTAGATTCTTACCCTTATAAATATTATATTATTATTATAAATATTATTTTTGTGCTTTTTGCAAGTTGTTAGATTCAAACAAGTGGGGCCACATTCTGTATGTCTTTCAGCCTTTTGAGAGCTCTATTTTTTACGTAAAAGTAAAGCTCTCTTAGTGATTTTCCCTTAGGCTTTATTACTATAAAGACCATAGTGCAATGTGTTGTTGATGAACTCTATAAGCAGCAGTTTTGAGAGATTGCTAAAATGACACCTAGCAGCAGTCTCAATCCCCATTTATACCCTATATTCTTATATACAGATACTTTGCTTACCATTTGGAGTTTCAAGTATCAAATTTCAGAATTGGGGTACCAGATCTTTGAAGTATCTTCCAACTCTTTCGATTTATACACTCTAGACTCTATGATTGCCTCTGGATAATGTCCTTTGGAATATTTTTATTGAAGTTTTGTCAGAGTTTCGGATTAAGTTCCTACATATATTGCACCCAAGTTTTGACAAAGATTTTCAATGATTGCAGGTGTTTTTTATTTTTATAGTTTTAACCATAGTTCTTTTATGTCATCTTGACTCCTCCACTTCATAATTGTAGTGTATCATGAATTCTATTTAATTTATCTTAGTAGAGACTGAGAAAATGCATTAAATACATAGGACTGGAACATGTAAACAGTGATGAAAAAGATGATGTTAAAACTGATCATTATATTTGGTCAAATTTAAGGACAACATGTAATATATGCCTTCTTGTTACCATAACAATCCAATATATTAACTAGATGGACTCAATTAAGAAACAATTCCAGATTATAATGTAGGATGTTAGACTATCTAATTCTTAGCGTCTCTAGACTTATTTATAACATAAACTGCTATTACTTATTTCTAGAACCTTTTTTTATTTTTCTAAGGTGGGTATGATTTGAATTTCTAACTCACTACCAACTAATATGAAGGCTTTGGGTTTATAAGAAAATGTTGAAAATCAGTGGTTTAGGGCTGAAAGTGAGGAGAATGGAGTTTGTATTTTCTTACTTTATTATTTTATTTAAAGAACATGTGCCACATCATGCAGCATAAGATACCTCCAGATGTACCCACAGATTTTCCTGGAGCAATTAGCTGATATATCCCCAAGAAATATTTTAGCCAGCAGGTCCATTGGTGGATGTTAATTATACCCCCTATGTGGATTACTGGCAATATTTCTGAAATTCATAATATGATAGTGACATTACAATTTCTTTCTTATAATTTGGCACATTCTGTCTCTTTTAAAAATTACACACCAAAATATGGCCTCTGACAATGACTCTGCTCAGGGAAATTTTCAGTACCAAAACTCTGCAAAGAGTTTCCCCTTGACCAAATAAATCTGCATCTCAAAAGCCCAGGGTCAGCTACTTGCAAACCTGCTTTTCTGGTTTTAGCTTCTAGGTGGTAAATAGTTTCTATCTTCCTTGCTAGTTGTTATCTGGCCAACTCCAAATTGTATCAAAACAATCTTTTGTCATAAGATCCTCCTTTCTAAACTAGCTACACCCCTTTCTGCTTATGCTACTTCCTCCTTCCAAGGCCGGGATTCTTTTCACCTGTATTGACTAGTTTGATATGTATATTTTAGGCCTGCTATCATTGTGTCCCTTCTATGACTCCCTGCCTTTTGTCAATGCAGAAATTCCTTTCATACCTGAGACTGGGTTGACTGTGTGTGTGTGTGTGTGTGTGTGTGTGTGTGTGTGTAAAAGTAAAAGTAAAATTGTCTCACGTCTATTTAAGATGTGGGTCCTCATACAATTTATTTTGTGTGGTTTCATTATTTCATATTTTATATTTGGCCACTCGTGTTGAAAAGGGAACAACAAATAGTTACACCACCCCCCTACTTATGCCTGCCTTTTTGTATCTAACCCTTTTTGTCCTAAAGAGGGACTCGTGTTACCTTAGCGGAAGTCATCTCCACCCCTCTCTTCCCCCTCCCCTTCCTATGGTATCTAAGGATGAACAAAGAAAGCCACGTGGTCCTTTGCCTCTGTTTGGTTCTGAACAAGCATTGAACCCTGGCCGGCCAGAATAAAGAACCCACTTGAGCTTTTGCCTGAGTGACTGTCTCTTCATTTCTCCACTTCGGAGCAGCATCTGGACTACTGAGCCTTTCATTTTGGCGAGCCAGTCAGGAGCCCTTGATATGCCCGAAGCGGAGTGGTGAACCAACGACTTGGTGGGGTTCTAAGCAGTGTGTCTTGTGTTGTTGATCATGATTTGGTGTGTGTTAGAAATAGAAATAGGGGAATGATGGTAGTTTGACTGAGGGCTTGAAAGTCCACACTTGACATGGATTCTGGTTGGTAGTAAACTGCTGTGGTGAACCCTATTTCTTTTATTTGATGTGTGTGTTGGAAATAGAAATAGGGGATTGGTGGAAGTGTGACTGAGGACTTGAAAGTCCCCACTCTACGTGGTTTCCAGGTAGTAGTGAACTGACGGGTTCAAAAACTATAGGTCACGACCCTGTAGTCGCCCAGGAGCTCAAATTTGCCGCAGCGGGAAGATGCTCCCGGGCTGCCGTGGTGAACCCTATTTCTTTTCATTGGAGATCTTTGTCTGTGGTTCTGTGTTCTGTGTTTTCTTTGTCTGATTTAAACATGGAGGGAAACTCTAAGAAAAAAAAATGCTACCTCTCCTTAGGCCAGAAAAATTGTGTATTAAACCGGCTTTGTTATTTAAGGGACATGGCGGAGGGTGAGGGAGATTGTAAACTCCAGATTTCTCAATGGCCATCGGGGGTAAATTTTCCCTGGAGAGTTTCTGGACTTTGCAATCACCCAACTTTCCTGCCATGTGTTAAGGCCAGAAAGAAACGGGGCTAAATGGCAGCTTTTTAGCTGAAGAAAAAAAAAAGTGCTTTTTAAACTCTCCAGCCTGAAGGAATTCACCAAGCACCCAGGGCAATGGCTATTGTCCTCCCCGACTCACCTTGCTGGGAAATGTGGGTGTAGGCAAAGTAATCCCAGTAGGTCCTTTACATATCAAAAAGAAATTTAGTTAATGGTTTGGAAGTCAGAAAAAAAAATTTTTTTAAGCGTTTAAATTTCTAACCTAAAAGTTTGTTTAAATGAACAATTGGGTAAAAAATGTTGCAAATTATTGTGGTTGAACTTTTTAAACAATATTATTAACTTTGTGAATGCATGTTATTGTTACAGTATCTCAATTCCACATCAAATTTATCTCACCAAACTTAATGGTGGATTTTAAGGTAGCTTTAATGTGAAAATCTTGATGGTACTAGGTTGTGAATGCCCAAAGAAAAAGAAATCAATAAAATCTGGTCCCGCTAGGTGCAAAAATATTCAGCAAAGTAATTCCAAATTGGCAGCAGACAATTTAAAGCTCTGTTCCTAGGGCCCTAATGCTAAGTTCTAGTCTGAGTTCAGTGCATGTGGCGGTTTTTTAGCATCAAAACCACTCCCAAAGAATGAGTGGAGAACTTAAAATAAAAAAGAAAAGAAAAGAAGGAGCGTGAAAAAATAGCATGAAGGTAGGGCGTTTACCTTGCATGCAGAAAAGAAAGTGGCTGAATACAGAAAGTTTAAGAATGTGCAAAAAAATTTTTTTAAATGTGTACTAGGAAGAATCTATATAATCAAAATAAATGATTATTATTAATATACCTTTAGGTTAACATAAAATAAGTGCAAATGTTTTTAAGCATGTTATACTATTGTCATGCTATTGAGTGAAGAATGGGGTAAGAAGAAATCTTATGAACATCTAAAAATAATAATAATAATAAAAGCTATTTTTAAGAAAAATAGTCAAGAATTTAAAAGAATCATTAAAGTTCAGTTTAAAAGTTTTTAAAAATTGGAGTGAGTGAGAAATGGCTGCATGTGGGGGTTTCCAGGCAGAGTGCTGATTGCTCTACCTGCAGAGTCTCCACGCGGCTGTGCTTCTTCTGAGGAAACTGAGCGCCTGAAGGGAGACCTGTCCTACCCTTCTCTGTCTTTCCTGAACTCTGGAAGCTCTCCTCAGAGCCCTGGGAAGCGAACCCCAAAGAAACTACATTCGGAAGCTACCCAGCGAGCCAGTGAGTGAGTGAGAAATGGCTGCATGTGGGGGTTTCCAGGCAGAGTGCTGATTGCTCTACCTGCAGAGTCCCCACTGGGCTGTGCTTCTTCTGAGGAACTGAGCACCTGAAGGGAGCCCTGTCCTACCCTTCTCTGTCTTTCCTGAACACTGGAAGCTCTCCTCAGAGCCCTGGGAAGCGAACCCCAAAGAAACTACATTCGAAAGCTACCCAGCGAGCCAGTGAGTGAGTGAGAAATGGCTGTATGTGGGGGTTTCCAGGCAGAGTGCTGATTGCTCTACCTGCAGAGTCCCCACCGGGCTGTGCTTCTTCTGAGGAACTGAGCACCTGAAGGGAGCCCTGTCCTACCCTTCTCTGTCTTTCCTGAACTCTGGAAGCTCTCCTCAGAGCCCTGGGAAGCAAACCCCAAAGAAAATACATTCGGAAGCTTCCCAGCGAGCCAGTGAGTGAGTGAGAAATGGCTGCATGTGGGGGTTTCCAGGCAGAGTGCTGATTGCTCTACCTGCAGAGTCTCCACCCGGCTGTGCTTCTTCTGAGGAAATTGAGCGCCTGAAGGGAGCTCTGTCCTACCCTTCTCTGTCTTTCCTGAACTCTGGAAGCTCTCCTCAGAGCCCTGAAAAGCGAAGCCCAAAGAAACTACATTTGGAAGCTACCCAGCGAGCCAGAAAGTGAGCACCTGAAGGGAGCCCTGTCCTACTCTTCTCTGTCTTTCCTGAACGCTGGAAGCTCTCCTCAGAGCCCTGAGAAGGGAACCCCAAAGAATCTACATTAGGAAGCTTCCCAGCGAGCCAGTGACTCTCCTCAGAGTCCTGGGAAGTGAACCCTAAAAATACAGCATTCTGAAGCTGCCCAGCAAGCGAGTGAAAACTACGCCTGACCAGTGGGGCCCGACTGTGAAAAACTGTGAGTGCTGTGTGTGTGTGTCTCTCTGCTATCCTGTTGCGTGAACCTCCTGAGAGTGGGCTGAAAAGAGGCTCCAGAAGGCACTTAGCTCCACTTCGCTATGCAGCCGTGCGCTCTTTCTAAAATAAGAACACCATCACAGGAAGAAAAAAACCACACTAAGAACTGTGCTGGATCACAGAAGCAAGAATTTCTCTCCAGACTGTCTACTCTGCTGTGTGCTCGGGCCTAAGATTTGATCCTGTGTGAGGCTTCATCCACGGAGGACTCCCCAACCTTGGAGGCTAGTCGGCCCATCCAGAAAGGGCGGAGCCAGAGAAGTGTGTTGCCTGCATCATATAACCAATGAATACCACCACAACACGTAGAAACACCCACAATACAAGTGTGACAATGGGGAAACAACGCAGGCCAGCATCATACATAGAGAATGAAGATAACAATTCTGATGACCAGTTAACGACCAACAAACTAATCAATTTCTCAGATAAGGACTTTAGAGTAGCAATATGGAATATTCTCAAAGAACTCAAAGAAAACATGAATAGAGTAGAACAGAACACTAATAAGAATCAAGAAAATATGAAGACGATTTTCAGGGAGGGACTTCAGAGCATAAAAACCGGCTAACCTTTGCAAAAGCTGGCTCCCTGTGTGTGACACCAGGCGGGGAAAATCCGCGAAAGTACACCGGCCCAGTGGGGCTCAGCTGTGAAAGACTGTGAGTGTGACCTGTCTATGTCTGTCTACTGTCCTCTTGCGTGAAACTCTTGCGAGTGGGGCAAAAAGAGGCTCAGAGGAGCATGGCCGCTCCGCTTCGCTACGCGGCCGTGCACTCTTTCTAAGGAAAGAACTCCATTGCAACAAGAAGGAAAAATCACACTAAGAACGGCGCTATATCACAGAAGCAAACATTTCTCTCTGGACTGTCTTCTCTGTTGCATGCTCGGGCCTAAGATTTGACACAGTGTGAGGCTTCATCCACGGAGGACTCCCCTCCCTTAGAGGCAAGTCAGCCCATCCAGAAAGGGAGGAGCCAGAGGAGTGTGCTGCCTACATCATATAGACAATGAATACCACTACAACACGTAGAAAAATCCACAATACAAGTGTGACAATGGGGAAACAACGCAGGCCAGCATCAGACATAGAGAATGAAGATGACAATTCTGAGGACCAGATAATGACTGAACAACTAATCAACCTCTCAGATAAGGACTTTAGACTAGCAATATGGAAGGTGCTCAACAGACTCCAAGAAACCATGGATCGAGTTGAACAGAACACTAATAAGAACCAAGAAAATATGAAGGCAGAAATGACAAAACTCCAAACTGAAATAACATGTCAACTAACAGGACTGAAAAAGTCAGTAAACGAAGTGAATGACAAAATGGATAAGCTCTGGGACAGGGTATCAGAAGCTGAGAATAGACTTGGTGCTGTGGAAGATGAGATACATAACAATTCCATACAGCAGGAGAGATTGGACAAAAAACTTAAAGCAAATGAGCAGACAATGGAAAAATTAGTCAAAGAATGGGAACAGACGAAAATAGAAGTCTATGATAAGATCAACAGAAACAACTTAAGAATCATTGGAGTCCCAGAGACCCAGGAAGAAAATTTCCAGGAAGAATCAATGGTCAAGAACATCATTAAAGAGAAACTTCCAGAGCTAAAGAATATATGTGATCAAATCCTGCATGCCCGAAGAGTACCAACCAAAAGAGACCCCAGAAAAACCACCCCAAGACACATCCTAGTCACAATGACAAATCCCACAGATAGAGACAGAATTCTGAAAACAGCAAGATCAAAAGGGGAAATCATGTTCAAGCAAGCTTCCCTGAGATTTACAGCAGACCTGTCACCAGAAACGCTCAATGCCAGAAAGCAGTGGTGGGATATTGTGACAAGACTGAATGAAATGAATGCTTCACCCAGAATACTATACCCAGCAAAACTCACTTTCCGGTTTGATGGAAGAATACATGGTTTCACAGACAAAAAACAGCTCAGAAACTTCACAGACACAAAACCAGTCTTAAGAGAAAAACTGAAAGACCTAATCTAAGACAAGACTACCCAAAAGACACACCAAATTTTGAAATAAAGATGGTGTTAAATCCCAGGACAATTCTTTCTCTCAACGTCAATGGACTAAATGCACCAGTTAAGAGACACAGAGTGGCTAAATGGATCAAAAAACTCAATCCAACCTTCTGCTGCCTACAAGAAACGCACCTGAATAGTCAGAACAAACATAGACTCAAAATAAAAGGCTGGAGAAAAGTTATCCAAGCAAACAACACCCATAAAAAAGCTGGAGTGGCCATACTAATATCAGATCATGCAAACTTTATACTCAGGAAGGTTGTAAGGGACAAAGACGGACATTTTATATTAATCAAGGGGTACGTAGAGCAGGAAGAATTCACTCTCCTAAACATATATGCACCGAATGAGGGGCCAGCAAAATATTCAATACAACTGTTGACAAATCTGAAAAATAATATCAACAACAACACAATAATTGTGGGGGACCTTAACACGGCTTTGTCAACACTGGACAGGTCAACCAGACTGAAACCCAACAAGAATATACTAGACCTGAGGAGAGAAATGGAAGAAAGAGGCCTAGTGGATATATATAGCACACTCCATCCCCGGAAACCTGGGTACACATTCTTCTCCAATGTACATGGGACATTCTCCAGGATAGACTACATGCTGGCACATAAAACATACCTCCATAAGATCAAGAGGATAGAAATTTTGCAGACTACCTTCGCTGACCACAAGGCTCTGAAATTATTTGTGAACTCCAAAGGGACTCAGAAGAAACACTTTAACACCTGGAAGTTAAACAGCCTCATGCTCAATAACCAGTCGGTCCGAGATGAAATCAAGGAGGAAATAAAAAGGTTCCTGGAAACAAATGACAATAAAGACACAAACTATCAGAACTTATGGGACACAGCAAAAGCAGTACTGAGAGGAAAATTTATAGCTTTGCAAGCACACATCAGGAAGGAAGAAGGAGCTTACCTGAGTAGCTTAATGACACAGCTAATAGAACTAGAAAATGCTCAACAAAAGGACCCAAGAATAGGAAGACAGAAGGAAATAACAAAGCTGAGAGCAGAAATCAACGAAGTGGAAACTCAAAAAACAATCCGAAAGATCAACGAAAGCAGAAGTTGGTTCTTTGAAAAAATAAACAAGATTGATAGACCACTGGCAAACCTAACAAAGAAAGAGAGAGAGAGAAACTTGATAACTCGTATTAGGAATGAAAAAGGAGAGATCACTACTGATATGACAGAGATTCAAAGGGTAATCAGAAACTACTTTGAGAAACTCTACGCCACTAAAAATGAGAACCTGGAAGAAATGGATAAATTCTTGGACTCTTATAATCTTCCACGGTTGAAGGAAGAGGATGTAGCATATCTAAACACCCCCATCACCATTGATGAAATTAAAACAGTAATCAAATGTCTGCCGAAAAACAAAAGCCCAGGTCCAGATGGATTCACTAATGAATTCTATCAAACTTTCCAAGAGGAACTACTGCCAATCTTGGCAAGACTCTTTCATGAAATTGAACAAACAGAAACACTTCCAAATAGCTTTTATGAAGCCAACATCACCTTGATACCTAAACCAGACAGAGACGCTACCAAAAAAGAAAATTACAGACCAATATCACTGATGAATGCAGATGCAAAGATCCTCAACAAAATCTGGCAAATAGGATTCAATGCCTCGTTAAGAAGATCATCCACTACGATCAAGTAGGTTTCATTCCAGGAATGCAAGGCTGGTTTAACATCCGTAAATCTATCAACATAATACACAACATCAATAACAAGAAAAATAAAAACCACATGATCATATCAATAGATGCAGAGAAAGCATTTGATAAGGTCCAACACCCATTCTTGATCAAAACTCTCAGCAAGATGGGAATGGAGGGAACCTTTCTCAATATAGTGAAGGCCATCTACCACAAGCCAGTGGCAAATATTCTCCTCAATGGAGAAAAACTGAAAGCCTTCCCTCTAAATTCTGGCACAAGACAAGGCTGTCCTCTCTCACCACTCCTATTCAACATAGCACTGGAAGTACTTGCTATAGCGATTAGGCAAGAAAAGGATATCAAGGGAATCCAGATAGGAAAGGAAGAAGTCAAGCTCTCACTGTTTGCAGATGACATGATACTCTACTTAGAAAACCCTAAAGACTCTATCAAAAAGCTTCTAGAAACAATAGACTCATATAGCAAGGTGGCAGGCTACAAAATTAACACACAAAAATCAATGGCCTTTCTATATACCAATAGTAATAAAAATGAAATGGACATTAAGAAAACAACCCCATTCACAATAGTACCACACAAACTCAAATATCTTGGAATCAACTTGACTAAATATGTGAAGGACCTATACAAAGAAAACTATAAAACTCTGCTCCAAGAAATAAGAGAGGACACACGGAAATGGAAACACATACCCTGCTCATGGATTGGCAGGATTAACATCATCAAAATGTCAATACTCCCCAAGGCATTATACAGATTTAATGCCATCCCTCTAAAGATACCCATGACATTCCTCAAAGAAGTGGATCAGACACTTTTGAAATTCATTTGGAACAATAAACACCCTCGAATAGCTAAAGCAATCATTGGGAAAAAGAATATGGGAGGAATTACTTTTCCCAACTTTAAACTGTACTACAAAGCAACAGTTATCAAAACAGCATGGTATTGGAATAAGGATAGGTCCTCAGATCAGTGGAATAGGCTTGAATACTCAGAAAATGTTCCCCAGAGATACAACCATCTAATTTTTGATAAAGGAGCAGGAAATCCTAAATGGAGCAGGGAAAGCCTCTTCAACAAGTGGTGTTGGCACAATTGGATAGCCACTTGCAAAAAATTAAACTTAGACCCCAGCTAACATCATGTACAAAGGTAAAATCCAAATGGATTAAAGACCTCGATATCAGCCCCAAAACCATAAGATATATAGAACAGCACATAGGCAAAACACTCCAGGACATTACAGGCATCTTCAAGGAGGAAACTGCACTCTCCAAGCAAGTGAAAGCAGAGATTAACAGATGGGAATATATTAAGCTGAGAAGCTTCTGCACCTCAAAGGAAATAGTGCCCAGGATACAAGAGCCACCCACTGAGTGGGAGAAACTATTCACCCAATACCCATCAGATAAGGGGCTAATCTCCAAAATATACAAGGCACTGACAGAACTTTACAAGAAAAAAACATCTAACCCCATCAAAAAATGGGGAGAAGAAATGAACAGACACTTTGACAAAGAAGAAATACGCATGGCCAAAAGACACATGAAAAAATGTTCCACATCACTAATCATCAGGGAGATGCAAATCAAAACAATGATGAGATACCACCTCACACCCCAGAGAATGGCACACATCACAAAGAATGAGAATAAACAGTGTTGGCGGGGATGTGGAGAGAAAGGAACTCTTATCCACTGCTGGTGGGAATGCTGTCTAGTTCAACCTTTATGGAAAGCGATATGGAGATTCCTCCAAAAACTGGAAATCGAGCTCCAATACGATCCAGCTATACCACTCCTAGGAATATACCCTAGGAACACAAAAATACAATACAAAAACCCCTTCCTTACACCTATATTCATTGCAGCTCTATTTACCATAGCAAGACTCTGGAAACAACCCAGATGCCCTTCAACAGACGAATGGCTAAAGAAACTGTGGTACATATACACAATGGAATATTATGCAGCTGTCAGGAGAGATGAAGTCATGAAATTTTCCTATACATGGATGTACATGGAATCTATTATGCTGAGTGAAATAAGTCAGAGAGAGAGAGAAAAACGCAGAATGGTCTCACTCATCTATGGGTTTTAAGAAAAATGGAAAGACACCCTTGTAATAATAATTTTCAGACATAAAAGAGAAAAGAGCTGGAAGTTCCAGCTCACCTCAGGAAGCTCACCACAAAGAGTGATGAGTTTAGTTAGAGAAATAACTACATTTTGAACTGTCCTAATTTTGAGAATGTATGAGGGAAATGTAGAGCCTGTTTAGGGTACAGGCGGGGGTTGGGTGGGGAGGAGGGAGATTTGGGACTTGGGTGATGGGAATGTTGCACTGGTGATGGGTGGTGTTCCTTTTATGACTGAAACCCAAACACAATCATGTATGTAATCAAGGTGTTTAAATAAAAAAAAAAAGAAAAAAAAAAGAAAAAAAAAAGAAAATATGAAGACAGAAATCACAAAACTCCAATCTGAAATAACATGTCAACTAACAGGCCTGAAAAAATCAGTAAACGAAGTGAATGACAAAATGGATAAGCTCTGGGACAGGGTATCAGAAGCTGAGAATAGACTTGGTGCTGTGGAAGATGAGATACACAACAATTCCATACAACAGGAGAGATTGGAAAAAAAACTTAAAACAAATGAACAGATAATGAAAAAATTAGTCAAAGAATGGGAACAGATGAAAATAGAGGTCTATGATAAGATCAACAGAAACAACTTAAGAATCATTGGAGCCCAGAGAGCCAGGAAGAAAATTTCCAGGAAGAATCAACGATCAAGAACATCATTAAAGAGAAACTCCCAGAGCTAAAGAATATATGTGATCAAATCCTGCATGCTCGAAGAGTACCAACGAAAAGAGACCCAAGAAAAACCACCCCAAGACACATCCTAATCACAATGACAAATCCCACAGATAGAGACAGAATTCTGAAAACAGCAAGATCAAAAGGTGAAATTACATTCAAGCAAGCATCCTTGAGATTTACAGCAGACCTGTCACCAGAAACACTCAATGCCAGAAAGCAGTGGTGGGATATTGTGACAAGACTGAATGAAATGAATGCTTCACCTAGAATACTGTACCCAGCAAAACTCACTTTCCGGTTTGACGGAAGAATACATAGTTTCACAGACAAAAAACAGCTCAGAAACTTTACAGACTCAAAACCAGTGTTAAGAGAAAAACTGAAAGACCTAATTTAAAACAAGACTAACCAAAAGACACACCAAATTTCGATATAAAGATGGCATTAAATCCCAGGACAATTCTTTCTCTCAATGTCAATGGACTAAATGCACCAGTTAAGAGACACAGAGTGGCTAAATGGATCAAAAAACTCTATCCAACTTTCTGCTGCCTACAAGAAACGCACCTGAATAGTCAGAACAAACATAGACTCAAAATAAAAGGCTGGAGAAAAGTTATCCAAGCAAACAACACCCATAAAAAAGCTGGAGTGGCCATACTAATATCAGATAATGCAAACTTTATACTCAGGAAGGTTGTAAGGAACAAAGATGGACATTTTATATTAATCAAGGGGTATATAGAGCAGGAAGAAATAACTCTCCTAAACATATACGCACCAAATTAGGGGCCAGCAAAGTATTTAAAACAACTGTTGACAAATCTGAAAAACAATATCAATAACAACACAATAATTGTGGGGGACCTCTAACACTGCTTTGTCAACACTGGATAGGTCAACCAGACTGAAACCCAACAAGAATATACTAGACCTGAGGAGAGAAATGGAAGAAAGAGGCCTAGTGGATATATATAGGACACTCCATCCCCAGAAACCTGGGTACACATTCTTCTCCAATGTACATGGGACATTCTCCAGGATAGACTACATGCTGGCACATAAAACATACCTCCATAAGATCAAGTGGATAGAAATTTTGCAGACTACCTTCGCTGACCACAAGGCTCTAAAATTATTTGTGAACTCCAAAGGGACTCAGAAGAAAAACTTTAACACCTGGAAGTTAAACAGCCTCATGCTCAATAACCAGTGGGTCCGAGATGAAATCAAAGAGGAAATCAAAAGGTTCCTGGAAACAAATGACAATAAAGACACAAACTATCAGAACTTATGGGACACAGCAAAAGCAGTACTGAGAGGAAAATTTATAGCTTTGCAAGCACACATCAGGAAGGAAGAAGGAGCTTACCTGAGTTTAAGGACACAGCTAATAGAACTAGAAAGTGCTCAACAAAAGGACCCAAAAATAGGAAGACAGAAGGAAATACCAAAGCTGAGAGCAGAAATCAACGAAGTGGAAACCCAAAAAACAATCCGAAAGATCAACGAAAGCAGAAGTTGGTTCTTCGAAAAAATAAACAAGATTGATAGACCACTGGCAAACCTAACAAAGAAAGAGAGAGAGAAACTTGATAACTCGTATTAGGAATGAAAAAGGAGAGATCACTACTGATATGACAGAAATTCAAAGGGTAATTAGAAACTACTTTGAAAAACTCTATGCCACTAAAAATGAGAACCTGGAAGAAATGGATAAATTTTTGAACTCTTATAATCTTCCACGGTTGAAGGAAGAGGATGTAGCATATCTAAACACCCCCATCACCATTGATGAAATAAAAATGGTAATCAAAGGTTTGCCCCAAAACAAAAGCCCAGGCCCAGATGGATTCACTAATGAATTCTTTCAAACTTTCCAAGAGGAACTACTACCAATCCTAGAAAGACTCTTTCATGAAATTGAACAAACGGAAATACTCCCAAACAGCTTTTATGAAGCCAACATCACCCTAATACCTAAACCAGACAGAGATGCTACGAAAAAAGAAAATTACAGACCAATATCGCTGATGAATGCAGATGCAAAGATCCTCAACAAAATCCTGGCAAATAGGATTCAATACCTCATTAAGAAGATCATCCACTACGATCAAGTAGGTTTCATCCCAGTAATGCAAGGATGGTTTAACATCCGTAAGTCTATCAACATAATACACAACATCAACAACAAGAAAAATAAAAACCACATGATCATATCAATAGATGCAGAGAAAGCATTTGACAAGGTCCAACACCCATTCTTGATCAAAACTCTCAGCAAGATGGGAATGGAAGGAACCTTTCTCAATATAGTTAAGGCCATCTACCACAAGCCAGTGGCAAATATTATCCTCAATGGAGAAAAACTAAAAGCCTTCCCTCTAAATTCTGGCACAAGACAAGGCTGTCCTCTCTCACCACTCCTATTCAACATAGCACTGGAAGTACTTGCTATAGCGATTAGGCAAGAAAAAGATATCAAGGGAATCCAGATAGGAAAGGAAGAAGTGAAGCTCTCACTGTTTGCAGATGACATGATGCTCTACTTAGAAAACCCTAAAGACTCTATCAAAAAGCTTCTAGAAACAATAGACTCATATAGCAAGGTGGCAGGCTACAAAATTAACACACAAAAATCAATGGCCTTTCTATACACCAATAGTAATAAGGAAGAAATGGACATTAAGAAAACAACCCCATTCACAATAGTGCCACACAAACTCAAATATCTTGGAATCAACTTGACTAAAAAAGTGAAGGACCTATACAAAGAAAACTATAAAAGTCTGCTCCAAGAAATAAGAGAGGACACGCGGAAATGGAAACACATACCCTGCTCAGGGATTGGCAGGATTAACATCATCAAAATGGCAATACTCCCCAAGGCATTATACAGATTCAACGCTATCCCTCTAAAGATACGTATGACATTCTTCAAAGAAGTGGATCAGGCACTGTTGAAATTTGTTTGGAACAATAAACACCCTAGAATAGCTAAAGCAATCATTGGGAAAAAGAATATGGGAGGAATTACTTTCCCCAACTTTAAACTTTACTACAAAGCAATAGTTATCAAAACAGCATGGTATTGGAATACGGACAGACCCTCAGATCAGTGGAATAGGCTTGAATACTCAGAAAATGCTCCCCAGACATACAATCACCTAATTTTTGATAAAGGAGCAGGAAATCCTAAATGGAGCAAAGAAAGCCTCTTCAACAAGTGGTGTTGGCACAACTGGCTAGTCACTTGCAAAAAATTGAACTTAGACCCCCAGCTAACATCATGTTTGAAGGTAAAATCCAAATGGATTAAAGACCTTGATATCAGACCCCAAACCATAAGATATATAGAACATCACATAGGCAAAACTCTCCAGGACATTGAGACTTCAGGCATCTTCAAGGAGGAAACTGCACTCTCCAAGCAAGTGAAAGCAGAGATTAACAGATGGGAATATAATAAGTTGAGAAGCTTCTGCACCTCAAAGGAAATAGTGCCTAGGATACAAGAGCCACCCACTGAGTGGGAGAATCTATTCACCCAATACCCATCAGACAAGGGGCTAATCTCCAAATTATACAAGGCACTGACAGAAATTTACAAGAAAAAAACATCTAATCCCATCAAAAAATGGGGAGAAGAAATGAACAGACACTTTGACAAAGAAGAAATACAAATGGCCAAAAGACAGATGAAGAAATGCTCCACATCACTAATCATCAGGGACATGCAAATCAAAACAACAATGAGATACCACCTCACACCACAGAGAATGGCACACATCACAAAGAATGAGAACAAACAGTGCTGGCGGGGATGTGGAGAGAAAGGAACCCTTATCCACTGCTGGTGGGAATGCCGTCTAGTTCAACCTTTATGGAAAGCAATATGGAGATTCCTCCAAAAACTGGAAATCGAGCTCCCATATGACCCAGCTATACCACTCCTAGGAATATACCCTAGGAACACAAAAATACAATACAAAAATCCCTTCCTTACACCTATATTCATTGCAGCACTATTTACCATAGCAAGACTCTGGAAACAACCCAGATGCCCTTCAACAGACGAATGGCTAAAGAAACTGTGGTACATATACACAATGGAATATTATGCAGCTGTCAGGAGAGATGAAGTCATGAAATTTTCCTATACATGGATGTACAAAGAATCTATTATGCTGAGTGAAATAAGTCAGAGAGAGAGAGAGAGAAACGCAGAATGTTCTCACTCATCTATGGGTTTTAAGAAAAATGAAAGACATTCTTGCAATAATAAATTTCAGACACAAAAGAGAAAAGAGCTGGAAGTTCCAGCTCACCTCAGGAAGCTCACCACAAAGAGTGATGAGTTTAGTTAGAGAAATGACTACATTTTCAACTGTCCTAATATTGAGAATGTATGAGGGAAAGGTAGAGCCTGATTAGAGTACAGGCAGGGGTTGGCTGGGGAGGAGGGAGATTTGGGACTTGGGTGATGGGAATGTTGCACTGGTGATGGGTGGTGTTCCTTTTATGACCGAAACCCAAACACAATCATGTTTGTAATCAAGGTGTTTAAATAAAAAAAATGAGAAAAAAAAGTTTTTATTTATTGGTGATTGTTAATTATAAATTCTTTAAAAGTTTAAATATGCCAGAAGTAGTGAGCATTCTTCCTGGTATTCAGAATTAATTTGTATAACGTAAATTGCTTGTGCCTTCTGCATATAAACCGAGGCCAGAAGACTAAGTAAACTTCTATTTTCTATATGGTTAAGTAATATTTGCCTTTTCCTTTTTCCTAGAACCTTTCAGTACCATTTTATGACATGGCATCATGTTGCTTTGCACAAGATACAAGCAGATGGCTTTCTTCTCTGCATGAGGAGTAATCCCAATGCAGACAGGAAATCCTAAAATTAGTGCGGGGACCCCAAAGCTCTCTTTTAGAGGAATAATTGGAATTGAGGTGGTGTGACAAGCAGGCACCCTTAAGTATTTGGCTGTAAAGACCAGAAAGATACCAAGATGAATGACCTGAGTAAGAAAATTGGAGATTTCCTAGGAGATTCTGAAGCAGCACTAACTGGCCACAGCCTGTGGGCCCTGCTCTCACCCTCTACCCTCAGTCTCAAGAGAAGAGGATTCAAGGTCAGTCTCTTCCAAATCTGAAGAGAAGTGGAACAGACAGGCCACCTCTGGAAGTTTCTGCAAGAAGATGAGATGCCCACAGCCATTCAAGATCATCACGCTAAACTGACCAACTCATCAGCCAAACCTGAGTGACTGTGACATGATAAACCTGCTGTGTCTACAACCTATCCTCAGAAAAGCTCTGTAAGTAATGGGGTGCCCCAGATGGAGATTTCTCCAACAGTGCTCTATATTGTGCAAAGGAAAAAGCCAAGTTATTCAAATACCTAGTAAGGTACAAGATAAAGGTGGAGAGAAAAACTATTTTTGTAGCTAATTAAAATTCTAGCAGGCCTAATTTAAAACCCACTTCTTTGAAGTAACTTATGTAAAAATGTTTTTTACTAGTTGTACTGCACCGGATCATAAATTGTAAATGCAAGCGTTAGTCAGGCTAAAGTAACTCAGAGCTGTGTTTATTGATAGTGCTATACTGCTTTGTTTTCTGTTTAATTTGTGCTATCATTATAGACAATAAGAACAGCTGTGCCATTCAAGTTGTATCATTTACTGCTCCAAGGCCTGATTGGGTTAAGTAATATTCCCCTGTCTAATTGACCTGATCCTTTTCAGGTGTTCAGACTGAAAAAGTAAACCAGTTAACTGCTCATTTAGGGAAATATTAGATTTCACCCTACATAGAAATTAAGGCTACAGTCCCTTGCCAGCCAGAAGTAGCTACAGAAAATTGATCTTTGACCACATTCCCTTTAATGACTTCTAGGGTGATGAAATCTCTAGGAAAAATATGAAGCAGAATGGTCATCAGAAAAAGCTACCAGGGAAATATGAGGAAAAAGAAAGGCCACAGAAATTCATAAGCCAAGTCTGGAAGGGACTCAGGCATATGAACCTGGAGAACTGATGGTGCCTCACCCCTTCAAGCCGGGAGACCAGGTCCTGGTGAAACAGCATCACTTGCAGACACTAGAGCCTAGGTGGAAAGGGCCTTATGTTGTCCTTCTGATCACCCCGGCTGCTGTTAAGGTGGACAGCATTGCTTCCTGGGTTCATGCCTCCCATCTAAAACCTGCCCCTGCTGATCTCAACCATGATGAGTGGAAAGTCTGTGCCCACTGACTCTGACAATGCTCCTCCTGGCACTCTCTGAGTGAGGACTCAATCAGGCCATACACCCAAATGAACTGGTAATAAGACTATATGGAAACCCCTGTGACTGCAGGGGGGGGGCTATCAACTCAACAATAGGCTTCTGTACACTTGATCAGTAGACTGTGGAACTAGAACTGCTTACCTCCAGTCCTCTACTTCTTCCCATGTGTGTGTGGGGGGAGCCAGAATGGGTGTGTAAAGCAAAACCTCAGGCTTTGCCTCTTTCTTCAGGGGGGGTGGGATGCCCTGCTGGATGTGTGGAGCTTGATCAAGTTCACTCCCGGTACTATAGGGAGTATCAAGAGTGTACCAAAAATAACAAGGCATATTTGGTGGCCAAGCTCACTGAAACTTACAGGGGGAGCATGGGAGGGAAATGGACAGTTGATAGCCATAAGTCCCCCTATGGAGCCATGAGTTGCATGGCCCAACTGGGAGACTTGGTCTGCTGGCCCCTAAAGGCGCCCGTTCACATCGCGGATGGGGGAGTGACAGACCAGGAAAGAGAGAAGGAGGTCATAGACTGGGCTACAAAGGATATGGAGACCCTAATGCCTAAGTGGCCCCGGCATCCCTTCCTCGGACCCCGGATGCCTGCTGAAAAGTTAGATCCATATACTCAGAACATCCTAGAAGAAACTCACGAACTTCTTAATTTTTCTAACCCTTCTTTAGCTGCTGATTGTTGGCTTTGTATGAAGACGGGGGAAAATTGGCCTCTGGCTGTCTCTGTCCAACTAGGTGATCTAACCTTTGCTTCTTTTAGTTGTACTTATATCAAACCCTTTAAGGTAGTCCCTTTTAGCTTTGAATCTTCTGTTTGCTATTCACATAATGGCACCAAATCTGTAGACCTGAGTCAAGTAGGAGCCGCTCAGTGCTTGGAAATCCTACCTGCCTCCCCCCCCATGGTGCTTACCTCTGGGACGGGTATGGATATGTGGGGGAAATTTGGCTTACTCTCTTTTACCCCAAAACTGGACTGGAATTTGTGCCCCAGCATTATTACTTCCCAACATTGACATCATCCTGGGGACAAAACCCATCCCTCTGCCTAGCATAGATCTCTTAGGCAGCACTCGTCTGTCTCAGTGAGCTGTGGTGTTCCTGCCCCTACTCAAAGGGCTCAGGGTAGCAGGTGGATTGGCGACTGGATGAGCAGGGCTAGCAATATCAATAGACAGGTATGACAGACTCTCCCAGCAGTTAATTTTAGATGTGAATATGGTATATAAATCTATTAATGATCTGCAGGACCAGCTCGACTCCGTGGCTCAGGCAAAAGCTCATTTCTCCATGTTGAGCAGCATCTGGACTACTGAGCCTTTCAGTGTTACCTGTTTTTCTCTCTTGAAGGATTTTTTTTCTTCACTAGAGTTGCTGAGACTCAAGATGCCTGCAGCAGACATGCATCACATAATAGGTTGACCATAATACACTTGTTTTCAGATATGTGAGAGCAAAATTATTTTTTTAAAACAAGAGTGAATAAAAAATAAAAGAGAAGGAAGAGAAGAAAGAAATTAAAACAAACTACAGTGACAAGCAAATTTGTGAAAAATTATTGCATCTCCAATGAAGTCATTAAGGCATTGGCAGAAAGTTTAGTAAACTCTTGATGGTAGCTGACCATTCTGTTATTTTGTTTTCAAACATAAGTGACCTAAGCCACACATTGAAATCTCAATTGGTGTGTTCCTGTGGGGATGACAGATCAAACATATAAAGTTGTTGAGGAATTCAAAGTACTATCATTGATACTGTGGCTTTTGTGGGGCATGTTCTCAGCCACCAGGTCTCCCAGAAGTAGAAGAATTGGGTTGGTGGTGCAGGGTGCCCACATCCACTCACTCCAAAAAACCCTGGTGATATCAACCCAAATACTGGTGCACCAGGAATTTGGTCAGATTGGTATCTCCACAGAGAATCATAGAGGAGTGGCCATAGATAAAGTGGAGATTATGGTATGTAGTAAATTTGGTTTTGATAGGGTTGTCCCTTCCTCCCCTCCCGAGATTGCCAGACTAGCTGTGTGGCTAGTCTAACCTATGATTTTTCATGGCTTGGTTTATATCTCTTCTGAGAAAAGAGTGAGTCTATGGAGCTGGCACAGTGCAAACATAGTGACTGTGTTTGTGGGCATGGTTATAGCCTCTAGGCCTCCTGGAAGTGTAATGCAGGAGGAGGGTGTCTTTACTTGCCCTAAAAAAGCCCTGGTGATATTAGCCCGAATACCAGTTTACCTAGAGTTTGGTCAGATTGATGTCTCTGCAGAGAATCATAGTAGTGAATCAGGGCTGTAGGCAAAGTAATGATTATTGGCAATGGATGTAGCAGGTGTAGCTCTGCCAGGGTGGGGGGTTGGCCTGCCCTCTCCTAGTGAGATTACTAGCTTTCAGCAGCATGGCTGTATACCCATGATTTTAATGGCTTATTTATTTATTTATTTATTTATTTATTTATTTATTTATTTTTGAGAAACGAGTGAGTCTATGTAGCTGGCTGGGTGCAAACAGGGTGACCGAATTTGTGCAAGGTTGGTATTCTTAGTGAAGAGAGTTGGTTACTCTGCATCTAGGAATTCTGCTTTTGTCAGGCTGTACATTCAGAACCCTAGTATTCTGTGTTCTTTGTTTTTATAAAGCAGCAAAAACCAGTCTGCAGGTGACAAATTTCATTACTTACTTTGAATTTTCTTAGAGATTGCTAATTATATCACTGTTAATGCTGGCATTTTTCTGTTATTTTAAGCATATGTTCATTTTTTTCAAGGTGATTTTTCTGAATGCCTGAATATGTATAGAGATTGTGTAGAAGATGCATGACTCTTTCTTGGTATTTGATATGTGGTAGAATTTACTTTTTTTAACTAATAATTTTAATAATAGTTTTAATCCTCTACTTTGTTTTCACATAATTTATTTTAAACTTCACTTAATTAGAACTACAAATGGCATCATTTCTAAACATACTTGTAAGCACAGCATTGTGCCTCTCGGCATCTCTGTAATGAAAGTTTAAACTACTTGGAACACTAGCTTACATTCTTTTAAGTCTTTATGATCTAAATAATCTTTCCCATGATGCCCAAAAGGTTCTGTGTGATCATCTAAAGTTTGAAATTCTTCTTCAAATCAAAGGCATTGCCAAACTCAGAAGCAGCTGTGTGAAGAAAATGTGTGGAAACACCAGTCATTACAGGTTGGTTTATAAAAAGAGTCATAGATTGATAGGTCTTTGAAAAATGTTTGGTGACACAAAACTCTTTCAATCAGTTCCAAATCTGGCAACTCTCTTGTTGCATTCGATTTTCTTCTCTTCACTTTTCTTCTCTGTCTAACAGAGACAGACACATCCCTTTTTCTGTGTCTCATTTTAGATGACTGATGGAAAAGTAAACACCAAATATGAGCATGTGGGGATGGTTTATTTCTTTTTACATTGACTAGAAGGCAGTGTTGAAAGGGAGACACTGCTGTCATTTCACAATGTAGGAAATTTAGAAAAGGTGTTAGAGCTGTTTTAAATAATTTCTATTTTTGGATTATGCCATTCATGAGGGTATGTAGTCTTTTTGTTATAGAAGGAATTTGTTTAAAGAATATCTGAGATCTCTTGGTGACAAATAAACAGTGTGTTCAAAAGAAAGCCTTGTAATTTTTTCATTAGATGATTCATACTTAAAAATGTCAAATGATCAGAAATGAAAGACCCAATGATGGGGTCATTTGAAACATATGGTTTTGGGAATTGTTGCATGCCAAATCTAAATGTGGAATTATAGTCCCTTCTTTTGTCCTTTTAAAGATAGCAGAGTCCTTTGTGCCTATTTCTTTTCATTTTATATCTTAACTTCAGTGCCTTTACATTTTCTTTATGTGCTAAGAAGAACAATCGTGGTTGAATATAAGGACTATGATGATCTTGTCTGGGTTCAGATTCTGAAACTAATATTTTTAGGGATGTTAAGAAAATTAGTCAGCCTTTCTATGCCTGGATTTACTAATTTTGAAAATTAAGATGATGATAAATTTAAGACATTGCATTAAAATTTAAATGAGCATCATGTTAGAGAAATAGTACAGTGGATAGGCAGAGGCCAAACAGGTTCTACCTCAGCATTCTCTATACTTTGCTGATTATCACCAAGAATGATTTCTGAGTGCAGAGCCAAGAGTAACCCTCCCTCTGAGCACCTCTAACTATGGTCCCCAAACAAAAAAATTTAAAAAGAGGGGCCAGTGAGGTGGCGCTAGAGGTAAGGTGTCTGCCTTGCAAGCGCTAGCCAAGGAAGGACTGGGTCCCATTCCCCGGTGTCCCATAGGGTCCCCCCAACCCAGGGACAATTTCTGAGCGCTTAGCCAGAAGGAACCCCTGAGCATCAAACAGGTGTGGCCAAAAATGTTTTTTTAAAAAGAAAATTAAATGTTTTAAGTCTTTGTTTTAGTTTTGCTTTAGAATGTAATTTAGTATTTTATTTAAGACAGTTCAGATTTGACATGTCTTTAGTATTATAAATTCAGAACTACCTTTATTAGAACTGAATATATAATTTTTGGGGGTTTGTTATAATTCTATTGATTATGAATTATTTTTTATGTAGTAATATTCCTTTATATTAACACTGTAGGTTTTGGGGGGAATTTGGGTCATACCCATCAGTGCTCAGAGGTGCCTCCTGGTCTACACTCAGAAATCACTCCTGGAAGGCTTGGGGGACCATATGGGATGCCAGAATTTGAACCACTGTCCTTTTGCATGCAAGGCAAATGCCCTACCTCCATGCTATCTCTTCGGCCCCAACAATGTAATATTTTTACCTAATAGATTTTGAATTATTTTGTATAGTGTGGTCCTATGATCTTTATTCCTTTTATTTCTATGAAATTCCTTCATTTCTATGAAATGAAGTTTTTTTCTTTTTTTGGTTTTTGGGTTACACCCAGCAGCGCTCAGGGGTTAGTCCTGGCTCTACACTCAGAAATCGCTCCTGGCAGGCTCAGGGGACCATCTGGGATGCCAGTATTCGAAGCACCATTCTTCTTATGCAAGGCAAATGCCCTACCCCCATGCTATCTCTCTGGCCCTGGAAGTGAAGATTTTAATTTACTAGTTATTTGAAATGTTAAAAATGGCTTAAATTAAATATAATTAAGAAGATTTAATGGTATAGAAAAAAATTGAGAGTGGTATTGAAGACATTTTGGAGGTAATAAATAATTTCTTAAAATTCCAAATTCCTACTTGCTCCTTTATTTTTCCCACTCATAAAATCAATTATGTGCATTATTCTTGAGAAGACAGACCCAGCTGAAAACAACCTACCTGAGTCATTTTACTTGGATTTTAAAATATAATTTCTAATATCTATAACAAAAGAAACATATTCTGTTGTCAAATTTTATTCTTTACTTGGGAGAGAGAAAGAGATGTGTATATAATAGTTCTTTTAGACTAGAATTAGAAGAGCAGATCATGGAGCAGAACAATGCAGAGAAAACAGATAAGAGCATTAGGTAGTTTCCAGAACATGCGAAGGAGAAAGCAGCTTTGTTTGAGATCATTGAAAATCAGCACTCCATTTTAATGCAAGAACTTTGGGAGAAAGTTGCAGATCATGTCAAAATATTTTACATTACATTGGAGTGATGGAGGATTGACAGCTAACAGGGTCAATGGTACTGATACAAGTTCTAACTGCAACAGAGAGAGGAATACATGTCATTTTACCCCACATACTGCATCTTGAAGGCACTAGAATATGCAGAATGCAAGAATCTCACCACTAAGTCTGAAGGCATATCAAAAGGGGGATAAAAATCTGGACTTGAAAAATCAGTGTTTCTATCAAAGAATTTCTCTGATAATTATTTGACATCTCAACTGAATCAGCAAGACCTTGCAGGATGAAGGAAATATATATTCTCATTTTGCACAAATTGCCTTGTTGGGAAGAAGAAAGAAGGAAGAAAAACTTTTCCATTTAATTATTAAATTAAAAATATTTTTATATAATTCCAAAAATATTACAGTAGACAATATTGCACATAGCTGACCTAGGCTTGATTCCCAACATCACATAGGGTTCTTTGAACACAGCCAGGAGTAATCCTTGAACACAAAGCCAGAAGTTAGTTCTGAGCACAGCTAGTATGGCCTTCCCACCAAACAACATTAAGAATGAAACATAAAAAGAAAATAATGTCAGTGATAGAAGGCAAAGTAAGGGAACTGTATAATATAAAAACTTTGTACCACAGAAAATACTTGTTAAGCTATTCATTCTATTATGAAATACACGAAAAGTTGTATTTCCCTGGGCTAGAGAAATCTTACAGGGGTGAACAAGGTTGTTTCACATGCAATGGATGCTGCTTTTCTACTTGGATTGGATAGCATTTGATCCCTTGAGCACTGCAGGAGAAATACTTGAGCACAGAATCAGTAGTAAGTCTGAGTATTGCTAGTGCCCCCCCCACCCACTCTGGTCCCCCAAAGAGACAGTTTTCATTTTACAAAGTCTAGTATTGTGGAATTCTAAAAACAGTTAATTCATTTTCAATATGCACTACACAACTTGAGAGTCCCTATGTCTGGAAATTTTTATTTATTTTCTTTTTTTGAAGCAAATACTTAAAGAATTTGCCACCATGATTTAGTTTGACAGTACTGTTCATGATAGGATTTCAAGCATATGACATTTCAATACCACACTCTCCACCAAAATGCTCATTTTTGTTCCATTGTCACAAAGATCCTACCCTCTCTCTCCTACCCCAGAGCTCATTTATCTGTCCTCATAAACTCCATCCTGTTATACTAATTCTTAGATTCTGCTGTTTTTGACTTTTCACTTTCCTTTAAAAAATATTTTATTTATGAAAACATGAGCTGAGAGTATGAGAGAAGGGAAAGAAAATCAGAGACAATTACAAGAGGGAAGAAATCTGAGAGTGCATCTCATGTTGAGATATAGGTGACCCCCCGCCCCCAAGATACAGAATGTGTCACAGGAAATCATGACATTCTTTCACTTGGGATGGCAACACCTGGTATTCCAAAGTGCCACTCTTGGCTGTGTCCTCATGGGCACTATTTGTGATTCAGGAGATGAAAATGGGGCTGGCCTCATTTCAGACTAGGGAAACTTAGTCCCTCAACTAACTATGTCTCTAGATCCTTTTGTAATATTGAATTTTTGCTGGATGTTGTTGGTGTTCCCTTTGAGCCACAACTGGTGTTAATCAGATTCCAATTCTGCCTCTGAACTCTGGAGTGGCCCCTAGCAGTGTTCAGAGGATCATATGTGGTATCAGGGATTCAAGTCAGTTTCACAGCTGATACAGCTGCATGCAAAGGACAGTTCTTTACTTTCTATATAACTGGCTCTTAACTGGAGACTTTTAACCTGATTGCCTATGCAACTCCTATTTCTCTCTCTTAAATTCTATCCCGAATATTTTTGACCACATAGTCAGATCCTCTATATCAAGGAGTTCCCTAACTCATAAAACCTCAAGGATAAATTTGCTTATACCTGTAGATTCAGTGATTAACTTTTAAGTCTTATGTTTGTTTCTTGATTTATTGATAATCTCTCCTTTTTGTTGTTTTTGTTTTGGGGCCACACCCATTGACGCTCAGGGGTTACTCCTGGCTATGTGCTCAGAAATCACTCCTGGCTTGGAGGACCATATGGGACACGGAAGGATCTAACCACGGTCTGTCCTAGGCTAGTGCTTGCAAGGCAGATGCCTTAATTAGCATCACTGCTTCGGCCCCTGATAATCTCTCCTTTTGAATGATTCTAAAAATTTCTTACCATTAGATTGGGAATAGTTTCATATATTTCAGTAGTTAAAAGCAAACTTATAAAGATTTTTCTCTGTGCCTTTACTTTTTTCAAAACTTTGGTCATGAAGATATACTTGTTTTAAGAGAAACCAAAATTGACCAATAGTAGGGAGCGTGTATAGCCCCTCCAGTGCAATGCTAAGAATCAAGATCAGTGACAGTTGATAAAAAACATGCTTGCAGCTAGTTTCCTAGTATCTTGAAGTCTTGTGCCTGTTTCAAGGGATTTGTAAATTGAAAGACTTCGATGCTAACTTAATACAAATAATAAAATATCCTTAACAGAGTTTTCTGTGCTCATCTCATTATTTTGGTGCAAGACTAAATTAGTATTTTAGTGGAGAAACCAGTTGTTTTACCCCAAACGAAGATCATTCCTGGTTCCTCTGTATCTATTTGTTTATAACTTAGTTTTACCTTAAGGCAGAGATGGTCTTACATGCAAACCTGGGTGGGACTGGCTCAGGATAGCCAGAGCAATCTGAACTTACTCTGTACTTACCCTTTGTTTCCCACTGGGGGCTACTGAATAAAAACAGTCTGGCAGGAAACTTGCTCTCTACATACAAGACAGAAGATTGCCAAACTACACGTGTTTCATCCTCAGTCTGGTTTGGATTATTTCATGCACAACCCTACTTCATATTCCTTCATTCGAGGTTGGAAATACAGCATGTGGGGTGATTTTATTAGTGAGTCTATTGGATGTATTTTTCACAGACAGTATTTTCATGATAGAATATCTATTGTAATATCTGATATTCTTGATTAATGTAAAGATATTAAACTCATTAGCAGTGGTAAGATTTTAATAATCACGTTTTAGTTCAAGTAATTTAAAAGTATTTTTGTTCTTATTTTCAGTTATTTCCCCAATACTTTTAGTCTCCTGTGAAAAATTAATTGTATAATTAATTTATTATGTTCCCTTAATGAGAAATCACTTTTCTTTAAATATACTGTTTGCAACCATACATTTTGTCCTTTTTCCCTTAACACTTTAAAAGATGTGATCTTGAAATGTTAAGTAAACAGTTGATTACAAAGAAATAATACTCAAAACTGAAATAAATGCTGATGATTTTCCATGTTCTGTGAGTGACTTAATCCTTATGGATTAAATTTTCAGTGATATAATAAATCTATATCATTTAAGTATAACCTCCCAATGATCAAATACAAATAAGAAATTATTGGACTAAGATTATTTTATGAGAAAGTTGGATTAACTCCAGAGATTTAAGAGGGACTTTAAATATATAAATTGATTAATGCAATATAAATGCATATAAATGCAATATAAAATCAATCAAAGGAAAGTGAAATGATCTGTTATAAAATATGCAGAGTAAGCTTTTGATAATATTTAGTATCTGTATATGCTAAAAGAATCTTCACAAAACAGGGATAGGAAATACTGATCTTAATTTAGTAAAGGCCATATATAACAAACCTCCAGGAAATATCATCATCATTTTCATGGGCAGAAAATTAAAAGTTTTTTGTCTATAATCAGCACAAAACAAATATGTTTTCTTTCATTATTATCTTTATTACACAAATGGTATTATAAGTCCTGATTAAATCAACTGGACAAGAAAAATAAAAGGGGCTAAAATTTGAATATGAATATCTATATGTGCAGGTAATATAATAATATATTTATGAAGTTGTAAAGATTCTACACAATCTAAACAGTAAGCCAATCCACTAAGATGTTATGCCACAAAATAAAAATTTAAACTTGCATTTCTGTGTGTAACCAGTAAAACAGAAGAGAAAAATTAAAATATACCTTGTCCCCCAAGCCAGAATCGATTTCGGAGTACATAGCCAGGAGTAATGCCTGAGTGTCACTGGGTGTGGCCCAAAAACCAAAATAAAATAAAATATATCTTGTTTAAAATTGCATAAAAATATCAAATATAAAGGAATGAATTTAACAAAGGAGGTGACAAATATACATTTGAAACTATGTCACAATTAAAACAAATAGAAAGTACAACGAAATGAAAAAATTTTCATGTATTATAAATTATGTAAAATGATTGTCCTCCTCAAAGGAGGGTATAACTTAAATGTAATCTCTCTCAAACTTGTAATGTGATTCTTTAATTAGATAGAACAAATACTAAATTTTGTATGGAATATCTAAATCCCTGAACAGCAAAATCAATCTTAAAATAAGAAGATACGAAGTATCCCCTGACTTTCTACTATAAATCTACACAGTAATGAAAATAGTGTGATTCTTACTAAATGCTGACTCTCAGGCCAATGGAATAGAATATGAGCCCAGAAATAAATCAAACATTTTTGGTTAAATGTTAGTCTGAAATGTCTAAATGGCAGCTTTATGTAAGCAAATACTCCAGTGCCAGGCCCTCCACCATATGTCCACTTCCCTCTACCAATAAATAGACCCCATGAAAGATTGAGAGACATTTCTAGTGCGTCACCTCAAATCCAGCATGGTGCTCCTCTTATTTGTTTTGAGGCAAATCTGGCAGTGTTGCAGCAGTGCTGCTTATTCTGGGTTCACTCCTGATAATGCTTGGGGGGAAGAGGCTTTCTAAATAATATTTGATCTAATGTTTTCTAATCTGGGGCACATTTTTGTATTTTACTTATTTTAAAAGTTTTACAACATATGAAAATACATGCGTAGAGCAGGGTTGTACTCTGCAAATACATTAATCCTGAGCTCTACAAGACACTGCTGATTTCTCTTATTACCATTAACACTATGCCCGACCCTGACAAGAAAGGCTGGGTTTAATAGGGGAACAGGCAAAATAAGTGAGCCAGGGGTCTTACAGACAAGCCCTAGGCAGAGAGAGGGAAAGAGAGAGAGCTGAGGTTGTACCAAGGCAGCGAGAGGTCAGAGAAAGGACCAGAGAAAAGGGAAAGGAAGAAATAATAGGACAACAATGACTTATCCTTTTTTTCTTTAATGTAATACAGATTTTGCCATTACTGCTTTGTAACTAAATAAGAAAATCTCCAGATCTGTAAAGATGTTTCAGTACTGTCATGTTTTGTTTGTGCTGAGATATTTGTGGTATGGAAGGGAAAGAGCTCTTATTTCCCAGTTTAAATGTTTAGAGAAGTGATGAAACCACTTGGATTAATCTTTCCCAAGTTTGGCTATGAAAAAAATTCAAGGGATAATTAGTGAGAGATGTGAATCAAAGATTGAATAGAATTTCAGACTTCTGAAAATAAACTAAATGTGGCCACTTTTTTTTTTTTTTAAGGGAACATTACAAATGGAACTTGACCATGTGGGGATGGGAATGGATCCATTCAAAACCTAGGAGCAAGGATACTGGTTACTCTAGAGACAGGCAGAAAGAATGGGAAGGAAGGTAGATAGTAGTGGAAGGCACACTAGTAGAGAAACTAATTTTTATTTCCCAATTAAATAGGGGACAGAATTAGTTGTAGATGATAACAGGAGAAAGTAAGACAATAGTAAAGGGTGTGAGAATGGAATGCTTTGAGATGACTGCTCTTTAGTTGGAGGTGACTTGACCTAGTAGGGTCAGGGAAGAAGTTAACTTTGTGAGTGATGCTGTGGAGATTAAAGGAAAGACATAATCCTGCCCCCAATAGTTTGCAGACTCTTCATTTTTCACCATGGAGGTGCTGCTGTGGAAGCTTGAAGTTGGGGGGGATTTTCTTAGGGTTCAAGAAAGAGGAGCTAATTATTTTTCCTTAAAGGAAAGTATTTTTACCTTTTGTATTCCTAATTAGCTTTACTTTATTCATTTAAAACAAGACTGCCTGGCCCCCCATGGGCCAGCGGCCTTTTTGTCCGGCCTAGGGTCAGGGGGGGCTGGACTTGGGTCACCCGACCCCCCTCTCCCCCATTCCTCCGGATCTCCAGGTGGGTTTCTGGGAGGAGCTGACGGGGCACCCTGGGTTTTCCCCACTCCCAGGCCGGGCGGGACACTGGCCTAGGGTGGGGCTCCAGTCCCTGAGCTTCGGGCTTGGGAGGGTCTCTCTCCCTTCCCGGAGCAGGATTTTCAGCCGGCCCAGACGGGCAGCTGGCAGGCCCCCCATGGGCCAGCGGCCTTTTTGTCCGGCCTAGGGTCAGGGGGGCCCGGACTTGGGTCACCCGACCCCCCTCTCCCCCATTCCTCCGGATCTCCAGGTGGGTTTCTGGGAGGAGCTGACGGGGCACCCTGGGTTTTCCCCACTCCCAGGCCGGGCCGGGACACTGGCCTAGGGTGGGGCTCCAGTCCCTGAGCTTCGGGCTTGGGAGGGTCTCTCTCCCTTCCCGGAGCAGGATTTTCAGTTTTCAGCCGGCCCGGACGGGCAGCTGGCAGGCCCCCCATGGGCCAGCGGCCTTTTTGTCCGGCCTAGGGTCAGGGGGGCCCGGACTTGGGTCACCCGACCCCCCCTCTCCCCCATTTCTCCGGATCTCCAGGTGGGTTTCTGGGAGGAGCTGACGGGGCACCCTGGGTTTTCCCCACTCCCAGGCCGGGCCGGGACACTGGCCTAGGGTGGGGCTCCAGTCCCTGAGCTTCGGGCTTGGGAGGGTCTCTCTCCCTTCCCGGAGCAGGATTTTCAGCTGGCCCGGACGGGCAGCTGGCAGGCCCCCCATGGGCCAGCGGCCTTTTTGTCCGGCCTAGGGTCAGGGGGGCCCGGACTTGGGTCACCCGACCCCCCTCTCCCCCATTCCTCCAGGTGGGTTTCTGGGAGGAGCTGACGGGGCACCCTGGGTTTTCCCCACTCCCAGGCCGGGCTGGGACACTGGCCTAGGGTGGGGCTTAGGGGGTAGAGTTCGATCTGGTGGGTGGCAGATAGCTGCTCAGCTATACTCAGCTATACTCAGTCTGTCACTGGTAATTTCATACCAGTCTACATTTTGCTCCTTCTAACCATCACTACCCCAGATTTATCCTTATTAACTTCAGTAACACATAGTTCTAATCTCTGACCTAAGACATACAGTATATCTAACAAATAACAGAACTATTTAGAAGGACACAAATTGAACACATATATCTTTTGAATTTTTTATGGGTATTTTCTTTAACTGATGTAACTCTCTATATATTCTTCTACCATGATGTTTCTATTCACTTTTCATCTTGTCTATTCTTTGTATGCTGTACAGTAAGGATTGTTGGTGGAACTGTCCCTCAGTTTGATGCCTATGATTGAACTATGTCATGGAAACTGCTAGTCTTGTTCCTATTGCCTCCAGATGCACCAATAACGCCCCATGGCATTGATCCTTGTTTGCATAGACACATTAAAATGGGAAAACACCATACATACAGATAATTTCTTATCTAATAAATCTCAGTACAATGTACCTTACACCCTGAACATTGATATAATGACCTGGCACAGGCATCAGAAGAATGGGCATCCTCCATTCACGCCGGAACCAGGCAAGCTATCTACGAAACATCCAAGGTCTTTTACAGCAACAGCTGGAAGCAGTCTTCTACCAGGAAAGACACTATCAAGGGTCTGACATCGACCCCCTAAAAAGAGACTTCCGTTTACACTGAGAAGACTTGACAACATCAATGACCTGCTCTATAGGACATGGTTCTCTCTAGTGCCCCTTAAGTGTGAGGTGAAACGAGAGGAAGCTATGCACCATCCTGACTGCAATATGGGATATGCAGACTCCAGGATCTTTAATACAGAAGCATGATACCAACAACAGAGACTATGTGAGGAATGGAAGTGTATTGCCACTACAGACGATGATTCGAATTGGACAAACTAATTCGCCTGGAGCCTAGAGTCAGTCCTGTGCCAGGAAACTTCAGGGTTAGGGTCTCCTTGTATTTAGACCATAATTTGTCTTTCCATGTCCCTTATGTTTTGATGGGCCTATGCAAACAAATGCCACTTTAATACCATTTTTTACTATGTTCCCTTGACTCTAATTCTTAAGAAAAACAAGCCACTAAAACTTTCGAGGTTAACTTAAACTAGTTTGTATGTACATGGAACTAGAGAAATGTACTTTGCCCTCAATGTGTAAGGAGCTACATAAGTATAATGTCTTTAGATTATATTGTGTGCTGCTAAGAAATAGTATGTACTACAACTGGGGATTTGAGGGACAAGGAATTGTATTGTACATGGGTTCAGTTTTGGTTTTTATTAATGCTCTTTGGCTGAAAGTTCAAGGCTGGGATATCGATGGGACTACCGAGAATTCTGTTTATGGGTGATTGGGCTTCCACTGTAACTTTACCCTGTCCTCTTCTTTACATCTTTGTTGTTATAATTAAAATAAAAAAAGAAATTAAAAAAAAAACAAGACTGCCTAGTTTTCAAGCAAATTAGAAAAAGAGATTATAAAGCCCTAATTATGAAATGATAACTAAACTATGAAATTATACCTAAATAAATGAGGAAACAAATTCTCAACCTAAAAAGATGAATGATAACTGCTAGTGACCAAAAAAATCTAAAGGCATGATTCACATCATTGTACAAAAACTGGTTTCAGGAATGGCTGCTTTTAGGAATGTAAATAAATAAAAATAACCAGATGTTCATTTTTTAGTGAACTTTTGAGAAAGATTCCTCTTTCTTACACAAGTTTCACACCAAAATATCCGAGCCTATAGTTTTTCACTGGGAAGGAAATTTACTCTTGTCAAAGCATTGTGGTGGAAGTCTTCATGTTCAGGGAAACTGCATACTTTAGCAAATTTAGCACCATTGATAATGAAAAATTTTCCTTTCCAATAATACTATACCAAATGGATTTTTAGTACTGTAGTAATACATTTTTATTTAGGATGTTTTTTAAAATTGGAGTAAAACTATAACATTTTCTTTAAGGGTTTTCATAGGATTTAGCTAGAAAATTGCAAACTGCTTTTATTAGTTCTCAAAGCTTCATTTTTCTTAACAAAGTAAACACTCAGTATATCAATATATTTATGTGCAACTCAGATATTTAGAGTAATTAGTTAAAATTGTAGATACAAATTCACCTAAAAAGACTAAATGGATGTGTATAGGGCCTAAATCATGTGCATATTTGAGAATAATGTTTTCTGCTTATATAGCTCTGAATAGGAAAATCATGAAATATCTTCATTCAAATAAATCTTAACAGGGAATTTTAGATTTTGGATACTATATTCTGAATGATTATTGACTAATTTGAAAAATAACACACGGTCCTGTTTCCCTTTCATTAACAATAGTGCAAATTATAGTGTCTAAAAGGAAAAAAGGGAGTGAGAGAGAATGAAAGGAGAGGGAGTAAAATGCCAATCCAAGAGTCAGGAAGGGAGAAAGGTGAGAGGGAAACTGAAGATATTGATGGTAGGATATGTGCACTGAGTAAAGGGTGGTATTCATTGTAAGACTGAAACTCAATCAGGAACAAATTTGTAACCGGTGTTCAAATAAAAGGAAAAATTACTTATCCTAAAATAATTTTATCCATTTTTATGAATACATAATACAGTAAGAACAGTAACATAAGATTAATTCTAAACCACTTTACTCTTATGAGAAAGAAGTTGTGTATTTTGCTAAGTTTAGAAGATGGATATTCTATTTTATATAATATTATGAGCCATCTTAGCGTGACATATCATAAAAATTTACTGTATACGCTTCTTTCTTTGCTGCATAATAATGACTATGGAGAATATAAAAAATTCCAAGACCTTACCATCTCTCCTTAAACCCCTTTATAGCTTCTGTGGTATTTATTTATAATTAATGAATTCAACATTATTAATGTTTTTATAAGATGAAAGACATCTATGAAAAATTATACTATATTTTAATAATTTCTTTTTCTATTGTGATTAGTGAGAATTAAACTATAATTCTTGTATAATTTAGAATGATACAATGATACAAAACATTTCTCTCAGTGCTACATGTAACATTGAAAAGTTTTCATTTGTGGGTTTTGAAACTATATTTGAGATAAGTTTTAAAGGGACAAATACCAGAATTATTACTGATTACTCAATTAATGCCATGGAACAGAGACTATCAAACTATTAAAAGTTTATCTACAGAATATGATTGAAAATAAAAGTTTATGATTTTATATTTGCAGTCAAAATATCCTTTCTTTTTCCTTCTTCTTAAAATGTACTCAACCAGATAAGGTTACAGTCATGGTCACCAAGTTTTACACAAGCAGGACATTCTGCCCTCCATGTTTTTGTTGGTCATAAGTTGAAACAATGTAAAACAAAACAAGCACCATTGTTAATATAAACACTGATTATAGACTATGTTTATTCTAATGATAGTTTGAATATTAAATATTAGATTAAAATGTCCCCCAACAAAAAACAAAACAAAGTTTATGGTCTTTGTGCTGATAATGTAAAAGAATGAAAAAGGTTTAAAATTATGCAAGATATATTATCATAAGTAAATTTAAACATAGGACTTCTGACCTATTCTGTATAATCATGTATACTACAATACATTCTGAAGTTTCATTAAATTTGGTTTTAATAAATAAAATAAGGAAATAAAATAAGAAAACCATATAACTTATGAATATCACAATGTTAATGATATTAAAATAAAAGTGTTCTTGAGAAGCAAAATTATACACTGACATTAAACAGAAATATTTCTTTTTTTTTTTTTTTTTGGTTTTTGGTTTTTGGGTCACACCCGGCGGTGCTCAGGGGTTACTCCTGGCTGTCTGCTCAGAAATAGCTCCTGGCAGGCACGGGGGACCATATGGGACACCGGGATTCGAACCAACCACCTTAGGTCCTGGATCGGCTGCTTGCAAGGCAAACACCGCTGTGCTATCTCTCCAGGCCCAGAAATATTTCTTTAATTAGACATTAAAGAATAAAGAAAATGATTATTCCTTCTCTTTTTCTTGAATTTTAAAATCCTCTAGTTTTCAAAATTTTAATCCCTTAGTTCTTATATCTCATGGAAAAAGCACAAAGAAAAATGTATTATCAATGTTATTTTACTCCTATAGAACTTCTTTTGAGAATTTGAAACATGGTAAGATTGGTTTGAATAATAGTAAGAAAAAAAGTGTTGTTTTTGTATCTTTGTCCAATAAAAATAGAATGAAAAACATGAAATGCTTGGGGCTGGAAAGATAGCCTTGTGTCCAGAAGGATGGTAGTTCGAATACCAGCAGGGGCGATTCCTGAGTGTAGAGCCAGGAGTGACCTCTGAGCGCTGCCGGGTGTGACCCAACCCCCCCAATGCTTTAATAATTATAGTCAAACAAAAAATGAGATGAGATTTCAGTTTTGCTACAAAAAGTGATAGGATCAAGAAGAATCGATTGAATTGACTATTAGGAGGCAACATTGGAAAATAAGGGCCTAAACATGTAAAATTATTCTGAAGAATTGCTTGTCTAATGAAATATCCTTGTTCTGCTTTTTGTTTTTTATCTCAGCAAATACTAAGCCCCCCTGTTGGACCTATTTTGGTGCACAAACAGGTCCACAAGAAAACAGTTTTAGAGATATTAAAAGATTCAGTTTTGGAGGTTAGGTAACATGTGATTATTGTACAGTATAGAATATTATGTGGAAGTTAAAAATATTGCAGTTTTGAAAGATTACAAAGCAGCATGAAACAATAAAGGAAGCAGAATCAAACCTGTAACAACCTATTCAAGTAAAATTAGCATGTGAATAAATTCATGCATTATTTTCCAGAATACTTCTTAACAAACATGCATATCGAAAAATATATATTTGATAGATAATATATCAAAGCATTTCCTTTGAGAAGAGGAATAAGGATTGGGAATAAAAGGAAATAAATATGATATAGGGAATCTATGAACCAGTGATTGTAATTGTGCCATTAAATAAAATGTATTTTGAATTTATGCCCACCCACTAGGACAAACAAAATCATGGCGGGAAAAGGTGGTGATAGATCACAAGTCTAAGAATTTGAGAGTAGCATTTGAGTGTTATCTTGAAGGATGTGTTAAGTCTTGAAGATACTGGAGAGGATGGAAAGGTAGTGCAGGTAAATGCCAATCAAGCTATGGCAATCCAGTGATAAGGAATAAGGGTTTGAAGAGAAATTTCTCATTTGGATTATCTATAGGGTCCAGTCAAAGCAATGAAATAACAATTAGCATCAAGTTTCAAGTTCTATGCTTAGTTCTTTCTATACCTTATCCAGTTAATTCATACAATGTCTAGATGATACTAATATTATACAAAACATTATCATTCTCTTTACTGACAGGAAAGTCATATTTGAAAAAGTAATTAAATTTTCCAGTAATGCAACTATAAGTATTGGAACCATAAAGAGATTGACACAAGTGTCTATGCCTCTGGACATCCCCTCATAAGACTTCTTTATAAAACTATGATCTCTCTCTCCTTCCTCTCTCTCTCACTCTCTCTCTCACTCTCTCTCTCATCATAGATGCAGACAAGAGTGGTTGTGAAGTGGTTAAAGTACTCAAAACTCGGTCTGATGTCATGTATGGATTTAATTATTCTCTACAACTGATTAGTTTGATAGTAAAAGGATATTCAAGGAGAAAACTGTCCATATTATAAGGGTTTGTCTATATTATAAAGCCTTTCTGCGCATGTGTCTCTCATTGAAATGATGGAGGTGCTATGCCAACATTAAATCAAATAAGAGGAAAATATTTATAAGCACCTCTTTCACCCTCTTAGAGTTAAGTTTTCTAAAATCCCTTCAAGTATCATTGGATAAGAACAAAAGGGGCAAAACAAGCCTTTTAACTACAAAGACTTTTGGGTTAAGCTTTCAGGAATTCCATTTATCATACTGCCCTGATCCAGCAAACTCCAACTTCTATGAGATTTAAAAGGGAAGAAATGGACACATCTAAAAGGTAGAGTTTTGAGCTCTCCCTGTATTGTGTTTCTCTGCAAGACATATAATTTTTATTTGCATAGGAATATAATTTAATTTATTTGAAATAAATATAGTGAGGTGAAAATGTAAGCTAATGACTATGGCTATTTCCATGTTGTGAAGAGTTACATTAGTAGCATGAGAAATGGTGACGTATAGAAACCCACCAGTGGGAAGCAAATGAAAATAATATTTAAAGAGACACTTTAGAGATAGACTCATGTAAACTAAAGTTTTAAGAATTTTTATTATTATATATCCTTCCTCTTTCTTGCATCTTTCCCCATTCCTCAAATTCTTCCTTTGCTATTTATACATGAAAACACCTGGAACTGGATAGCTAGCACCTGCTATAGAATGCAGAAATATTTCTGCTGAAAACATGCTTTAAGATCAATTTAAAAGGTCAATTTTAGAATTTCTGGTTTAGCTTAAAACATCTTTTAAAAATGATTATAAATAAATATGAAGTTTGAGAAAACAATAACTACAAAATAATTTTAACAAGAGAAGTACCTAGATCCGAATTCTTGATAAAGGAATAAGACAGCAAAGGATTCAACACACAGACTGAAAGCAGACTCTCTGTAGTTGGGCCTGGATGTCTCTACTTTACATCTGTTTAACATCTTGCAGTTTGAACAACTCTGCCTTGAAAAAACTTCTGTACCAATGACACACTGAATAAAGGTTATGTTATGACTTTCAGATGGAAACCTGCAAAAGTTTATCTGCTGGACTTGACTGTTAAGTCTTGCAAACTTCTGATTCCAATATTTAAAAGGGTTTTTCGTATATAAATTATAATTACCTTTTAAGTTTACATCAGAAACACCAGAAGGAATTTTCACTTAGAGAGGGTAAGAATGCTGTGGTATGAATAGAACGTTTTAGTTGTGATATGCACGTGTAATTAAAATCTCCCCCAAATAGAGATTCTGTAGAGTGAATTTTAATAAGAAAAATATTATATTCCTATGTACGGGATTGGAAACAGAAGATTCATATTTGAAACCTGAGTATGTTGCAAAACCGCTATAAAAATAAGGAATTTGTGACCAAAGATGAGTAAATAAAAATACCCACATATTGATGTGGCAAAAATCATAGTTGGTAAGAAGGCACTGTGGTTTGGGGTAAAATAGTAGAAAAAAAGAAAAATCCCTGGAGAGATCAGTTTGCTACCAGAATTCCATTCTTCGCACATAATTTATTAGGGCAATGTGATAAAAAATAGAGGAGTAGTCTTCATACATGGCACATTGTCCTATATTTAGTTGTCACACAAACGTATTTTTTAAGCTGTAAGTTGGAGTCAGTTCTTTTCTTCAACCACAGTGGGGTTTCCTGCCAGCCTTTTGCCTCTGTATCCTAAGTGTCAAGTACACACATTCCTGAAATGTTATTTGCAGCTTTCAATACAGCAAGTGAGTGTCTGAGACTGAAGGAGAGATATCATTTCCTTCAGAGACATACACACCCTCCAATCCAGACAGAGGAAGAATCTGTTATGGAACAGGCTTGCTTTAGGGATTTTCCATGTGTATTTTATTATGCTGATGCTAGCCCTGGTGACAAGTCACACATCAAATAGCTATCTGTCTTTTATGAAATTTCCCATTCCCTTCTTTTGTAGGGAAAGTAATGTAATAGTCGTCTATTGCTTTTGTAAACAATCTCATTTAATTAGGGGGTGTCTGTTTTCTTTTGCATACCACAAGGCTGCGTCGTCTCTGTTGAGTGCCACTGTGGACTTGGATACATAGTGACTACCTGTGCTCTTGGGGACAGTGAGGTGCATATACTGACACTGTTAGTAGCCAGAAGTTTTCACTGGGGAAAGAAGTTTAGTATACTGTTATTAATTTGGTTTAGAAAATAACTTTAGAGTACTCAGATGAATAAAGTTAGTAGAACACATGGTATTCGTTATTCAATAACTACCCTTCTGCAAAGGAAACATGGTCTATTTCCCATTTGAGAAGGAGCTTACAACAAACTAGTAAATATGGAAAGAGGGCTACACATGTACTATAATTTTATTGAATAGTTCTCCTCATTCACTTATATCGCTTGCCCCCACTACAATGCACTCACATATGTCCACATAGATGTATTCCCAGCTGATATTAGCATAATCATTACCACATTATAAACAAGGCTGTAGAAAAATAGCCTGAGAGATTTAGATGGCTTGTTTTATAAATGAAGGCAGGTGGGGATAGAGAACCAGCTATTTGGAAGCACATTCTTTTTCTTTCTATTCACAAGTAATGGGCTCGGCTTCAGAAACTGTTAATAGGACTGGGGTATTAGAATGACTATTAGAATAGGACTGAGGTAATAGAATGGAGAGGGGTCAATGACCTATTACTACATGTTCCTGGGTGGAAGGGAAGGAATAGTTTACAATGGAGCCAGCCCATCTACTGGTACAGATCCTCATTTGATGAGGAGGATGTTGAGCGTTTCTACTTTATTTTCCTATTGTGGCACAAATAAAATTCTTCAATATAATTCTTGTTGGTCTAGGTCCCTGGCTCCCTTTTCCTTTCTCTACTGTACTGTTTTCTTGAATCTGACTAGATGAGAAATTCGGACTTAATGACTAATTCTAGGTACACTGCCAAGACCAGAAATAAAAAATGATGTAAAATATGACTCTACCTGAAATATTTAGGAATTGAAATGCTCTTTGATTCAGGTTGAGTTGTAGAAAGAACCTGAGACAAAGGAAAGAAAAGAGTTTTATGAAAGTCAAAACAGACCCATATGGTAATGTTCTAGGAAATCAGACAACAGGATGAAAAGAGTTTTAATGTGTTATCCTTTTCCCCTTTGCTTTTTTCTTTTTTTTTTTAAATTGACTTTTATAGGCATACAGAAAATAATTATATTAGCCACAGAAGAGGCAGCAATGTGTTCTTTTAAACTCAGAATACTTCCAGAGAACTGCATGAGCAGGATGAACATGGCATTGGTGAACATAGGCAAGGCTTTACTCTCTCTGTACCTACCACATCTAATATTTCTAGATATGTTTGGAACACTATCTTGATTGGATCAGCTGGGTTGAAAAATAGAATCACATATATTGTGCAACATATATTTATTTTATTTCAGCATCCAGGAAATTTATCATAAAGGGCAGTCCTCAAGTGTTTTTCGACTTAGGCATGTGATTTCCACTTGAAATAAAATTAGAAAAGCTCTTTCCTCCTTGCCTTAACTTATTCAGAAAAATATTTGACAAATCTTTTGTATAGCAGAACACATACCAAAACCCCTGTGCAACATTGAATTACATCAAGTGTTGAAATCATTTGAAGTTTTGTTATAAATAAATTATTGATATGAAATGTATTATCCTCATAAATTTTCTTTTTCCATGATTAAGAAAGAAAATTAGATTAAATCAGGCCTATTTCAAAGCAATGTGTTTATTTTTTCCATTATATGTTTGCAAAATTAATAAAGTAATTGATATAGCAAAAACATTGCCAAAAGGGAGGACTTTTCCAGGCCTTACAATTAAACCATGATGTTCAAAAGAGCTTGCTTAATGTATTATTTATTGAGCTCTGATGGAATATTCAATGTAGTATAAGACAAATTAAGCCAATGTATTCACAGTTTGAATAAAAGCATCTTGCTATTGTCTTATTAATAATAAAATCGTAGATTTATAGACCATAAAAGTACCCAGGAGAATTTCAGTGCTAAACAACTTCATTTTATAGATGAAGAATCAGGCTTCGAGAGAGGAAGTGGTCTGGTCCAGGGCATACTAGAACTTCATTTGGTGATTCTCTGAGTATTATAACTTTCCCACTGGCTTTGTTATGTCCTCATAATTTTGCTGACTTTCTGTATCAACTTGTTAATCCTGCACAATGTATCCCAGTGTAAGATGAAACTTCTCTAAAATGTATTTTAAAATTATATATTTGTCTGTTTGTTTGTTTGTTTGTTTTGGGCCACAGCCGTGATGCTCAGGGGTTACTCCTGGCTATGAGCTCAGAAATCTCTCCTGGCTTGGGGGACCATATTGAACGCAGGGGATCTAACTATGGTCCGTTCTAGGTTAGCACCGGCAAGGCAGATGCCTTACCGCTCCACGCCACTGCTCTGGTTCCAATATATTTGGTTTTGTTTACTTGTTTTGATGTCACATCCAGTGACCCCAATGCTCAGGATTTACTTCTAGCTCTGTGCTCAGGGATCCACTCCTGGCAGGCTTATGGAACAACATGGGCTGCTGAGGATCAAATCCAGATCATCTGCACACAAAGCAAGTGTTTTACCCACTATACTATTGCTCTGGGGGCCCCTTAAAATATTTTTATAAAAATAAAAAAAACTCTTTATTTTAAAGGATTTCTCTCTGAGGAGATTTTCTCTTATTCTCTCTCTCTCTTTCTCTCCCTGTCTCTCTCTCTCCCTGTCTCTTTCTCTCTCCCTGTCTCTCTCTCCCTGTCTCTTTCTCTCTCTCCCGCTGTCTCTCTCTCTCTCTCTCTCTCTCTCTCTCTCTCTCTCCCTGTCTCTTTCTCTCTCTCCCTCTCTCTCATACACATACACAGAGACTCCTAAAATAAGGTATTGGCTCAAGTAGGGAACTTATAAGGTGTCTAGTTGGCAACAAAGAAGGCCTTTGTCTTTTGCTCAAACAAGTCTGGCATGTGGAAATATCATGAATTAGCCTTTTTTTGGTAATTAATTAGGTCTTCTATTGATTAAATGAAAACCATTTACATTACACAGGAAAATCTGCTTTATTCTCTCCATGGATTAAAATGCTATCAACTATCTAAGACACACAGAAATCACGGTTGACAATGATTCATTTGGCACCTTATAGTTCAAGCAAGTTAACATAAAACTAACCTTCAGAAATTGTAATGTGCTAACCAGGGAGCTAGCTCTAGTTGTGGAGTGTATACTGAACATGGGCAGGGCTCTTTGGTCAAGTCCAGACACTAAGTGTCCTCTTCAACACTTCTTAGAATGGTTCTGACAGCCTCCTGAAATGACAAATGTAGAAATGTTCCTGTAAAAATGCACATAAAATATGGAAGCTATAGATCCTATATTTTTTAAAGAGATTTTTTTTATCAAAATTCATGGCTTTAGACCATGTTTAGGACACAGAAGAGAGAGAGAATGCTGAATGTTAGATTGCTCTGAGATACTAAAAATGCTTTTTTATTACTATAAATAAATGTTTATTATAAAATGTGACCAATAGACATAAGCAACGATGAAATAACCAGTTTCCTTAATTCCAGTAGCAGAATTTTATGTGCATATTTAGTTTTCTTGATTCATGTAAAGGAAACTTATTCTCTTTTATATGTGTGTGTGTGTGTGTGTATATATACCATTTTCCTACATTCACCTCCTAAAATTAATTTAAATTACTTTGTTTGATTTATTAATGTAGTATGATTTGTATATGTTGAGTATTAGACACCATGATATATTTTTAAAAATAGTGTAAAAATAATAAAGGAGAAGCAAAATAATAGCAGAAATTAAAAATGTAATAGAAATCTTGTATCAGAAATTTGATACAGTGCAGTCTGATACTGAGAAATATTCACTTCTAAGCAACATAGATTTCATTTTACAGATGTTATAAAACAGTGAAAGTGGAGAATAATAACAGAATATCTTACAATAATTCCAGTGAGTTTGTCCCAGAGGCCAGATTGCAAAGTCTAGAACAGTTGGGAGTCACTGCAAGGCAAAGTTTAAAATGTCTGTAATACTTTCATATTCTTTATTGTGGCTCTACTGCCTGATAAGGGGATGCTTTCTTGAAATAAAACTCTCCTGGATTTTATCTAACCTCAAGTCTTCCAGCACTTTTATGAAATACTGATCAATTTATTATGTCTTCTCTTTTGATATTATGGGAGTATTTGTATTGCTATTGGTTCTACTAATGTTCATATCATATCAAAATTGTTCATATTTTATTATTTCTTTCATGTCAGGTCCAGCATGAGATTGCCTATATTTTGAGGAATAGAGTATTATTTTTTATACTTTTTTCTCTTTGAACAAGTTAGAGGCATAGCCAATAAAACTTTGCTTTTTTCTAGTTGGATGTAGGAAAACTATCACTGCCGTGACATGGAAGCATTTGTTAGAATAATAATAATAATATAGGGGCCCGAGCGGTAGCACAGTAGTAGAGCATTTGCCTTACATGCGGCTGACATAGGATGGACATGGTTCAATCCCCCGACAGCCCAGAGAGTCTAGGAGCAATTTGAGTGCGTAGCCAGGAGTAATCCCTGAACATCACTGGATTTAGCCCAAAAATCCAAAAAAAAAAAAAAAAAGGAGAAGAAGAAAGAAGGAAGAAGAAGAAGAAGGAAGAAGAAGAAGAAGAAGAAGAAGGAAGAAGAAGAAGAAGGAAGAAGAAGAAGAAGAAGAAGAAGAAGAAGAAGAAGAAGAAGAAGAAGAAGAAGAAGAAGAAGAAGAAGAAGAAGAAGAAGAAGAAGAAGAAACTTATAGAATAAGTCAGCAGAGATTTATTAGCAAACTATACAGTGGTTTAGAATTTTTAGAGAAAAGAATTATCTAAATTCATTAATTATTTAAAATGAAAATATACTTTTCTTTGACACCGTTTTAGCTCACACAAAAGAACTGCTCCTAGCAAATTTTCTTTGCCTTTTCCATGTTATACTCATGCTCTTTTTTACTCTCTCGCAGGTGCTCTAGGTGTTCTAGATGTTTTACAAGGTTTACGTACATTCCATTACTCCCTTAGAATGATCATTCCCTGTTTTACTAATGCTTCTGTGATCTTCTACAGGGTTGTTGGTTACGCTCCCTTACTGCTTTCTTTTAATCCTTGTGTTTCTTATTCTTGTGTCTTCTGCTTTTATATCTGATGTGATATTCTCCATGCCTTTTGTTAAGTTTCAGTGCCCTCTGTGTTGTTCAAATGCCCAGACTACATCTAATTCAAGTAGACATGCTTTTAGGTATTCCTTGGGGGACTATCTCTTGATTTCTTCTTGGTCAACTTTTGGGTCACTAGATTTTTTTGGGGAGGCACATATCTGGCTGTGTTCAGGGACTACTGGCTCTGTGCTCAGAGCTCACTCCTGGCATGTTTGGGGGAACTATATGGGTTTTGGGGATTAAATCCTATCAGCTACATGCAAGGAAAGCACCCTGCCTACAGTATCTTGGGGGACCCAAGGTAGCATTTTTTAAGAGCTACAACTTTTTGCCTTTTCATTCTCTGTTTTTGCACAGCCTTCTCAATAACGTCCTCCTTCTTTGCTTAACTATTTAGTTAAGGGTTTGCTTCAAAGATGTGGTGCTTTCTGGAAACAGGCTTAATTTCATTTCTGATGAATTTAAGATATTTTTTTAATTATGAGAACAAAGATGCAAAGAAAGAGGACAAGGTAAAGTTACAGTGGAAGGACAATCACCCATAAAGAGAATTCTCAGAAATCCCCTTGCTGATATCTGAACTTTGAACTTTCAGCCAAAGAACCTTAAGAGAAATAAAACAGAACCCATGTACAATTACTTTGTCCCACAAGTCCCCAGATTGTAATACATAATATTTCTCAGCAGCACACAAAGCAATCTAAAGCCATAAAACTTACGTAACTCTTTAAACATTGAAGGTAAAGTACTTTTTTAACATTTCCATACACATGCATATTAGTTTAAGTTAACCTCAGAAGTTTAAGTGGGTTGTTTTTCTTTTTTTTTATATTTAACTTTAAATTTTTTTCTTTTTTTTTTATTTAAACACCTTGATTACATACATGATTGTGTTTGGGTTTCAGTCATAAAAGGAACACCACCCAACACCAGTGCAACATTCCCAACACCCAAGTCCCAAATCTCCCTCCTCCCCACCCAACCCCCGCCTGTACCCTAAACAGGCTCTACATTTCCCTCATACATTCTCAATATTAGGAGAGTTCAAAATGTAGTTATTTCTCTAACTAAACTCATCACTCTTTGTGGTGAGCTTCCTGAGGTGAGCTGGAACTTCCAGCTCTTTTCTCTTTTGTGTCTGAAATTTATTATTGCAAGAATGTCTTTCATTTTTCTTAAAACCCATAGATGAGTGAGACCATTCTGCGTTTTTCTCTCTCTCTCTGACTTATTTCACTCAGGATAATAGATTCTGTGTACATCCATGTATAGGAAAATTTCATGACTTCATCCCTCCTGACAGCTGCATAATATTCCATTGTGTATATGTACCACAGTTTCTTTAGCCATTTGTCTGTTGAGGGGCATCTTGGTTGTTTCCAGAGTCTTGCTATGGTAAATAGTGCTGCAATGAATATAGGTGTAAGGAAGGGATATTTGTATTGTATTTTTGTGTTCTTAGGGTATATTCCTAGGAGTGGTATAGCTGGATCGTATGGGAGCTCGATTTCCAGTTTTTGGAGGAATCTCCATATTGCTTTCCATAAAGGTTGAACTAGACGGCATTCCCACCAGCAGTGGATAAGGGTTCCTTTCTCTCCACATCCCCGCCAGCACTGTTTGTTCTCATTCTTTGTGATGTGTGCCATTCTCTGTGGTGTGAGGTGGTATCTCATTGTTCTTTTGATTTGCATCTCTCTGATGATTAGTGATGTGGAGCATTTCTTCATGTGTCTTTTGGCCATTTGTATTTCTTCTTTGTCAAAGTGTCTGTTCATTTCTTCTCCCCATTTTTTGATGGGATTAGATGTTTTTTCTTGTAAATTTCTGTCAGTGCCTTGTATATTTTGGAGATTAGCCCTTTGTCTGATGGGTATTGGGTGAATAGATTCTCCCACTCAGTGGGTGGCTCTTGAATCCTGGGCACTATTTCCTTTGAGGTGCAGAAGCTTCTCAACTTAATATATTCACATCTGTTAATCTCTGTTTTCACTTGCTTGGAGAGTGCAGTTTCCTCCTTGAAGATGCCTGAAGTCTCAATGTCCTGGAGAGTTTTGCCTATGTGTTGTTCTATATATCTTATGGTTTGGGGTCGGATATCGAGGTCTTTAATCCATTTGGATTTTACCTTCGTACATGATGTTAGCTGGGGGTCTAAGTTCAATTTTTTGCAAGTGGCTAGCCAGTTGTGCCAACACCACTTGTTGAAGAGGCTTTCCTTGCTCCATTTAGGATTTCCTGCTCCTTTATCAAAAATTAGGTGATTGTATGTCTGGGGAAAATTTTCTGAGTATTCAAGCCTATTCCACTGATCTGAGGGTCTGTCCGTATTCCAATACCATGCTGTTTTGATAACTATTGCTTTGTAGTAAAGTTTAAAGTTGGGGAAAGTAATTCCTCCCATATTCTTTTTCCCAATGATTGCTTTAGCTATTCTAGGGTGTTTATTGTTCCAAACAAATTTCAAAAGTGCGTGATCTACCTCTTTGAAGAATGTCATAGGTATCTTTAGAGGGATAGCGTTGAATCTGTATAACGCCTTGGGGAGTATTGCCATTTTGATGATGTTAATCCTGCCAATCCATGAGCAGGGTATGTGTTTTCATTTCCGCGTGTCCTCTCTTATTTCTTGGAGCAGAGTTTTATAGTTTTCTTTGTATAGGTCTTTCACATTTTTAGTCAAGTTGATTCCAAGATATTTGAGTTTGTGTGGCACTATTGTGAATGGGGTTGTTTTCTTAATGTCTATTTCTTCCTTATTACTATTGGTGTATAGAAAGGCCATTGATTTTTGTGTGTTAATTTTGTAGCCTGCCACCTTGCTATATGAGTCTATTGTTTCTAGAAGCTTTTTGGTAGAGTCTTTAGGGTTTTCTAAGTAGAGCATCATGTCATCTGCAAACAGTGAGAGCTTGACTTCTTCCTTTCCTATCTGGATTCCCTTGATATCTTTTTCTTGCCTAATCGCTATAGCAAGTACTTCCAGTGCTATGTTGAATAGGAGTGGTGAGAGAGGACAGCCTTGTCTTGTGCCAGAATTTAGAGGGAAGGCTTTTAGTTTTTCTCCATTGAGGATAATATTTGCCACTGGCATGTGGTAGATGGCCTTAACTATATTGAGAAAGGTTCCTTCCATTCCCATCTTGCTGAGAGTTTTGATCAAGAATGGGTGTTGGACCTTGTCAAATGCTTTCTCTGCATCTATTGATATGATCATGTGGTTTTTATTTTTCTTGTTGTTGATGTTGTGTATTATGTTGATAGACTTACGGATGTTAAACCATCCTTGCATTCCTGGAATGAAACCTACTTGATCGTAGTGGATGATCTTCTTAATGAGGTATTGAATCTTATTTGCCAGGATTTTGTTGAGGATCTTTGCATCTGCATTCATCAGCGATATTGGTCTGTAATTTTCTTTTTTCGTAGCATCTCTGTCTGGTTTAGGTATCAAGGTGATGTTGGCTTCATAAAAGCTATTTGGGAGTGTTTCCACTTGTTCAATTTCATGAAAGAGTCTTGCCAGGATTGGTAGTAGTTCCTCTTGGAAAGTTTGATAGAATTCATTTGTGAATCCATCTGGGCCTGGGCTTTTGTTTTGGGGCAGACTTTTGATTACCATTTTTATTTTATCAATGGTGATGGGGGAGTTTAGATATGCTACATCCTCTTCTTTCAACCGTGGAAGATTATAAGAGTCCAAGAATTTATCCATTTCTTCCAGGTTCTCATTTTTAGTGGCAAAGAGTTTTTCAAAGTAGTTTCTGATTACCCTTTGAATCTCTGTCATATCAGTAGTGATCTCTCCTTTTTCATTCCTAATACGAGTTATCAAGTTTCTCTCTCTCTCTTTCTTTGTTAGGTTTGCCAGTGGTCTATCAGTCTTGTTTATTTTTTCGAAGAACCAACTTCTGCTTTCGTTGATCTTTCGGATTGTTTTTTGGGTTTCCACTTCGTTGATTTCTGCTCTCAGCTTTGTTATTTCCTTCTGTCTTCCTATTTTTGGGTCCTTTTGTTGAGTACTTTCTAGTTCTATTAGCTGTGTCATTAAGCTACTCAGGTAAGCTCCTTCTTCCTTCCTGATGTGTGCTTACAAAGCTATAAATTTTCCTATCAGTACTGCTTTTGCTGTGTCCCATAAGTTCTGATAGTTTGTGTCTTTATTGTCATTTGTTTCCAGGAACCTTTTGATTTCCTTCTTGATTTCTTCTCGGACCCACTGGTTATTGAGTATGAGGCTGTTTAACTTCCAGGTGTTAAAGTTTTTCTTCTGAGTCCCTTTGGAATTCACAAATAATTTCAGAGCCTTGTGGTCAGCGAAGGTAGTCTGCAAAATTTCTATCCACTTGATCTTATGGAGGTATGTTTTATGTGCCAGCATGTAGTCTATCCTGGAGAATGTCCCATGTACATTGGAGAAGAATGTGTATCCAGGTTTCTGGGGGTGGAGTGTCCTATATATATCCACTAGGCCTCTTTCTTCCATTTCTCTCCTCAGGTCTAGTATATTCTTGTTGGGTTTCAGTCTGGTTGACCTATCCAGTGTTGACAAAGCAGTGTTGAGGCCCCCCACAATTATTGTGTTGTTATTGATATTGTTTTTCAGATTTGTCAACAGTTGTTTTAAATATTTTGCTGGCCCCTCATTTGGTGCATATATGTTTAGGAGAGTTATTTCTCCCTGCTCTACATACCCCTTGATTAATATAAAATGTCCATCTTTGTCCCTTACAACCTTCCTGAGTATAAAGTTTGCATTATCTGATATTAGTATGGCCACTCCAGCTTTTTTATGGGTGTTGTTTGCTTGGATAACTTTTCTCCAGCCTTTTATTTTGAGTCTATGTTTGTTCTGACTATTCAGGTGCGTTTCTTGTAGGCAGCAGAACGTTGGATTGAGTTTTTTGATCCAGTTAGCCACTCTGTGTCTCTTGACTGGTGCATTTAGTCCATTGACGTTGAGAGAAAGAATTGTCCTGGGATTTAATGCCATCTTTATATCGAAATTTGGTGTGTCTTTTGGTCAGTCTTGTCTTAGATTAGGTCTTTCAGTTTTTCTCTTAAGACTGGTTTTGAGTCTGTAAAGTTTCTGAACTGTTGTTTGTCTGTGAAACCATGTATTCTTCCGTCAAACCGGAAAGTGAGTTTTGCTGGGTACAGTATTCTAGGTGAAGCTTTCATTTCATTCAGTCTTGTCACAATATCCCACCACTGCTTTCTGACATTTAGTGTTTCTGGTGACAGGTCTGCTGTAAATCTCAAGGATGCTTGCTTGAATGTAATTTCCCCTTTTGATCTTGCTGTTTTCAGAATTCTGTCTCTATCTGTGGGATTTGTCATTGTGACTAGGATGTGTCTTGGGGTGGTTTTTCTTGGGTCTCTTTTGGTTGGTACTCTTCGAGCATGCAGGATTTGATCACATATATTCTTTAGCTCTGGGAGTTTCTCTTTAATGATGTTCTTGACCGTTGATTCTTCCTGGAAATTTTCTTCCTGGGTCTCTGGGACTCCAATGATTCTTAAGTTGTTTCTGTTGATCTTATCATAGACCTCTATTTTCATCTGTTCCCATTCTTTGACTAATTTTTCCATTGTCTGTTCATTTGTTTTAAGTTTTTTTCCAATCTCTCCTGTTGTATGGAATTGTTATGTATCTCATCTTCCACAGCACCAAGTCTATTCTCAGCTTCTGATACCCTGTCCCAGAGCTTATCCATTTTGTCATTCACTTCGTTTACTGATTTTTTCAGGCCTGTTATTTGACATGTTATTTCAGTTTGGAGTTTTGTGATTTCTGTCTTCATATTTTCTTGATTCTTATTAGTGTTCTGTTCTATTCTATTCATGGTTTCTTTGAGTTCTTTGAGTATATTCCATATTGCTACTCTAAAGTCCTTATCTGAGAGATTGATTAGTTGTTTGGTCGTTAACTGGTCATCAGAATTGTCATCTTCGTTCTCTATGTCTGATGCTGGCCTGTGTTGTTTCCCCATTGTCACACTTGTATTGTGGGTTTTTCTACGTGTTGTGGTGGTATTCATTGGTTATATGATGCAGGCAACACACTTCTCTGGCTCCGCCCTTTCTGGATGGGCCGACTTGCCTCCAAGGTAGGGGAGTCCTCCGTGGATGAAGCCTCACACAGGATCAAATCTTAGGCCCGAGCACACAGCAGAGAAGACAGTATGGAGAGAAATTCTTGCTTCTGTGATCCAGCACAGTTCTTAGTGTGGTTTTTTTCTTCTTGTGATGGTGTTCTTTTTTTAGAAAGAGCGCACAGCTGCATAGCGAAGTGGAGCTAAGTGCCTTCTGGAGCCTCTTTTCAGCCCACTCTCAGGAGGTTCACGCAACAGGATAGCAGAAAGACACACACAGGCAGCACTCACAGTTTTTCACAGTCGGGCCCCACTGGTCAGGCGTAGTTTTCACTCGCTCGCTGGGCAGCTTCAGAATGCTGTATTTTTGGGGTTCACTTCCCAGGAATCTGAGGAGAGTCACTGGCTCGCTGGGTAGCTCCCGAATGTAGTTTCTTTGGGGTTCTCTTCCCAGGGCTCTGAGGAGAGCTTCCAGAGTTCAGGAAAGACAGATAAGGGTAGGACAGGGCTCCCTTCCGGTGCTCAGTTTCCTCAGAAGAAGCACAGCTGGGTGGAGACTCTGCAGGTAGAGCAATCAGCACTCTGCCTGGAAACCCCCACCTGCAGCCATTTCTCACTCACTCACTGGCTCGCTGGGTAGCTTCCGAATGTAGTTTCTTTGGGGTTTGCTTCCCAGGGCTCTGAGGAGAGCTTCCAGAGTTCAGGAAAGACAGAGAAGGGTAGGACAGGGCTCCCTTCCGGTGCTCAGTTCCTCAGAAGAAGCACAGCCCGGTGGAGACTCTGCAGGTAGAGCAATCAGCACTCTGCCTGGAAACCCCCACCTGCAGCCATTTCTCACTCACTCACTGGCTCGCTGGGTAGCTCCCGAATGTAGTTTCTTTGGGGTTCACTTCCGAGGGCTCTGAGGAGAGCTTCCAGAGTTCAGGAAAGACAGAGAAGAGTAGGACAGGGCTCCCTTCCGGTGCTCAGTTTCCTCAGAAGAAGCACAGCCCCGTGGAGACTCTGCAGGTAGAGCAATCAGCACTCTGCCTGGAAACCCCCACATGCAGCCATTTCTCACTCACTCACTGGCTCGCTGGGTAGCTTCCGAATGGTTTCTTTGGGGTTCGCTTCCCAGGGCTCTGAGGAGAGCTTCCAGAGTTCAGGAAAGACAGAGAAGGGTAGCGTTGTTTTTCTTATGGATTAGAGTCAAAGGAGCACAGTAAAAACGGTTTTAGAGTGGCAGTTATTATTTGCATAGGCACCCCCCCCAAATATGAAGGACATGGAAAGGAAAAGCCTTGGCATAAATACAAGGAGTCCCTACCCCTGAAGTTTCCTGGCATAAGACCAACTCTAGGCTTCAGGCAAACTAGTTTGTCCAATCCAAGTCATTGTCTGTAGTGCCATTACACTTCTATTTTTCACACAGTCTCTGTTGTTGGTATCATGTTTCTGTATTAAAGATCCTGGAATCTGCATATCCTACATTGCAGTCAGGATGGTGCGGAGCATCCTCTCATTTCACCTCACAATTAAAGGGCAATGCAGAGAGCCCTGTCCTGTAAGCAGGTTGTTGTTGCTGTCAAGTCTTCTTAGTATTAAGGGAAGTCTCTTTTGAGCAGGTCGATGTCAGAGCCATAGTAGGGTCTTCCCTGGTAGAGGATTGCTTTCAGGGTTTGTTATAAAAAACCTTGGATGTTTCGTAGATGGCTTCCCTGGTTCAGGGTTGAATGGAGGATGTCCATTCTTCTGAGGCCTGTGCCAGGTCATTATATCAATGTTCAGGGTGTAAGGTCCCATTGCACTACAAGATTTGTGAGTTCCAATCTCTTATTAGGTAAGAACTTATTTGTATGTATAGTATTTTCCCATTTTAATGTGCCTATGCAAACAAGGAACAATGCCACGTGGCGTTATCGGCGCATATGGGGGCTGTAAGAACAAGTCCAACAATCCCCATGACATGGTTCAATCATAAGCATTAAACTGAGGGACTCTTTCACCAAAATTTCTTATTGAACAGCTCACAAAGAGAAGAAAAGATAAAAAAGTGGGTAGAATCGTTACTGTAAAAGAATACTTAGTAAGAGTTATAGTTGTCAAAGAAAATACACATAAAATATTCAAAAGACATATGTGTCCATTTTATGTCTTTTGAAATAGTTGGGGGTTGTTAAATCCAATGCACAACTTTTGGTCTGTGATTAGGACTGTGCAGTACTGAAGTTAAAAAGGGTAAATGTGCGATGATGAGAGCCTCTAGAAGGATTCCGCCCAGTTTCGGGGTATTAGATCCTTACCCCAGTTTATTACTTTTCTCTTTTTCAAACAAAACCACGCAACTTGAACTAGCTAGTCCTGCCTCCAGTTAGAGGGGGAACTAAGGGAGGCATCAAGACCAAACAGGTGCAAGACTACTAAGTTGTGGGTTAGATAAAGAGGGGACCACATATTCAAGCCGACCTGGGATGAGGGAAGAGGAAATGGGAGGTAGGACAGAAATGGAGGTGTAGGGAGGGCAATTTGGTGATGGGAATCCCCCCTGATTTTATGTAAATATGTACCTAAAATATTATTGTCAACACTATGTAAACCATTATGATCAAAATAAAAATTAAAAAAAAAAAAAAAGGGTAAATGTGGGGTACTGATGGTTGGGGGTGAGAGAGTTAAGGAGTAATAATGAGCTATGTAGTGGAGTGCAAAAGGGCAGAATCTGTTGGGGCAGAAGGTTGGTCTTGGTGCCTAACAAGTTAAGAACTGAGGGTAAAGAAGGTTAATTAAGGGGAAGATAATGAATCCGGATTGAAAGATGAGGAAGTAGAAGGGGCTCTGGTGTGGGGGAGGGGAAATATATCAGAGGGGCTATATACATTGTATAGCTGAATTGTTTATGGCTTGGCAGTCAGAGAGGACCACTGTGTAGGAAGTCATGACTACATATACACTGATATTAGGGACCTATTTGAATGTTATTCTCCAAATCTAAAGCATTCCATTTTTTTTTCTTAGAAACAATCAAGAAGTAAGAACATTTTTGGGTGAAGTTAAAAAGTATATATGTCGCAAGAATGAATAACAGTAAGAAAAGAACCCCTGAATGGGGTCCAGTATGCATATGAGAGGAGTTTGTTTTTCCACCCTCCCCCAGGGCCCGATTTACCTGGCCCCGCCCTGAAGACCAGTCTGGCGTGGGGGGATCTCAGTCACCTGGACTAAGTGGTCAGCCCAGGGGGCCTATGGCTAGCTGTCCTGCCCAGAGCCCCGAACATACCAGTGGAAGACACTCAGAAGTCCTGGCATGTGGAGTCTTCTGAGTGTAGCCCCTACCTCTGTCGTTTGTGTATGCATAGGGGAGGGGTTTCTCTCCCCCCCCTCCCCCCAGGGCCTGATTTACCAGGCCCGGCCCTGAAGACCAGTCTGGCGTGGAGGAATCTCAGTCCCCTGGACTAAGTGGTCAGCCCAGGGGCCTATGGCTAGCTGTCCATATTTTTTCTCAATCTATTTTTAGAGAGAAATTATTTCAAGGCTGAATACTGTCACTTACATAAACATTTAGCAACAACTTTTATAGACTTTAAAACAACTATCAAGGGTTTGTATACAGATGAGTTATTTAATTAAATCAGAAGGAAGCATTTATAATTAAAACCAGAAAGAGAAATGAATATATTTTGCTTTCATAATGGACATTAATAGTTCAGGTGGCAGTCTGTTCACTTTCACTGACCATCTGCCAGAGGGATACCATATGTGCTAGTTTGTGTAGCTGTAAGGCAGTAGATAGAAAACATACTTTTGTTTTTGTTTGTTTGTTTGTTTTTGACTCTCTTTAGGGCTTACTCCTGGCTCTTGGTGGGCTCAGAAGACCATGTTGGATGCTGAGGATAGGACCTGGTCTGATTTTTTGGAAGGCGAAAGCTTTTCCCAGCGTTCTATTATATTACTGTAGCCCCCCAAAATATACTTTCTGTACTATAAGTTCAATCAGAACCAACAGTTTGGTTAGAAAATAGAGATCATAAAGGTGGTCGTGGTCACAATGAGTGTTACAATACAGGTGTGTCAAAATAATCATAAGGACATAAGAACATGAAAAATTCTGAGCCAGTTCAAGAAAACTGAAGTAGAGTGAAACACTGTTAACCTGAAAGGAACAAAATGCTAAAATAAATGAGCCTTCACAGGCCAGAATTCCACCTGGTTTGCAAGCTGCCAAGAGGCCACTTTCAGCTCAATTATCAAGTTTATCAGAATCATTAAACCTGAACTCCAGGACCTTGAATGCTTTGCCAAGCGTTAAGGATCCGTATTGTTTAGAGAGCAAAAGCTTCTATGAGGTGTTGGAGAGCTGTTCTTGAGAGGTCAGAGGCCACCATTTCCCATGTCACACTGACACTTTCCCTTAACAGCATGATAGCAAAGTGGTAACATCTGTTTCTGTGTACTATACGATGGATACATTGAAGGGGACAGGCAGTGATTCAGTGCAGCCTGTGACTTGTAAGGAATCTCATATGGAGAAAATTCTACTCTGTGGTTGTGAAATTAGGAAAAAGAGGAAGTTGCTTTTATTACTGTGGCATAAGAGGCCCCTCTGCCCTGGATTCCTTTTTTTTTTTTTTCTAATTTGTAACCATTTCCTGACTGACATCCATGTAGCCTGCCTTTTCATAAGTTACTTTCTGCTTGAATCAGTTAATGGCCCAGGCTGTTTTCACTGGGCTGACTCCCTGCACCTGGGCTCAAACTACTAATAGATTATATTGGTCCTGCTGAAGGCCTGCTCCTCCAGCTGGGATTGTTCAAGTCCTTGTTCATCTGTCACGATTAACCCATGCATTGGGGCTGTGCCTGGCTTGCTCAACTCATTTTCTTTGTCACCATGACTGAGATCAAAGTATATAAAAAGAATATGTAGATAATAACTTAGAACTGGGTCTATACGCTGAGGCCGCTACCTAGGCAATGTCTTCTAGCATTCTTTCCTCAAAGGCATAGATGCAAAAGAACAAATTGTGTTTGAATATAGCCTTTCCCATACAGCCACTTCCAACCACCTTCCTTGCTTTGTTTCCTGAATTCATCATTGTTGTATTAATCAGTTTGTTTAGGGATTTGATATTTACTGAACTTATTATAGGATTTGGAAATTTTGATTTTTGGTATATGAAACTGTGTCTGGAATTGAAGACTTTGTACCTGGCTGAACGCACATCTGTCACTTCACATTTTAGATTTGAGAAGGTCCTGAAGAATCGGGGACAGTTGATCTTTGTGTTGTGTGCAGATAATTTACTCCTAGAATTTTGTTTAAAGCAATATATAGTGACAAGTAGTGCTAAGAATGGAAACATTACTTATAGGAAGCAATAAGACAGGAAAAATTGCCTTAGGACTTTCAATAAATTTTGTAAAATAATTGTGGTACTTCTGAGTTTACTTCATGAACAAAGTTAGAGATATGTAGCTCCAAACATATGACTGTAAGGTGATAAATAAGTAGGAATTAAAGAGAGCAGTATTTTTTTTTCTTTTTCTTTTACTTTTTTTTTTTTTCGGTTTTTGGGCCACACCCGGTGACGCCCAGAGTCTACTCCTGGCTATGTGCCCAGAAATCACTCCTGGCTTGGGGGACAATATGGAACGTAGGGGGGTTGAACCTCAGTCATTCCTAGGTCAGCTAGGTGCAAGGCAAATGCCCTACCACTGCGCCACCACTCCTCCCCTGAGAGCAGTATTTTTTTTTTAAAGAAAATGACATTGTTTTACATGGAATCTAGTATGCTGAGTGAAATAAGTTAGAGGGAGAGAGATAGACACAGAATAGTCTCACTCATCTATGGGTTTTAAGAAATATAAAAGACATTTTTGCAATAATCCTCAGAGACAAAGAGAGGAGGGCTGGAAAGTCCAGCTCAGGACATGAAGCTCACCACAGAGTGGTGAGTGCAGTTAGTGAAATAACTACACTGAGAACTATCATAACAGTGTGAATGAATTGGTACGTGAAAAGCCCGTCTAGAGTACAGTGGTGTGGGTGGTGTGGTGTGGGCAGGAGGGAGATTTGGGACACTGGTGATGGGAATGTTGCACTGGTGAAGGGGGGTGTTCTTTACATGACTGAAACCCAATTATAATCATATTTGTAATCAAGGTGTTTAAATAAAGATATTAATATAAAGAATAAAGAAATCGCAGAGATGAGGGCCAGAAGGATCGGCTCAAGATATGAAGCTCATCACAAAGAGTGGTGAGTGTAATTAGAGAAATAAATATGCTGAGAACTAGCATAACAATGTTAGTGAGTGAGGGATGTAAAAAGCCTGTCTGGAATACAGGCGGGGGTGGAGGAGGGAAGAGATGGGGGCATTGGTGATGGAAAGGTTGCACAATGAAAGTGGGTGTTCTTGTTATGACTGAAGCCCAACTACAATTATGTTTGTAATCATTGTGTTTAAATAAAGAAATTATTTAATAAAAAAGGAAATGAAATTGACACAAAATTTCTTTGCTTAGTAACATTTATAATATTGTTCTTTATACTGATGTTATCTACTATGTTGTATTTATAGGAAGACCTAAAATATTGAGAATGAATTATGTAAATTTTGATCAATGCTATTATAAACTTTAACGTGGTCTTTATTAAGACAATTAGGTTTTATACAAACAAGTGACAATATTTTATGCAATTTCAGAAATTTCAGTAAGAGAATGTAATACTGATTAACATATAAAATACATATTTAATATTTGTATAGACAACAAACTATGCATCTAGACACTAGACACACTAGACAGTAGACACACAGAGACTTATATATTGTAAATGACACTATAAAGTCACATCTTAAGATGTAGAGAAGTCACATCTTAAGATGTGGAGTTTGTATCCCAGGTGAGTATTCAGAGAAGCATCAACCTGCACTTAGGGAAAGTAACTCAGTTTATTCTAAGTGGGAAATGGTATTTGTATTAGGGAAGAGTAGGGTGTATACTCTGTGTGAGACAACAAGGTAGGATGTGAAAGGGAATTAAAACAGGGTGTGTGCTTCTGTGTTTAGGAAAGACAGGGTAAAGGAATTAGGGAAAGCAGGACATGTGCTTAAGGTGATTAGCTACATCTAGCCCTTTTTTGTTTTGTTAAGCACAAAAAATATAGAAGGGCTAGATTAGTCATGCTAGATTGTCTTCTGCTAAAGGTTGAAACCCCAGATCAGAGCTTGCAGCAGTGTGAAAAGTGGTTGTTATTTTACATTGGCACAGTAAAAGCTGGGATAAAAACTTTTAACCTAGATTACATTTAGAGCTTGGTGGCCTTTTTTAGAACACATCTGGTTATACATTTCAACTACAGGCTTCAGGCCAGTTTTTAGTTTGCTTAACCTCAGAGGATTCTTTTTTTAGGTCCCAGGAAAAGTAAAGGTTCTCTCCATTATCATCTTTTTGGTGACTGTAGCTGACAGGTATTGCACTGAAGTCCTTTGGGCTCTCACAGTCTTAAATCATTGGAAAGGCAATGTGAAGCATGCCTCAGTTTACAAGTTGTTGTAAAGGTGTCCTGAAGTATGTCCCTTAATCAACTTGTTTCCAGAATGGCTTTGAAGCTTGCCCCGGGTTCCCTCATTATCAGGGTGACTCAAAACCTACCCCTAAAAAAAAACCTACCCCGGTTTCTGTTGATAGGACCCAGAATTTAGGGTGTATGGTCAATCTCAGAGCAACTGAAGCTTAACTCAAGCCAGTGTGACACTGTTTAGGGTTAAAGGAACCATTTGCAACATAAAAATTTTGGAGTTCCTATCCAAAAGCATAAGATTTTTCTGTTTTACTGACTATGAAAAAATGAAAAAAAGATATTGTCACAAGGTAATATTGAGGCACTAGGATACTAGGGCTAGTTTGTAGTCTGCCATCCTGATTCATAGGTATAGTAACAACATTGCTTCCCTGTAAATACATATAAGGAAATAACATATTCCCTTTTTATCTACTTAATAAAGTTCAAAGCAATAACACTGTCTCCCAAAAATACATTTAGAAAAATATATATTCTTCTTTTGTCTGCAGAATCAAGTCCAAAGTAACAACATTATTTTCCAAGAAATATACTTATTCTCCCCAATCTGTTGAGAGCAAGTCCAAGATAGGATGATTCAGTAGGATTACTTCAGCTAATGAGGTAATCTATTGGATAAAATTAGTCAGGGAGGTAATGGAAGTATCAATGATTTCTTGCACCGACTGTCGAAGTCATGGGCAAAGATCAGTCCTTGAGCCAGGACCCATTTGAAAAGCTGATTCTGGTCATGAGTTTCAATCCACATTGATGAGAGGCTGAAAAGGTGGAAGGGGGGTAAGGATGTGTGGAAGTTGGATGGTGTTTCAGGGCACAAGGGATGTTGAGTTATAGCAGTGGTTCTCAAATAACAGGGTGTGCCCCTGAGGGCTCCATAAAGGGGGGCATGTTTGACCTCCACAAACACTGTCATAGCAAGCTAAGCCCCGTGTTTATATCTCTGTATGTCTCTGGAGCTGAGAGTTGCTGTGTCCTGCTTCAAACCCTGCTTTAAAAAGCTATGCATTGCAAAACTCATTGTAGCCGTTAATCCAGACAAATTAAAAATTCAGCTTAAATTATTTTATATAGAGCAGAAGAGCATGGCTGCTAAGCGAAGTGGCCACACACTCTTTCTAACCAATGAACTCCATCACAACACACAGGAAAAACCACACAACAAGCGTGACAATGGGGAAACCTCGCAGGCAAACACCATCCACAGAGAATGAAGACCAAAGTTCGGATGACCTAATAAATTCCAACCACCTGATTAATCTCTCAGATAAGGAGTTTAGAATAGAAAATGAAAGATGTTCCTAGAACTCAAAAAAAGCATAGATCAATCTGAACAGAACACAGACAGAAATCAGAAAACTCCAAACTGAAATAACAGATCTGAAAAACACGGTTGCTCAACTGAAAACCTCAATGGATAGCCTCGCCAACAGGGTATCAGCAACTGTGGAGAGAATCGGAGTACTGGAAAATGTGATGCAGAAAAACTCAACACAACAGAAGAAATTGGAAAAGAACCTTAAGACAAATGCTCAGGCAATGGAAAAAGTACTCAAGGAATGCAAACAGATGAAAATAGAATTCTATGATAAACTCAACAGAAACAACATAAGAATCATTGGAGTTCCAGAAACCCAGGAAGGAGATCTCTAGGAAGAATCAACTGTCAAAGACATCATCAAAGAGATACTCCCAGAGGTAAAGACTACCTGCAATCAAATCCTGCATGCCCAAAGAGTACCAGTTAAGAGAGACCCAAAGAAAAACACCCCAAGACACGTACTCGTTACAATGACAAATCCCATAGATAGAGATAGAATACTGAAAGCAGCAAGATCAAAAAGGGAAATTACATTCAAAGGAGCATCTCTAAGACTTACCACAGACATGTCACAAGAAACTCTCAAGGCCAGAAGACAGTGGTGGGATATTGTGACAAGACTGAATGAAATGAATGCCTCATCGAGAATACTGCACCCAGCCTGACTCACGTTCAGGTTTGAAGGAAGAATACATAGTTTCATGGATAAACAACAGCTCAGAAACTTCACAGATGATAAACCAGCCTTAAAGGAAAAACTGACAGGTCTACTCTAAGACAAGAGAGACCAACAAGAACAGCAAACTTATCTACAAAAATGACATTAAATCCTATGACAATCATCTCCCTCAATGTCAATGGACTAAATTCACTAATTAAAAGACACAGAGTGGCAAAATGAGCGCTTAGCTAGGAGTAATTCCTGAGGTACCATGGACATGTTACCTATGGACAATTACTTTTTAAAGAAAGAAAGAAAGAAAAAGTGTTGGTAAATGATCCTCTGTCTACAACACCCCATTCAAACACCAATCAGTACAATTAAAGATACAAAAGTCTTAAGAGAAAAAAATTTTCAAAATAATGTAGCTTAGAGTAAAATTAGAGTAGTCAAATTTGTAAATTAATTCTTCACAGAACACTAATTCATAATCAAATATATAACTTCATCATTCAGTGTCTCTAAGATTGTATAAAAATGAAGCAAGTCTGAGATTATTGGTAGAATAATTTTTTGTTTGTTTTTTTGAGCCACACCCGTTTGATGCTCAGGGATTACTCCTGGCTAAGTGCTCAGAAATTGCCCCTGGCTTGGGGGGAGCATATGGGACGCTGGGGGATCGAATCGTGGTCCTTCCTTGGCGAGCGCTTGCAAGGCCTCTAGCGCCACCTCACTGGCCCCAACCTTTAATTTTTTTTTTTTGGTGTAAAAAGTTGTTACATCTTCACCATAACTAAAGTACCAAAGATTCCTCACCTCTGTCCTATGTCATTTCTCATCTTTTGTCAGCTTTACTTTAAATATTATAAAATTTCATTATTTTTAACAAGACAAAACATTAAGAAATATTTCTATCATTTGATATAATATTTAGGTATTTTAGATATGTAATATTATGTAAATATGTATAAACTTTACTAATTAGATTTAAATCAGACTTTTTACATCGTGAATCTAGGATTATTGGGTAAAAGGTTAGCTTGTTATAAAATAGCCCATTTGAAGCATCTCAGTGTTATTGGTGGACATGATTTTAGAGAGTATCTACATTATTTTCTCCCTTAGATTTGATATGGCCAGAGACAAGTAATCCTGAACAAAGCTGTATTGTCAGTAGAATTCTTAATAATATTGAAATCTGAGCATTTGGATAGCAACATATAAAATTACCACCACTTTGGATAAGATTAATTTTATAACCCAGCTATGGACCAAGAAATAGAAAAATAGATAGCAACATGGTGAATTGGTATATAGCATTGGTATATAGCTCTAAAATTATTTTCTTAAGGTAACTTGATCTTTCCAAACATAACAGTCATTTTCATATAGGTATGTTAGTTTCAGAGCATATTTCATTATGGTAAGCAGAAAACTCTTGTAAAGAGTCTTAGGGATGATATATCATAAGTAGAAATCCATTATTCCAAGGATCTTAGATTTCTAGACCATTCTGAATGAAACAAATTGGTTATTTACGTCCAACTCTCCAAATTTCACTACTTGATCTGGTGTTGAAAATAGAAGCTAATCTTTTATATATTTACATTATTCACGGGATTTGCACGGTGAAAGTTTTTTGATATGCAGTGAGTTCCTAGTAGGAAGTTACTAAGAACTAACAAGACTAGGAATATTTGTTTTCAAGTGGATTCTTAAATTGACCTTGATAGTTTTCAATGTTTCTTAATTAGTGTTTGCAAATCTGCTGATTTAACGAAAGAATCTGTTTCTTGCTGTATTAGAGTATAGCATCACAACAAAATTAGCATTCCATATGTTGTTTTGTTAAACATACTTGGTGACTTTCTTTAAAATCCCTTGGGAAATGTTTTGAAATTTGTTGCGACAAATATGCAACACTTGAAATGAAATGATGATTATCACCACATTGTTCTCTCCTTAAAATAAGCATTTCCTATGTTTGAGCACAGGAATTATCATCATACACATATTCTTTAGAAATTATGAATGAATGGATAAGATCATATATAAGCTTTTTTTTCTGTATGTATTTTATTCCACAACAAATATCTTGATGTATTTACATTTAAATTCATACTGTAAATATATGTATATTCAAATGTATTGTTGCCACAATTTTCTTATTCTTTATTTATTAATTTGTCCCTAATTAACTGTACTGATAATTATTCATGACAGGTAAAATTTTTTATATAATTTTTATTTTAATCATAGTGGCTTACATATCGTTCACAGTAATATTTTAGGTATATATTAACATTGAATTAGGGGAATTCCCATCACTGAATTGTCCTCCCTCCACCTCCATTCCCATCCTGCTTTCCATAGCCTCCACACTCAACCCCGGGGCTGCTAGAATGAGTGGTCCCCTCTGTGCCTAGCTTACTACTTAATGATCTTAACTGTTTGGTCATGGTACCTCCATTATATCCCCCTCTAATTGGGAGGCGGGACAGATAGTTCCAGTTATGGGGTTTTGTTTGAAGAAAAGTAATAAAATGAAGTAAAAATCAAATACGCCTAAATGGGCGGAGTTCTTATAGAGGCTTTCATCCTCGATTTGAGAGATGAAGGGGAAAAAGAAGGTGAAACACTACAACAATATAAAAAGAAGTATCAAATAAAATATCCAGTGAGCACTACAGCAATAAAGATAGGCACCACATAATAGCCATGATCTTGAAATAAAAAAATCCGACAGCACAATACAGAAGAAGAGAACAGAAGAAAATAAATAAATAAAAATGGAGACAACAAGTTCAATATCCACACCAAATCAAAGAAATCGACAAAAACTAGATAGATAAATAAAAAAAAGATTATTTTGTGTTTTTTGTCTTTTTTTTTCCCCTCATGCATAGGTAGAGTAAATATTGGGGTCATTCAGAAAGGAATTCCCTTGGCCTAAGAGATATAGGGTTTCTTCACCTTGGAGTATATTGTCATAGGATTAACTATAGACTCCTTTCAGGTTCATTTACTCTCCTGTTGATGCTTTTGTAGTGTATGGAAGACTTCTGTTCCGTCCTGAATACTAAAATCAGGTCTCTCTATCTAGAGATCTCGGTCTCTGCACAGGTCAAGGATGGAACTTACGATAAAGTCTTTCTTTATGGTTTTAGAAGTTCTGTTCCCTCAGTGTCATTTTATCTGTCTTTTGTGGTTGGTGGTCTTGGTCCTTGCACTGATCCTAGGGTGGAGCCTGGGATAGCGTATTTCGTTATGTTTCCAGAAGACCCACTCAGTTGCTATTGTCTCAGTCAGACCTCTGGAATTAGAGATCATGGTTGTTGTGCGGGTGGTAGATCAAACCCTAGACTAGGGCTTTTTTATTGGTCCCAGGATACATACTGCCCGGGCGTAGTTCTATCAGCCAGTCATCTGTAGATCATGATCTTGGATTTTGCACAGACCAAAGGGTGACAAGACTTCTGATTTTGTCTTATCGTTAGCTGGTGAGGTAGGATAACCTGCTCTTAGGTCAATTTGTTCCCAATTTCCTCATCAGGATATCATATTAGAGCTGGTGTCTGAGCAGTATTAAGGATATCCCAGATGAGATATGGTTTCTGTAGCTGTTCTGAAGAAGTGTGTCATTTCTATGCCTGGGATCCATGGATCCAGGCTGGATGGTTGGTGTCTGATCACCTGGGGTCTAAGTTGGGTCCACATGACATATTTTTAAGGTAGGAGATGACCCTGTATTGTAAAAAAGTATGAGTTCTTATCCCTAGTAGATAAGAGCTTGTTTTTGTACGTAACATTTCCCCCTTTTTTACTGTCTTTGCAGGAAGAAATGGTGCTACATTATATTGCTGGTGCATTTGGGGGTGGAAATAGAAGAAAACGGAACAAGTCACACACCTAAAAGAGATAAAAATAGGAATAAAAATATATGTGCTCCCATATATATAAAGAAAAAAATGTAAAAGAATAAAATAAAATTTAAAAAAAGTAATTAAAAGAACAAAGTGATATTTGGGGAAGAGCAGGTAAAGAGGTAGTGTTATACAGGTCTTATACTTATGATGGAACTATAGGTTTCCCCATTGTCTTTTGAGATTTTCTTGTGGGGTGTGGGTTCCCGGGCGCCTTTTCATCACACACCCTGACCTTCTTGAGATTGGCAAAAGATTTGCGGCAGGGAGATCTTGGGTAGAGTTCTTGCATCGGGAATCCTTTTAGAGCTAAGTCTGGTATCAAGCAACAGTCCATGTGAGGGCGAGTTGGTAAGGAGGGCCACACAGCATGAGTCAGCAGGGGTGTTGGTTGTCTTTTCTTGCCGGGGATGAGGTGTGGGTTTGAGTGGGTGTCCTTTTGCTTTGGTGCTGGGTAGTGGTTCGTTGGGGTAGGAGGTCAGTCTTGATGCCTAATAGATTAGAACTAAGGGTTAAGAGTTTTAATAAGGTGGGAAATCTGGGTGAGATTGAGGGGTGAAGGGATAGTCAGATTTCTAAAGGGGGGAAGCTGATAGTATATGGAAGGGGCAGACAAGGATAAAAGAGAAAATAAGATTAAAAAGAAAAAGAAGAAAGAAAAAAAGTAGTGTGAGGAGAGGAGAAAAGAGCAAAGGAATGTTAGCTTGCTTGAATGTGTTCGATATGTAGGCCCTGTAGTATAAACCTGTAGGTCACAGTTCCTGCTTCGGTGGTCTAGCTGGTCACGTACTTCAGGTCCTAAAAGAATAAATAAAGGGTATGTTAAAGAGTTCTATCGAGATATTTTCATAACACAAGCTGTGTATGGTATCTCGTGTGACTGAGTCCTGAGGTGCCATCTAGGTTGTCCACTCTTTGTATCCAAGCATGCCTGTGGACAGAAAAGCTGAGAGGTTAATTTAAATATAGTAAGATTGAGACATTAAAACATATTATTTTGAAATGCTTCCATTGGAGTCAGTGATTTCCCATGGTACTCTTTACCTGTAATCCTGTCCCTAAGAGATTATTATGGGCCTTTGTAGTAAAAGGCTGATTATATACCTGTTTTCTCTACGCTGCTGTTTTTGCTGTTGCTGGCTTCTTTATGGTATAATGTGTAGTCGAGAGTTTGTGTTGTTCCTCTTTCATGTGATTTAGGCACTACTTCTCAGTATATGTTGACTAGTACAGTGTTTGGAGTTTCTACCCTGTGATTTGATCATTGAGTATTAGTTGTATATATGGTGTATGTTCTAGGTACTTCAGAATAGGGCTATAATTCTGTGTTTATCTTTCATCTTCCAACTTACTTTGTTTAACATAATATGTTCTAGGTCTATCCACGTTGCTGCAAAGTCTGTGATTGTATCATTTCTGACTGCCATGTAGTATTCCATTGTGTATAGATACCACATCTTAATGATCCATTCATTTGTTGTTGGACATTGAGGGCTGTGATAAATAGTGGAGTGAACACATATTTTGGGATGAATGTCCTTCCAACTTGGGTGTAGATAACTAGGAGAGCAATTGCTGGGTCAAATGGCAGTTCAATTCTCAGTTCCTTGAGTACTCTCCATACTGTTCTCCAAAGGGGTTGGACTAGGGGGCATTCCTACCAGCAGTGGATGAGAGTGCCTTTTGTACCACATCCCCGCCAACGAAGATTGTTCCTATTATTTTTGATGTGAGTCATTCTCACTGGTGTGAGGTGGTACCTCTTTGTTGTTTAGATTTGGATTTCTCTAATGATGAGTGAAGGTGAGCATGTTTTCATGTGTTTGTTGGCCATCTTTTGGTCTTCCTCAGAGAAGTATCTATTCATTTCATCTCCCCATTTTTTATACTTTATTTGGTTTTGGGGAGCTCAGTTTTCTGAGTGCTTTGTATATTCTGGATATCAGCCATTTATCTGATGTGTTGAGTGCAGCTTTAGCCTGCAGAAGCTTTTTAGTTTGATGTAGTCCCATTTGTTTATGTTTGACGCTAAAGTTCTTGCCATTGGTGCTCCATCCTCGAAGGCCTTTTTGATATATAAGTCTTTGAGTGTTCTGCCTATTTTATTCTCAATAAACTTTATAGATTCTGATCTGATTTCAAGGTCTTTGATCCATTTTCAGTTAACTTTTGTATAAGGAGTGAGGTATGGGTCAATTTTCATTTTCTTACATGTGGTTTTCCAGTTGTACCAACACCATTTGTTGAAGAGACTTTCTTTGTTCCATTTCAAGTTCTTGGCTCTTTTGTCAAATATTAGTTGACTGTATATATGTGGGTTTATGTCTGGAAATTCTGTTCTAACCCACTGGTCTGAGGTCCTGTCTTTGTTCCAGTACCATGCTGTTTTGACCACTATGGCTTTATAGTATAGTTTTAAGGTAGGTAAAGAGATGCCACCCAGCTTCATTTTTTTCAATATGTGTTTGGCTATCCTGGGTCTTTTGTGGTTCCAGATGAATTTTATGATTGATTGTTCTAATTCTTTAAAGAATGATGTCTGAATTTGGATCAGGATTGCATTAAATCTATATAAAAGTTTGGGTAGGATAGTCATTTTGACAATGTTGATTCTACCCACCCATGAGCATGGGATGTTCTTCCATTTCCTTAGATCCTCTTCAATTTCTTTCTGGAGTATTTTGAAGTTTCCCTGGTATAGGTCCTTTACTTCCCTTGTAAGGTTGATTCCTGGGTACCTTATATTTTTTGATGCTATTTTAAATGGAATTGTATTTTTAATCTCTCTCTCCTCTACTTCGTTATTTATATAGAGAAACACTCCTGTCTTTTGTGTATTACTTTGTAGCCAACCACTTTGCTGTATTGGTTACTTGTTTCTAGGAGTTTTACTGTGGACTCTAGGGTTTCGATGTATATCATCATATCATCTGCAAAAAGAGATAGTTTGACTTCCTCTTTCCCAATTTGTATTCCTCTTATTCCCTTCTCTTGTCGGATTGCTATTGCTAGGACTTCTAAGACTATATTAAATAAGAGTGGAGAGAGTGGACAGCCTTGCCTAGTTCCTGACTTAGTGGAAATGCTTCTAGTTTTTTGCTATTAGGGATAATGTTGGCTGTGGGTTTTTCATAGATAGCTGTAATTATCTTGAGGAATGTTCCTTCTAACCCTATTTTGTTTTCAATATGAAAGGGTGGGTATTGGATTTTGTCAGATGCCTTCTCTGCATCAATTGATATGATCATAATTTTGTCTTGTTGTTGATGTGATGTGTGATGTTGATTGATTTGCATATGTTGAACTAACCTTGCATTCTTGGGATGAAACCCACTTGGTCATGGTGTATGATCTTTTTGATGAAGTACTGGATTTGGTTTGCTAAAATTCAGTTGAGAATCTTTACATCTATGTTCATTAGTGAGATTGGTCTGTAGTTTTCTTTCTTGGTGGTGTCTTTGCCATCTTTGGGAATGACTTGGGGAGGATACCTGTTTTTTCAATGGTTTGGAAGAGCCTGTGAAAAAGTAGTAGTAAGTCTTCTCACAATGTTTGATAGAATTCACATGTAAATCCATCTGGACCTAGACTTTTGATCTTAGGGAGTTTCTTAATTACATCTTCAATTTTCTCTGAAGTGATTAGTCTATTTAGGCTTTCTAGTTCTTTCTTTTCCAGTCTTGGAAGATGGTATTTTTTTCAGGAATCTGTCGACTGTTACTGGGATCTCTAGCCTAACTGAGTATAGTTGTTCATACTAAGATCTCATGATATGTTGTATTTCTTGAGGTTCTCTCTCCTTTCATTTGTGATCCTACTGATTTGGGTGTTTTCCCTCTTTTTTGGTGAATTTTGCAGTGGTTTGTCTATCTTGTTTATTTTTATGAAAAACCAACTCCTGGTCTCATTGATTTTTTTGTATTGTTTTCTTAGTTTCTATGTTGTTTATTTCTGCTCTGGTTTTTAATATTTCTTGCCTTCTGATTGTGGTTGGATTTCTTTGCTGCTGTTGTTCCAATTCCTTGAGGTGATCCTTTAAACTGCTGATTTTGTCATTTTCCTGTTTTCTGACATAGGCCTATATTTCTATGATTTCCTCCCTAATTACTGCTTTTGCTGTGTCCCACAAATTTTGACAAGTTATCTCTTTATTATCGTTTGTCTCAAGGAATCTTTCTATTTTTTTTTGATTTCCTCTTTGATCCAGCTATTGTTGAGCAGCATGTTGTTTAATCTCCAGGTATTATTTTTCTCCATTGCTTCTTCTTGTAGTCAATTTTGACCTCTGTTGCATAGTGATCTGATAGGGTGTTTCTAATGATCCTTACATTTGTGATCTTATATAGGTTAGATTTGTATCCTAGGACATGGTCTATTCTGGAGAAGGTTCCATGTGGGCTTGGGAAGAATGTGTATTCTGCTTTCTGGGGATGGAGGTTCCTATATAAGTCTATTAGCCCTATATTTTCTAATTTTTTTTTATTTAGGGCTCTTATTTCTTTGCTATTTTTCTGTTTGGTGGATCTGTCCAGTGGTGATAGTGGAGTATTGAGATCTCTTACTATTATCACATTTCCCTTCATGTATTTCTCCAGGCTTGCGAGCAGTTGCCTCACATATTTTGCTGGCTCTACATTAGGTGCAAAAATATTGACCAGGGTTAGTACCTCTTGATATAGTGTTCCTCTGATCAGTAGTAGTGACCCTCTTTGTCTCTGATCACTTTCTTGAGGTAGAATGCAATTTGGTCTGATATAAGAATGGCTGTCCCTGGTCTTTTTTGTTTTCCATTAGCCTGCATAATTAATTTCCATCCTTTTATTCTAAGTCTGTGCTTGTCCTGTAGTTGTAGATGTGTTCCTTGTAGATAGCAGAAGTCTGGATTTTGTTTTCTAATCCATTTCTCTACTATGTATCTTTCAATGGGAGAGTTTAGTCCGTTAACATTTAGGGAGATTATTGACAGAGAGGACTGTTGTGAAGTTGTGTTGTGTATGGTGGTTGTTGTTACAATCGGGGGTTTGGATTGTGTAATTTGTCTCTGAGTAGGTCATTTAGGATTGGTTTTGTTTGCACAAATAATGCAAGTTCATTTTTGTTTGATAATGTTTTTACTCTACCCTACCATATGAATTAGAGTTTTGTTAGATATTGGACCTTAGGTTGGAAATTTCTTTCATTCAGTCATTTAAATATGTCATTTCCCTGCCTTCTTGCTTGAATTATTTCAAATGGGAGATCTGGTTTGTTTCTTATGTCCCTTCCTTTGTACTTGAGGTTTTTTTCTCCCTTATTGCTTTAAGGAGTTCATCTTTTTCTTTTTTCTTTCCATTTGGATTACTATATGTCTTGATGTTGGTTTATTAGGGTATATTTTATTAGGGAGTCTCCTCACTTCCTGAATTTGCACTGACACTTCTTTACAGAGGGTGGGAAAGTTTTCTGTTATTATTTTCCTGACTACTTATTCCTCCCCTTTCCCTATTTCCTCCCCTTCTGGTATACCCACAATTCTTAGGTTATTTCTTTTGTCCTTGTTCATTAGATACTGGACTCTTCCTTCCTGTATAAAAGTGCTTTGCCTTTTATTTCCTTGTTGGTTTCTTGGTCATTTTTTGTTTGCAGTTTTTCTTCGAGTTCTTCAATGTGTGATCCTGCTCATATGGCTTGTTGCGGTGTCTTTTATTCTGTATAATTCCCTTTGTATGGAATCTCTCATATAATTAGACAGTTCTTTAACTTGGCTGATTGGTCATCCATCCATGGATTTCTTGTATTCGGGGGCTAGTGTTTCCTTCATTTCTTTTTCATGGCTTCCATTTCCTTTCTCATGGCTATTTTTAGATCTTCCAATGGATCTGTGTATTTTGGTGGACTTGGAAACTTGCTAGGGTTTCTCTCTGTAATCTCCAGATGTTAGGTTCCTCCTTAGTTTACCCATATTTCTTTGCATTTATTGGTGTGACTTAGAGTGCAGTGCCTTTCAATTTTAGCCCAATTTTGCCACCTGTGTCTTGGGTTCCTTCTCTGGGATGCGGCTCTAGGGATATTTGTTGGTTGAGGTTCCTAAAATTTGGCCCTTCTTCTGACCTACAGTAAAAGCTGACTCGTTTCGTCCTCCCCCTCTTCCTGCCAGACAGTTCAGTTTGTGTCTTGCCACAATGAAGTAGGGCTCAGTTATGCTTAGATTGATCACCCCTGTTCTACCACCTGGGATCAGCAGTGTTCCAGTCCAGGAACCTTTCACTTCCTCACTCGGCCCGCCCGCCTTTCTGGGCAGCACAGCCAACAGGTCTGACCCCACCACTCACTCACTCCGTCCTAGCGCCTTCCTGCACCTGGGCCCGGTGGCGAACAGGTCTGGCCTCTCCTCTCATTCACTCGGCCCACGTGCCTTCCTGCCGTATATAAGCTTTTTTAGCTTGGTAAATAAAAGCATTTTGCTAGAGAACCAATGCATGATTTCACAAAAAACAAAAACAACAAAAATGCATCTAATTTGCTGGTAGATAAATTACCAAAAACGCCTATGAAAATATAAAGAGTTTTCTATTCTATAAATGGAAGGATGAAATCATTATACCATCCCCAAAAAGTACAAACTCACAGAAACAAAAGAAAAATTTTAATCAGCAAGTAGAGAACTTGGTTACTCTTCATTGATATAATACTTTTAGGCAATGGATATATTTTTGAAATATAGATATTGAAAAAGTCATGTTTGTGTTTTCACTCTGATATTAAAATTTAGATTAAGTCAACAAACATCAGCTATTTAGTCATGTTGCAGATATTATTATAGAGATGGATGTTATCTATAGGTTTAAGATGTATTGCTAGGAATACTCCACTAGAAGGGTATTTTGGCTTTATAGGCATTAGGCAAAGGCAAAAGGTGGCACAACAGGGATGAATTGAGGAGGTGCTTAAGCTAAATATTGAAATATGAGTACAAATTCACCTGGTAAACAAGATTTCCATTTCCCTCATATATTCTCATTATTAGTACAGTTCAAAATTAGTTATTTCTCTAACTAAACTCATCACTCTTTGTGGTGAGCTTCCTGAGGTGAGCTGGAACTTCCAGCTTTTTTCTCTTTTGTGTTTGAAAATTATTATTGCAAGAATGTCTTTCATTTTTCTTAAAACCCATAGATGAGTGAGACCATTCTGCATTTTTCTATCTCTGACTTATTTCACTCAGCATAATAGATTCCGTGTGCATCCATATATAGGAATATTTCATGACTTCATCTCTCCTGACAGCTGCATAATATTCCATTGTGTATATGTACCACAGTTTCTTTAGCCATTCATCTGTTGAATGGCATCTAGGTTGTTTCCAGAGTCTTGCTATGGTAAATAGTGCTGCAATGAATATAGGTGTAAGGAAGGGGTTTTTGTATTGTATTTTTGTGTTCTCGGGTATATTCCAAGGAGTGGTATAGCTGGGTCATATGGGAGCTCGATTTCCAGTTTTTGGAGGAATCTCCATATCGCTTTCCATAAAGGTTGAACTAGACGGCATTCCCACCAGCAGTGGATAAGAGTGCCTTTCTCTCCCCATCCCCACAACACTGTTTATTCTCATTCTTTGTGATGTGTGCCATTCTCTGTGGTGTGAGGTGGTACCTCATAGTTGTTTTGATTTGAATCTTTCTGATGATTAGTAATGTGGAGCATTTTTTCATGTGCCTTTTGGCCATTTGTATTTCTTCTTTGTCAAAGTGTCCATTTCTTCTCCACATTTTTTTGATGGGATTAGACGAATTTTCTTGTAAAGTTCTGTCAGTGCCTTGTATACTTGGGAGGTTAGCCCCTTATCTGATGGGTATTGGGTAAATAGTTTCTCCAACTCAGTGGGTGGCTCTTGTATCCTGGGCACTATTTCCTTTGAGGTGCAGAAGCTTCTCAGCTTAATATATTCCCATCTGTTAATCTCTGCTTTCACTTGCTTGGAGAGTGCAGTTTCCTCCTTGAATATGCCTGTAGTCTCAATGTCCTGGAGAGTTTTTCCTACATGTTGTTTTATATATCTTATGGTTTTGAATCTGATATCGAAGTCTTTAATCCATTTGGATTTTACCTTTGTACATGATTTTAGCTGTGGGTCTAAGTTCAATTTTTTGCAAGTGGCTAGCCAGTTGTGCCAACACCACTTGTTGAAGAGGCTTTCCCTGCTCCATTTAGGATTTCCTGCTTCTTTATCATAAATTAGGTATGTCTGGGGAACATTTTCTGAGTATTCCACTGATCTGAGGGCCTGTCCTTATTCCAATACCATGCTGTTTTGATAACTATAGCTTTGTAGTAAAGTTTAAAGTTGGGGAAAGTAATTCCTCCCATATTCTTTTTCCCAATGATTTCTTTAGCTATTCTAGGGTGTTTATTGTTCCAAATGAATTTCAAAAGTGCCTGATCCACTTTTTTGAAGAATGTCATGGGTATCTTTAGAGGGATTGCATTAAATCTGTATAATGCCTTGGGAGTATTGCCATTTTGATTATGTTAATCCTGCCAATCCATGAGCAGGGTATGGGTTTCCATTTCCGTGTGTCCTCTCTTATTTCTTGGAGCGGAGTTTTATAATTTTCTTTGTATAGTTCCTTCAAATTTTTAGTCAAGTTGATTCCAAGATATTTGAGTTTGTGTGGCACTATTGTGAATGGGGTTGTTTTTTAATGTCCATTTCTTCCTTATTACTATTGGTGTATAGAAAGGCCATTGATTTTTATGTGTTAATTTTGTAGCCTGCCACATTGCTATATGAGTCTATTGTTTCTAGAAGCTTTTTGGTAGAGTCTTTAGGGATTTCTAAGTAGAGTATCATGTCATCTGCAAACAGTGAGAGCTTGACTTCTTCCTTTCCTATCTGGATTCCCTTGATATCTTTTTCTTGCCTAATCGCTATAGCGAGTACTTCCAGTGCTATGTTGAATAGGAGTGGTGAGATAGGACAGCCTTGTTTTGTGCCAGAATTTAGAGGGAAGGCTTTTAGTTTTTCTCCATTGAGGTTAATATAATATTTGCCACTGGCTTGTGGTAGATGGCTTTAAATATACTGAGAAAGGTTTCTTCCATTCCCATCTTGCTGAGAGTTTTGATCAAGAATGGGTGTTGGACCTTATCAAATGCTTTCTCTGCATCTATTGATATGATCATGTGGTTTTTATTTTTTCTTGTTGTTGATGTTGTGTATTATGTGGATAGATTTACTAATGTTAAATCATCCTTGCATTTCTGGGATACCTACTTGATCGTAGTGGATGATCTTCTTTAATGAGGCATCGACTCCTATTTGCCAGGATTTTGCTGAGGATCTTTGCATCTGTATTCATTAGTGATATTGTTCTGTAATTTTCTTTTTTCGTAGCATCTCTGTTTGGTTTCGGTATCAAGGTGATGTTGGCTTCATAAAAGCTATTTGGAAGTGTTTTTGTTTGTTCAATTTCATGAAAGAGTCTTGCCAGAGTTGGTAGTAGTTCCTCTTGTAAAGTTTGAAAGAATTCATTAGTGAATCCATCTGGGCCTGGGCTTTTGTTTTTGGGAAGACATTTGATTACCATTTTAATTTCCTCAATAGTGATGGGGGTGTTTAGATATGCTACATCCTCTTCCTTCAACCATGGAAGATTATAAGAGTCTATGAATTTATCCATTTCTTCCAGGTTCTCATTTTTAGTGGCGTAGAGTTTCTCAAAGTAGTTTCTGATTACCCTTTGAATCTCTGTCATATCAGTAGTGATCTCTCCTTTTTCATTCCTAATACGAGCTATGAAGTTTCTCTCTCTCTCTTTCTTTGTTAGTTTTGCCAGTGGTCTATCAATCTTGTTTATTTTTTCAAAGAACCAACTTCTGCTTTCGTTTATCTTTTAGATTTTTTTTTGGGTTTCCACTTCATTGATTTCTGCTCTCAGCTTTGTTATTTCCTCTGTCTTCCTATTTTTGGGTCCTTTGGTTGAGCACTTTCTAGTTCTATTAGCTGTGTCATTAAGCTACTCAGGTAAGCTCCTTCTTCCTTCCTGATGTGTGCTTGCAAAGCTATAAATTTTCCTCTCAGTACTGCTTTTGTTGTGTCCCATATGTTCTGATAGTTTGTGTCTTTATTGTCATTTATTTCCAGGAACCTTTTGATTTCCTCCTTGATTTCATCTCGGACCCACTGGTTATTCAGTATGAGGCTGTTTAACTTCCAGGTGTTAAAGTTTTCTTTCTGAGTCCCTTTGGAATTCACAAATAATTTCAGAGCCTTGTGTTCAGCGAAGATAGTCTGCAAAATTTCTATCCACTTGATATTATGGTGGTATGTTTTGTGTGCCAGCATATAGTCTATCTTGGAGAATGTCCCGTGTACATTGGAGAAGAATGTGTAATCAGGTTTCTGAGGATGGAATGTCATATATATATGTCATATATATATATATATATATATATATATATATATATATATATATATATATATATATATATATATATATATATATATATATATATATAGTAGGCATCTTTCTTCCATTACTCTTTTCAGGTCTAGTATATTCTTGTTGGGTTTCAGTCTGGTTGACCTATCTAGTGTTGACAAAGCCGTGTTAAGGCCCCCCACAATTATTGTGTTGTTGTTGATAGTATTTTTCAGATTTGTCAACAGTTGTATTAAATATTTTGCTGGCCCCTCATTCGGTGCATATATATTTAGGAGTTATTTCTCCCTGCTCTACATACCCCTTGATTAATATAAAATGTCCATCTTTGTCCCTTACAACCTTCCTGAGTATAAACTTTGCATTATCTGATATTAGTATGGTCACTCCAGCTTTTTTATGGGTGTTGTTTGCTTGGATAATTTTTCTCCAGCCTTTTATTTTGAATCTATGTTTGTTCTGACTATTCAGGGGCGTTTCTTGTAGGCAGCAGAAGGTTGGATTGAGTTTTTTGATCCATTTGGCCACTCTGTGTCTTTTAACTGGTGCATTTAGTCCATTGACGTTGAGAGAAATAATTGTCCTGGGATTTAATGCCATCTTTATATAAAAATTTGGTGTGTCTTTTGGTTAGTCTTGTCTTAAAGTATGTCTTTCAGTTTTTCTCTTAAGACTAGTTTTGAGTCTCTAAAGTTTCTGATCTTTTTTTTTGTCTGTGAAACCATGTATTCTTCCTTCAAACCAGAAAGTGAGTTTTGCTGGGTACAGTATTCTAGGTGAAGCATTCATTTCATTCAGTCTTGTCACAATATCCCACCACTGCTTTCTGGCCTTGAGTGTTTCTGGTGACAGGTCTGCTCTAAATCTCAAGGATGCTCCCTTGAATGTAATTTCTCATTTTGATCTTGCTCTTTTCAGAATTTTGTCTCTATCTGTGGGATTCGTCATTGTGACTAGGATGTATCTTGGGGTATTTCTGTCTTCATATTTTCTTGGTTCTTATTAGTGTTTTGTTCAACTCGATCCATGGTTTCTTTGAGTTCATTGAGCATCTTCCATATTGCTAGTCTAATGTCCTTCTCTGAGAGGTTGATTAGTTGGTTGTTCATTATCTGGTCATCAGAATTGTCATCTTCATTCTCTATGGCTGATGCTGGCCTGCGTTGTTTTCCCATTGTCACACTTGTATTGTGGGTTTTTCTACGTGTTGTGGCGGTATTCATTGGCTAAATGATGCAGGCAGCACACTCCTCTGGCTCTGCCCTTTCTGGATGGGTTGACTTGCCTCCAAGAGAGGGAGTCCTCCATGGATGAAGCCTCACACAGGATCAAATATTAGGCCCGAGCATGCAGCAGAGAAGATAGTCCGGAGAGAAATGCTGGGCTTCAGTGATTCAGCACAGTTCTTAATTTTTTTCTTTTGTTGCGTTGGTATTCTTTTCTTAGAAAGAGCTCATGACAGCGTAGCGAAGCAGAGCTAAGTGCTCTGCTGGAGCCTCTTTTTGGCCCACTCCCAAGAGGTTCAAGCAACAGGACACACACAGGCAGCACTCACAGTTTTTCACAGTCAGGACCCACTGGGCAGGCGTAGTTTTATGGATTTTCCCAGCCTGATGTCACAAACTGGAGACCTGGCTTCTGCAAAGCATAGCCGGTTTTCACATTATGGAGCAGTTCCTTGGCATTCCGCCCTAGAATTGACCTCTGGGAGAGCGAGTATTCTGGAGCCTCTTTTCGGCCCACTCCCAAGAGGTTCACGCAACAGGACAGTAGACAGACACACACAAGCAGCACTCACAATTTTTCACATTTGGGCCCCACTGGGCAGTCGTAGTTTTATCCCTCAGACTTATTTCTCTCAGCATAATAGATTACATGTACATCCATATATAGAAAAATTTCATTACTTCATCTCTTCTGACATCTGCATAATATTCCTTTGTGTATATAGAGCAAAGTTTTTTTTAGCCATTCCTATTTTGAAGGGCATCTTAATTGTACCCAGATTTTGGCTATTATAAGTAATGATGAAATAAATATAGGTGTGAGGAAGAAAATTTTAAATTGTGTTTTTGTGTTCCTAGGGTATATCCCTAGGAGTAGGGTAGCTGGATCACATGGGAGCTCAATTTTCAGTTTTTTGAGGAATCTCCATATTGTTTTTTATAAAGGCTGGACTAGACGGCATTCCCACCAGCAGTGAATAAGAGTTCTGTTCTCTCCACATCCCTGCCACCACTGCTTATTCTCATTCTTTGCAATGTGCGCCAATCTCTGTGGCATGAGTTCGTATCACATTGTTTTTTTTGATTTGTGTCTCACTGATGATTAATGATGTGGAGCATTTTTTTCATGTGCCTTTTGGCCATCTGTATTTCTTCTTTGACAAAGTGTCTATTCATTTCTTCTCCCCATATTTAAATGGGATTAGATATATTTTATTGTTAAATTCTGTGAGTGCCTTGTATATTTTGAATATTAGCCCCTTATCTGATGGATATTCAGTGAATAATTTCTCCCACTCAGTGGGTGGCTCTTGTATCCTGGACACTATTTCTTTTGAGGTGCAGAAGCTTAGCTTAATATATTCCCATCAATTTATCTCTGCTTCCAATTGTTTGGAGAGTGCTGTTTCCTCCTTAAAGATGCCTTTATTCTCAATGTCATGGAGTATTTAACCTATATGTTATTCTATATACCTTATGATATCAGGTCTGATATTAAGATTTAGATTTTGCCTTCATAATTGGTGTTAGTTGGGGGTCTGAATTAACTTTTTTTTGCAAGTTGCTAACCAGTTGGGACAACACCACTTGTTGAAGAGGCTTTCCTTGCTCTATTTAGGATTTGTTGCCCTTTTATCAAAGGTTTAGTTGATTGTATATCAGGGGAATATTCTCTGAATACTCAAGCCTATTCCACTGATTTGAGGGTTTGTATTTATTCCAATACCATGTTGTTTTGATAACTATTGCTTTGTATTACAATTGTGGAAAGTAATGCCTCCTATATTTATTTTCCCTACTATTGCTTTAGCTATTCGTGGGTGTCTATTGTTCCAAATTAATTTTAGGAGTGTTTAATCCACTTCTTTGAAGAATGTCATGGGTATCTTTAGAAGGATTGCATTAAATATGTACAATGCTTTGGGGAGTATTGCCATTTTAATGATGTCAATCTTTTTAATCCATGAGCAGGGTATGTGTTTTCACTTTCTTGTGTCTTCTCTTATTTCTTGAAGCAGGGTTTTTTAGTTTTCTTTGTATAGTTCCTCTTTTTATTTATTGACTCCAAGATATTTTAGTTTGTGTGACACTAATGTGAATGGGACTGGTTTTTTAATATCCATTTTTTCTCTATCATTATTGGTGTATAAGAAAGCCATTGAATTCTGTGTGTTATTTTTGTAGCCTGCCACTTTGCTGTATGTATCTATTGTTTCTAGAAGCTTTTTTATAGCGTCTTTAGGGTTTTCTAAGTATAGTATCATGCCATCTGAAAAGTGAGAGCTTGACAGAAGAGGCATTTTTAAATATACATTAATGTACCCCAAGAAGAACAAGGCTACCATTCTTAGCTCGTATCCTAATATTTCTTCCAGTCAATGAACCACAACATAACATATAATAAAATCAACCAGACTGCAAAGGTTATAATGAGAAAGGAACAGAGAACCCCACCACACTAGATGAACATGATGATAGTTCTTAAGATCTGGCCAGTATCTGCTACTTTGTGATTAGGACTTTAAAAAGGACATTTTTGAGGATGTTAAAAGAATTCAAAGAGACCGTAGAATGGAAAGCCAATAAGAATCAAGAGGATATTGGGTAGAAATAAGAAAATTTCCCTTTTTTTTTTTTGGACCACATCCATTTGATGCTCAGGGGTTACTCCTGGCTAAGCGCTCATAAATTGCCACTGGCTTGGGGGGACCATATGGGATGCTGGGGGATCAAACTGCGGTCCTTCCTTGGCTAGCACTTGCAAGGCAGACACCTTACCTGTAGCGCCACCTCACTGGCCCTGAAATGAGAAAATTTCTAACATAAATGACAGAACTAGAAAACTTGGTAAGTGAAATGAAAAATTCAGCAACATTGTAAAAGATTTTGTGGGCTAAATCCCTGAGCTTGAAGATGAGCATTGTAACATATCCATACACAGATGGTGTAAAAGTCTTTTAAAATAAATGAAAGCTGACAGTAGAAATTTGGATTTAATTTAAGAGGAGCAACAAAGAATCATAAGCATCCCAAAGGGCTAGAAAGACAACTCCTATGAAGAAGGAAGGGTCAATTATATCATTTCTGAGAAGTTCCCAGAACTGGAGAGCACAGGTAACCACAATGTGGATATCTGAAGAAATGCAGTTAAAGAGATCTAAATAAAAATATTCTAAGACATATCCTAATTAAAATGATTAAAAACCATAGATAGAGATAGAATACCTAAAGCAACAAGATCAAATAATTAGTTCATATACAAAGGAGCTACCTTATGATATATAGCATATTTACCAAAGGCCCCAAAACAGTAGGGGATAAAGTGAAAAAAATTGAAGAGATTGCCTTACTAAAGATACTTTACCCAACCAGACTGTCATTTAGATGTGAAAAACAACACATTACTTTATGGATAGACAATAGCTCAGGAACTTTTTAAACTCAAAACAAGTTTTAAAGAAGTAAAGAAGGTACAAAAGACAAGACAACTTCCACATTATATCAAACTTCTACAGGGTTAAAATTCCATAAAATTTTCCCAATGTTACTGAATAAATAAAAATTAAGGCAAATAGATTATACGGTTGAATAGAATATTCTGCTACCTTCAACAAATACATTTAAATAGTCAGAGCAAATATAGCTCAAAAGTCCAAGGTTGGAAGGCAATCTTTCAATTACAGAACTCACTAAGAATAGATGGGATGGCCATGGTAATACTAGAAATCAGAGAATTCATACACAAAAAGATTATAAAAGATGCAGAATAATTTTTTCTTAAATTTTTTTTCTTTGCAGTGGGCAAAGCGGGTGGGCAACTCAGGGTAGTTGATGGGGCACAGCATGCGCTTGGCGCCCTTGGTGCCGAACAGCTGCAGGAACTTGTCGGCCGTATCTCTGTCCAGGTCCACGATGTAGGCGACTGGGAGATAGGAGAAAGAGGGAGAGAGAGAGTGTGTGTGTGTGTGTGGGGGGGGAGACAGACAGGGAGGTGAGGGGGGAGAGAGACAGGAGAGACAGACAGAGAGACAGAAAGACAGACAGACGGAGGGAAGAGGAAATAGAGGAGATAGGAGAAAGCAGTGGGGGGAGAAAGGGCAGAAGGAGAGAGAGACAGAGAGACAAAGACAGAGACAAAGAGAGACAAAACCAGAAGGGAGGGGAGGGGAAAGAGAGAAGAGAGGAGAGAAAGGAGTGGGGGAGAAAGGGGGAGAGGGAAGAAGGAGAGAGAGCCAGAGAGAGGCAGAGACAGAGACAGAAACAGAAGGGAGAGGGGAGGAGAGAGACAGAGAGACAAAGACAGAGAGATAGAGAGAGAGACAGAACCAAAAGGGAGGGGAGAGGAAAGAGAGAAGAGAGGAGAGAGAAAGAGTGGGGAAGAAAGGGGAAAAGGAGGAGAGACAGAGAGAGACAAAGACAGAGAGACAGAGAGAGATAGAAACAGAAAGGAGGGGAAAGGAAAGAAAAGAGGACAGAGAGAAAGGAGTGGGGGAGAAAGGGCAGAAGGAGGAGAGACAGAGAGAGACAAAGACAGAGAGACAGAGACACAGAGAGAGACAGAAAAAGGAAGGAGGGGAAAGAGAGGAGAGGAGAGAGAGAAAGGAGTGGGGGGAGAAAACGCAGAATAATTTTTAATAATGAAAGGATAAATGCATCAGGAAGAAATCATACTCCTAAACATATGCATTCAATGCAGAGCCAGCAAAATGCTTAAAATAACTGCTTATATATTTGGAAAAAAGGGTATCAATAACTACACAGTGTAGTAATTGGAGACTCAAACACCACTCTGTCACTGCTTCATAGATAATCAGACTAAAACTCAATAAGAAATACTGACTCTGAAGAAAGAAAGAAGAGAGAGTTAAGTAGATAAATATAAGGCAACTCTTTCGAAAATATACATTCTTTTCCAATGCATATGAGATATTCTTCAAGATAGACTGCATACTGAGCCATCTTCATAAAATTGAAATGATAGGAATCATATTAACTATCTTCTGAGAACAGGAAGCACTGAAATTAGAAGTAATTATAAACAGAAATAGAGCAATAACTAACATCTGGAAATTAAACAGCTCATCAAAGAACAGTCTAGTTTATTAGAAAGAAATAAAAAATATCTGGAATAAAATGAGCATGAGGACACAGTCTATCAGAATGTGTGAGACACAGCAAAAGTTGTACTAAGAGGAAAGTTTATAGCTTTGCGAATATTTATTTGGAAGAAGGAAATTACCCACATAGATAACTTGACTGAATAGTTTAAATATTGGAAAATGACAACAGAATAAATGAAATACAGGCAGAATAAAGTAATAACAAAACTTAGAACAGAAATGAATGAACTGAAACCCTCCTCCAAATCCAAAGATTAATGAAAGCAAGAGCTTGTTCTTTGTGGAGAGAAAAGAACTCTCATTCACTACTGGTGGGAATGCCGTCTCATCCAACCTTTATGAAAAACGATAATTTCTCAAAAGACTAAAAATTGGGCTCCCATATGATCCAGCTATGCCACTCCTAGGGATATGCCCTAGAAACACAAAAATATAATTCAAAAAATACCTTCCTCACGCCTTTATTAATTGCAGCGCTATTTACAATAGACAGACTCTGGATACAAACAAGATGATCTTCAACAGATGAATGGCTAAAGAAACTGTGGTCCATATGTACACAATGGAATATTATGCAGCTGTTAGGAGAGATGAAGTCATGAAATTTTCCTAAACATGGATGTATATAAAATCTATTATGCTGAGTGAAATAAGTCAGAAAAAGAGATATAGACACAGAATAGTTTCACTCATCTATGGGTATTAAGAAAAATAAAAAGCATTATTGTAATAATGCCCAGAGACTACAGAGATGAGGACTACAAGGACCGGCTCTCTAAGTGAAGCTCATCACATAGAGTGGTAAGTTTAGTTAGAGAGATGACTACACTATCATGACAATGTTAATGAGTGAGAGAAGTAGAATGCTTGTCTCGAATACAGTTGGAGGGGGTGAAGGAAGGAGATAGGGGACATTGATGGTGGAAAGGTTGTACTGGTGAAGGGGGGGGGGTGTTCTTTTGTGACTGAAACTCAACTGCAATCAGGTATGTAGTCATGGTGCTTAAATAAAAAAATTAAATATAAAAAGAGCTTGTTCTTTGAAAAAAAATAAAGATCAAGAAATCATTAGCTAGACTCACAAAGAAAAGAACCCTAATAAACTTAATCAGAAATGAAAGTGAGGAAGTCAAAAAAGGCACTACTGAAATTAAAGGATAGAGATTATGTTGGGAGCTTTTATGCCATAAAATAATAGAACCCAGAAGTAATGTATTTTGGACTTCTGTAACCTCCCAAAGCTGGCTGAACCAAGATATTTGATATATTGATCACTATTGAGGAAACTAAAATGGTAATAGTCTTCCCCAAAAGAAAACCCAAGCTCAGACAGATTCACTAATGAATTATTTCAAGTTTTTAAAGAGGACTACTGCCAATCCTTTTCATGGGTTCTTACAGGACACTAAAGAAACAAAGCACTTTTGAATAATTTCTTTGAAGCTAATTTCACCCATATACCAAAAGCAGACAGAGACATCACAGACAAAAAATTTCAAGCCAATATACTTGAAGAACACAGCTGCAAAGATCCTCAACAAAATACAGGCAAATGGAATTCAAGAATACATACCAAAGATAATACACCATGAACAATTAGGATTCATCGGAGCATGCATTGATGGTTCAATAGATTCAAGACATTCAACATAATACACCAATCAATAAAAGAAAAATAACATATCAATTAATACAGAGAAAGCATTTGAAAAAATATAATACCCATTCATGATTTAAAAAAAAAACTCAAAAAATGTGGATTAAAGAGATCATACTCAAAATAGTTAAATTCATTTACCACAACACACAGCAAACTGTATACTCAATGAGGAAAAACTAAAAGCCTTTCCTCTAAATTCTGGCCAAAGACAAGGTTGCCCACTCTTGCCACTTCTATTCAATATATTACTGGGTTTACTTAGCATTTAGGAAAGAAAAAGATATCAAGGGCATCCACATAGGAAAGGAAGAAGTCAAGCACTCACTGTTTGTGAATGACATGACTCTATATTTGGAAAATTCTAAAGACTATACAAAAGCTTCTAGAACAATAAATTTGTATAATAAAGTGTCAGGCTACAAAATTAACAAGTACAATCTAATTGTTTTTCTATAATTAAGTAGTGAAAGCAGAAAGATCTATAAAAAGTACTTCCAATCAAATTGTACCTGAAAAAAATCAAGTATTTTGGAAACAACTTTAACTCAGAAAAATTAAAAAAGATATAGAAAGAAAACTACAAAATACAGCTTCAAGAAATAAAAGAAGACATGAGGAAATGGAAACGCATCTTCTCATAGATCAGTAAGATTAATATTAAAATCTCAATACTTCCCAAAACATTGTACAGTACATGTCCAATAGGAGACCCTAACATTTTTATATTTTTATTGTTTTATTTAATCTGTTCATTTTTTGTGAAATTTTTATTTTTACAACTGTGGATTAAAAATCATTCACAGTAATATTTTAGATACATAGTGAAATTGAATCAGGGGTATTTCCATCACCAATGTTGTCTTTCTCCATCCTTGTTTCTAGCATGCATCCCATATCCCCCTCCTTTGCCCCCCAGGCTACTAGAATAAGTGGTCCCCTCTGTGTCTAGCTTGTTGTAGATTGGGTGTCAATTCTGTTGTCATTGGCTTTGGATTTGGTGTTCAAGTCTAATCATTTTTTATTTCTACTTTATGTTCATATGACTATTTGGTCTTGGTAACCTCCCTTATTTCTCCTCCAATTTGTGAGGTGGAACAAAGTGGTTTAACATGGTTCTGTTAGAAGAAAAGAAGAAAAAGGGGGGGGCGCAAAAATCAAACAAGCAAGAAAGGGAGGAGTCCTTCTAGAGGCTATAAATATCATTTTAAGGGAAGAAAAGGGTAAAGAAAGAAAAACATAACAAGAATACAAAAAAGAAAAAAAAAACCTGAACAGCACCACAGCAATAAGGACCACAGCATAAAGACTACATCCAAACAATAACCATGGTCCTGAGATAAAAACAAGACAAAGCTCAAAACAAACAAACAACATCAAAAACAAACAAAAAAAACAAGCAACAACAATAACAAAAAAATTAAATTGTGCTATCTTTTTGTATAAGCACAGTAAATATTGGGAAGATTAGAAAGGAAGTTCCCTTGGCCTAAGAGATACAGGGTTTCTCCACCCTTGAAGTATACTGTCCAGGGGATAACCACAGGCTCTTTTCATACTCTTATTCTCTCCCCTAGGTCCTTTTGTGATGTCTGGGAACTTTCTGCTCAATCGTGGATGATAAAAATCAGACCTCTGTAACTGGAGCCTATGTTGGAGTCTTTCTACCCTAACATTTTTTCAAAGAAATGGATAAGCACTCCTGAAATTAACTGGAACAATAAATCTTAATAAATAAGCAACCCTTGGGAAAAAGTAGTATTTCTACAACTTTAAATTGTACTATAAAGTGGTAGTACTTAAAATAGCATGTTATTGGAATAAAGCTAGACCCTTAGATTAATGCAATAGACTTGAATTTTTTTTCAATATCCTCTGGTATATAAATGACTAATCTCTGATAAGGAGGAAAAATGTGAAGTAGAGTAAGGAAGGCCTCTTTAACAAGTGTTTCTAAGAAAAACTGTAAATAAAACTTGCAGAAATGTACTCAAACATCTATTTAATCCTGTGCACAAAAGTCAAATAAAATATTTTATAAAGACTTGATATAAGAACTGAAATCATAAGATGAATAGAAGAAAACAGGTAGAATTCTTCATTCAATCTAAAGTTGTCTTCAAGGATGAAAAACGACTGATCAAGCAAATGCAAGCAATTATAAGTAAATGAGGTTACATTAAATAAAGAATCTTTTGCATTTCAAAGAAAATTTCATAAGGGGTTAATATTTGAGTTCTGTAAGGCACTGTAGGGCTTAATAAGGAAAAAAATCTAATTCCATCACAAATTGGGGTGAAGTGATAATCAGAAACTTTCTCAAAGAAGAGATTCACTTGACCAAATGGCACATTAAAAATGCTCCACATTAATTATTAGAAAGATGCAAATTAAAACAATGAAATATATCACTTCACAGAGATTAAAACACATTAAAAAGAACAAGAGAAATCTGTGCTGGCATATATAAGGGGAGAACTGGACTCTCATTCACTGCTGGTGAGGACATTGACTGGTTCGGCCTTTTTGGAAAACTATATGGACATTTTTCAAAAAACTAGAAATTAAGCACCCATGTGAACTATCAATACTGCTCCTTGGAATACACCCTAAGGAAGGACCCAAAAATGCAATTCAGAAAAGACATTTTTACTCCTATGTTTATTTATTATTTAAACTAGCCAGGATCTGGAAACAACTCAATTTCTTGACAACAGATGAGTGGATAAACAGTTGTAAATCTGCATAATGGAATACTACACAACAGTTAGGAAAAATGAAGTTATAAAATTTGCTTATACATGGATGGATATATAGAGCATAATGAGTGATGAGTCTGAGTAAGAGATATAGATATAGAATGATTACACTAATTTTGGGATATAACAAAAGATAATGTAATTATACCCAGACAGTACAGAAGAGGAGCATTGGTCCATGGTAGAAAGTCTGCACAAAGAATGAATAAGTGCACCTAAACTAGTGCAGGGACACTATGACAATGATAGTTGGAAATGATCACTCTGGAGAACTGGATGCTGAGAGGAGGTAAAGTGATATGCAAGGTATCCCTTTAGTATCAATATGGCAAAACCCAGTGTCTAAAAAGAAAAAAGGGAAGCGTGTGTGAGAGAGAGAGAAACAGAGAGAGATTGCAAAGAAAATGTCAGAGAGATAGATAGCGAGGAACACAGGGAGAGGACATGAGTGAAACTGGGGACATTGGTGGCATGAAACGTGCATTGGTGAAGGTATGGATGTCAGACAATATATATCTGAAACTCAATATTAAAAAATTTTGTAACTATATAGCTCACTGAATAAATTAAAACTTAATATGCTTATAAAATAAGGCCAATTCACTGAATCTTTCAGGTAGACCTATATTAGCTGAGATCTCTTGGGATTTCTCAGAAAGGAGGCAAGTGGCTCCCCTCATAAAAAAGATCCAGCAGCCCTCAACCACACCTAATATTTATTTTCCATCATATAAATAGTCCAGTTTCAGAAATAAACTTAATCAATTGTTTCAGCTCCTGGAGCACTCAAATGTACAGCACATTTCCTAACACTGGCAGCACAGAAAATGTGTTGAGAAATTTGCATAGAATACTACCAGATAATTAGTAAAAACAATAACATAGCAGCCTCATCTAGTACCAAACAGCTCTGTAAATCTCAGATAATGACTTTAGTCAGACTTTTGTAACATATAACAATGACACAATGTGACTTATTGATCTATTTCTAGTATAATTCCTTATTATAATAAGCAATATGTAGTGAATTATTTTATGCCTTGTAGGGGGGTTGAGTTGGGGTGTGAATGGGAAATGGTAATGTGTACAACAAAAATAATTATGAAAAGCACATCCAACTGTGCTGACACTACAGCTAATGTGGGGACTGGAGAGATAGCACAGCGGTGTTTGCCTTGCAAGCAGCCGATCCAGAACCTAAGGTGGTTGGTTCAAATCCCGGCATCCCATATGGTACCCTGTGCCTGCCAGGAGCTATTTCTGAGCAGATAGCCAGGAGTAACCCCTGAGTACCATCGGGTGTGGCCCCAAAACAAAAAATACAGTTAATGTGTTCGAGCTCAGAGAGCCAGCATGTGTGAGCAGTCTCAGAAAGCCAGCACAAGTGTGTGATTTCAGGGAATCAATGAGAAACACTCTGTCTATCCCAGCAACAACCCCCTTTATAAAACTAATTACTAATGCAAGAGTAAGTTGATGCTTTATGTATATGGTAACAAAGCAGGATACCTTCACTGACCACAGGCCCTGAAATTAGATGTGAATTACAAATGGGTACTGAAGAATAACGTTAACGACTGGAAATTAAACAGCCTGCTACAGAACAACCAGTGAGTTCTAAATGAAATCAAAGAGGAAATCCAAACTTTCCTGGAAACATGATGATGAAGACACAAACTATCAGAATCTATGGGACACAGCGTAAGTCGTGACCATAGGAAAATTTATAGCTTTGCAAGCACACATCAGGAAGGAAAGGGGGCATACCTGAATAGCCTAATGACACAGTTCATAAAATAAGAAAATGATCAACAAAAGGAACTAATAATAGGGAGACAGAAGGAAATAACAAAGTTCAGAGCAGAAATCAATGAAGTGGAACCCCCCCCCCCCAAAAAAAAATCCGAAAGATCAATGAAAACAAAAGATGGTTCTTTAAAAAAATAACCAAGATTGGTAGACTATTGGCAAAACTCACAGAGAGAGAGAGAAACTTGATAACATGTATTAGAAATATCACTACAGATATTGCAAAGATTCAAAGGGTAATCAAGACCACTTTGAGAAACTCTAAACCACCAAATATGAGAATCTGGAAGAAATGGATAAATTCTTGGACTCCTACAGTCTTCCATGGTTGAATAGAAAGATGTAGTATATCTAAACACCCCCATCACATTGAGGAAATTAAAATGGTAATCAAATGTCTGCGCAAAAACAAAAGCCCAGGCTCAGAGGGATTCACTAATGAATTCTTTTAAATCTTTCAAGAGGAACTACTACCAATCTTGGCCAGGCTCTTTCATGAAATTGAAAAAATGGGTAACTTCCAAATAGGTTTTATGAAGCCAACATCACCTTGACACCAAGACCAGACAGAGATGCTACCAAAAAAGAAAATTAGAGACAAATATCCCTGATGAAAGATCCTCAACAAAATCCTGGCAAATAGGATCCAATACCTCCTCAAGAATATCATTCACTATGATCAAGTAGGTTTCATCCCTGGAATGAAAGGATGGTTTAACATCCGTAAATCTATCAACATCATACACAACATCAACAACAAGAAAAAGAAAAATCACATGATCATATCAATAGATGCAGAGAAAGCATTTGATAAGGTCCAACATCCATTCTTCATAAAAACTCTCAGCAAGATGTGAATGAAAGGAACTTTTCTCAATATAGACAAGGTCATCTACCACAAGCCAATGGCAAATATCCTCAATGGAGAAAAACTAAAAGCCTTTCTTCTAAATTCTGGTACAAGACAGGGATGTCCTCTCTCAACACTGCTATTCAACATAGTACTGGAAGTACTTGCTATAGCGATTAGGCAAGAAAACAATATCAAGGGAATCCAGATAGAAAAAGAAGTCAAACTCTCACAATTTGCAGATGGCATAATACTCTACTTAGAAAACCCTAAAGACTACCAAAAAGCTTCTAGAAACAATAGATTCATATAGCAAGGTGGGGGGCTAAAAAATTAACACACAAAATTCAACGGCCTTTTTATTCACCAATAATGATAAGGAAGAAATGGACATTAAGAAAACACCCCATTCACATTAGTGCCACACAAACTCAAATATATTGGAGTCAACTTGACTAAAGACATAAAGGAACTATACAACGAAAACTATAAAACTTTGCTTCAAGAAATAAGATAAAACACTAGGGAATGTAAACACATCCCCTGCTCATGGATTGGTAGGATTAACATCATTAAAATGCCAATACTCCCCAAAGCATTGTACAGATTTAATGCTATCTCTCTAAACATACCCATGACATTCTTCGAAGAAGTGGATCAAACACTTCTGTAATTCATTTGGAACAATAAACACCCATGAATAGCTAAAGCAATACTTGGTAAAGGAATATGGGAGGCACCGCTTTCCCAAACTTTAAACTATATTACTAAGCAATAGTTATTAAAGCAGCATGGTATTGGAATAAAGGCAGGCCCACAGATCAATGGAATAGGCTTGAGTACTCAGAGAATGTTCCCCAGACATACAATCAACTAATTTTTGATAAAGGAGCAATCAATCCTACATGGAGCTAGGAAAGCCTCTTCAACAAGTGTTGTTGGCACAACTGGTTAGCCACTTGCAAAAAAAAGCAAAGTTAGACCCCCAACTAACATCATGTATGAAGGTAAAAACCAAATGGATTAAAAACCTTTATATCAGGCCTGAAACCATAAGGTATACAGAAAAACATGTAGGTAAAACACTCCATGGCATTGAGACTAAAGGTATCTTCAAGGAGGAAACTGCACTCTCCAAACATGTGGAAGCAGAGATAAACAGATCAGAATATATTAAGATGAAAAGCTTCTGCACCTCAAAGGAAATCATGCTCAGGATACAAGAGCCACCCACTGAGTGGGAGAAACTATTCACCCAATACCCATCAGATAAGGGGCTAATATCCAAAATATACAAGGCACTGACAGAACTTTACAAGAAAAAAAAAAAACTAATCACATCGAAAAAAAAAAAAGGGAGAAGTATTGAACAGACACTTTGAAAAAGAAAAAATACAAATGGCTAAAAGGCACATGAAAAAATGCTCCCCATTACTAATTATCAGAGAGACGCAAATCCAAACAACTATGAGGTACCATCTCATGCCACAGAGATTGGCACACATCTCAAAGAATGAGAACAAGCAGTGCCAGTTGGGATGTGTAGAGAAAAAAATTCTTATTCACTGCTGATGTCTAGTCCAACCTTTATGGAAAATGACAGGGGGGTTCCTCCAAAACCTGGAAATTGAGTTCCCATATGATCTAGCTATACAACTCCTAGGGATATACCTTAGGAACACAAAAATACAATACAAAATCCCTTCCTCACACCTATATTTTTTTATTCATCTATAGATTTTTTGTAATATTTTATTTAAACATCTTGATTACAAACATGATTGTGGTTGAGTTTCTGTCATGTAAAGAACACCCCCATCACCAGTGCAACATTCCCATCACCAATGTCCCATATCTCCCTCCTCCCCACCCCACCCCTGCCTGTACTCTAGACAGGCTTTCTATTTCCCTCATACATTCTCATTGTTAGGATAGTTCTCAATGTAGTTATTTCTCTAACTAAACTCATCACTCTTTGACCTCACACCTATATTAATTGCAGCACTATTTACAATAGCCAGACTCTGGAAACAGCCAAGATGCCCTTCAACAGATGAATGACTAAAGAAACTGTGGTCCATATACATAATACAATATTATGCAGACATCTGAAGAGATGAAGTCATGAAATTTTCCTATATGTGGATGTACATGGAATCTATTATGCTGAGTGAAATAAGTCAGAGGGAGAGAGATAGACACAGAAGAGTTTCATTCATCTACTCGTTTTAAGAAAAATAAAAGACATTTTTGCAGTAATCCTCAGAGAGAAAGAGAGGAGGGCTGGAAGGTTCAGCTCACGTCTTGAAGCTCACCACAAAGCGTGCTGAGTGCTGTTGGAGAAATAACTACAATGAGAACTATCATAACAATGTGAATGAAGGAAGGAAGTGGAAAGCCTGCCTAGTGTACAGGCAGGGGTGAGGAGGGGGGGAGGGAGATCTGTGACATTGGTGGTGGGAATGTTGCACCGGTGAAGGGAGTGTTCTTTACATGACTGTAACCCAACTACAATCATATTTGTAATCAAAGTGTTTATATAAAGATATCAATAAAAAAGAAATAAAAAATTAATAGCAGGGTGCATTTGGGATACATCTAGATTGCTGCCTGTATCAGAACTTTAATATTAAGCTGCCTTTACCTTCTGTCTCAACACTTTGGAAATGATGATAAATAAAAACAAAGGGAAAAAAACAAAACAGAACGAGTCGCATATTCTTAACCATTTGGTAATTCAGTATGGGCATATATTGTTTTGAAAATTCAGTATGACCATTTAAAAACTAAGCAAGCCAAGATGAAGGTAAAAAAAATGTGGTATTTGAATACATACACACTGTTTTTCTTTGTCACTTAGGTGTGGGGGGCCCTGGTTAGCAAACTTTTTTTGTAAAGGGTCAGATTGTAAACATTTTAGACTGTGAAGGCCTTACAATCTCTGGTGCAATCATTCTGTTGCAACCACACTTTGCCCTTGTAGAACAAAAGCAGCTGTAGACAGTATAAAAACAAATGGATGTGGCTGTGTTCCAGTAAAACTTTATTTGCAAAAACAGGTGGCAGCTGGATTTGATTCTAGGGCTGTAGTTAGCAACATAATAGGAGGATTAATACAAAAAATAAATTAAAGAAAAATAAAAATAATAGGGAACGCTATATCTTCATTTTGTTCAAATGACTGCATCATGTTTTAGCCAAGAAAAAGTATTGAGCTCAGCTCTGTTATTTATCCAAGAGACATGAATCTTAACTCAGTGCTATAGAGGAGGATGTTGAACACTTTGGTGGTGGTGAGATACAGTAACTCTGTATATCAAAACCATAAACATTAACATTAGTGCAACTATTATACTTGAACTATAATAAAAAGTGAGGGCAGGCAGGTTTTGGCCACAACTACTGTGCTCTGGTCTTTTTTCTAGTTCTGTGTTAGGGTTCCCTCCTGGGGAATTTATGCAGTTCTGGGATTTGTATCGGGGTCTGCTAAGAGCAAGGCAGGTGCACTTAACACTTGGAATTTTTCTTTATCCCCATGGTTTTATTTTTTAAATGAAAACCAATAGCAATTTTTTATTCCATTGTTAACTCAAAGTCTTTTGTGGAGCAAAGCAGAGGATGTGTAATTACATGAATACAGTGGAAGATTGATAAAACTAGCAAGGAAATGCACTATAATGTTATATTATTGCTTCTTGTATATTTAAAATATGAAAAGTCTCATGCTAGAGAGAAAATACAGGAATTCAAACTCACACTTTACATGTAACTGTCAATGTTTGATTCCTACTATATTACTGGATACAGCTCTGTAGGCCCCCAAACAATGCCAGCATGGCCCAGGTAATACCCAGCATCATAGGGCCCAAGCAAAGCTATATCCTCAGTCCCTCACATTGAACCACTGACTATCTGAGACTTGCTAGGGTATTGCTCTTCGGTACCATCTCCCCAAAGTGAACCTCAAATATAAGTCTGTAGAAATTTCTTAATCAACTAAATCTTTAAAAATAAAGTAACCTATTTATGATAAAAGAAAATATTGTTTCTGATTAATTTAATAAAATAATTCATTTCAATGTAGTTTCTTGTCATTTTGGGGGGAGGTGGCACATCTAGTGGTACTTAGGACTAATTCCTAGCTCTGTGCTCAGGGATCACTCCTTGCAGGCTTGGGGAATATCTGGGGTCCTGGGGTTCAAACATGATTGGCTGCATGCAAGGTAAAATCCCTACCACTATGCACACTCTGGATCCTTTATCTCTTGTCTTGCATCAGAATCTTAATTTATTTTTATCTGTATAATCTCTTTAAGTAACTACTTAACATTTTGACAATGAGGAAATAATGCCATATTGTAAAATGGCTTAATAGTATTAAGACCTGGGGAAATGGATCTGTAAGCATGGCTTCACAAGAGGGGCTGGGTCTAATCTCCTTTTCCTGAAGATATAAGTAGACAGGTCTGAGACCTGATTAATAGTCTTGATTAGATAAAAGCACATACAGCATACTTTTAGAAAAACTTGTTATACCTTGAGACAAATGATAATTCAGGAAAGATAAATTCTTTACCGAGAAAAACGACTAAGTAGGGTGAGTAAGTACTGACCATATGTTGTAGGTATGGACATAGATCATCTGTGCTGGTGTTTGGAGATAACTGAAAAATAAATATAATCTGTCATGCACCCCCTAGTGGTGGCATTACTCAATATATTATTGTTTGTTTGTTGTTGTTGTTATTGTTGTTTTTCTCTGTAATATTACCTGGAAATCATCAGTGCTTTCTCCTCTCTCGGTGCTCAGGAATTATTCCTTCTGGTGCTCAGGAACCATATGGGAATCCCAGAGATGAAAGGTCAGCGGCATGCAAGAGCAAGTTTTCTTCTCCAGTCTCTCTGTTCTTTATTTTAACTCTACTGCTTATAATACATTCATAAAATTTTGTCCAATACCTTTTTTATACATGAACTCAGAAACTCTATATTCTGCATATAGTCATATTGGGTAGAGTCTACTGGTAAATTTATTCATGAATATATTGTTAACTTAAAGTAACTAAACTATGATACTGTTCAGGTTTGTCCTGCAGTATAAAGAGGAATTAATAAAGTTGTTAAAGGAATAAAAGTATAGGGGTGGGTATAATATTTTTAGTTTCTTAGAATTAATAAATTTGATTTAATCATCAGATACAAAGCTCTCATGACTGAGTTTTAGTCATAGACAATTCCAACACCCATTCCTTCACCAGTGCACATTTCCCACTACCAATGTCCTCGGTTTTCATCATGCCCCTCCAGTCTGCCTCTATGGCAGTATTTTCTCTCTTCTCTCTTTCTTCCTCTGTCTTCATTCACCCCTCACTCCTCTTTTTTCCCTTTTAGGCACTGTGGTTTGGAATATTGTTACTGAATAGGTATCATATGAATATCACTTTACCTTCTTTCAGCACCCATTTTTTGTCCAGTCATGCTGGATCATGTCATTTCCATCTATCACTGAATAGAATTTTTGATGGGAGAAAAGTTCTTCACCATAACTGATATTTACTAATCCCTTCTTTCATTCAACAATTCTTTTTTGAACATCTATTGCATGCTTGTACTTTTTTGTCTTGTGCGGAGGATTTCAGGATTCTGTTCTATGTGGAAGCTAGTGTGATCTCTCTAGGCGCTGGGGGGTATGATTGTGATGTTATTTCTTTACTTAAACCTTCTAGTAGCTTTCCATCACAATGAGAACAATATCTAAGGCTGAGTGTAATATGAATTGAGCTACCTCACAACCTCATATCCTACCTCTATTTGAATCGGTCACTCTTCAATGCTACTATCCTTTTGATAAGCTCATACTTCATAATTCTGTAATTTTCTTTGTACAGAATTTTTTGTTTTCTTTTCTTTTTTTTTTTTTTTTTTTGGTTTTTGGGCCACACCCGTTTGACGCTCAGGGGTTATTCCTGGCTATGTGCTCAGAAATCGCCCCTGGCTTGGGGGGACCATATGGGATGCCGGGGGATCGAACCGCGGTCCGTTCCTTGGCTAGCGCTTGTAAGGCAGACACCTTACCTCTAGCGCCACCTTCCCGGCCCCAATTTTTTGTTTTCTATGAACATCCATCAAGCTTCCTTATTTGTTTCTTCTTAAATATAAGTTCAAAAGACAAGTTTTATCTGACATGGTATTCCTCCTCCCTTTTCTTTTTCATTTTAATTGTAGTTAAGGTAGCATGATTGCAATAGTGTTACAGTCTATGATTTTAGTTACTGCAGAGTTATAAAGCTGTTATACAGCCTTTATTTTCTTGTTTCATTTTCTTTATAGAACCCATGAACACCTGATATTTATGTGTAGGTGTATTTATTTATGTGTGTATGTGTATTTTTGAAGTTTAAATTTATTTGCATCAGAATTTGAACTAAAACAATTAAGGTGTTTTATTTTGTTTGTGGTTATATGTCTAGTTTCTAAAACAGCCTGGTCTTACTAGATGTTCAACTACTTGTGAATTCTTGAGGCATCTACATGAAATCTTCTTAATACGTCGTTCTTTTCCCAGAAGAAAATCAACTAAGCTGGGAAGGAAAAGTATTATTATTCCCAAAATTAAGTAAATTTAATAGTAAGAAATCCTGGTTACTCACCAAAGATAGAACTAATATTAGATCCATAAGTTCTTTCCAGGAGTCCTATTTTCGGGACATTTGGCCGTTGTGTCTTTGGTTTGGCTCTGCTGTTATTTTTACATGGTGTTAATGTGTTCCTGACATATTTCAGAGATCAGGCTTGTCATTTACTTTGAGGGGTCCCATGAATATCTCTCTTACACTTTTGAAATGAAATTTCAGAATTGAATCAAATTTATTGTTTCAATCAAAAGGGATTTGATTTACAGATGTCTGATCCCTTAAAACAGATCTAAAAAAAGAAAGCTTCCATCAACTTCAGTTCTTATTTTCTTGTGTCTTCCAAATGTGAATTAAGGATTTTATATAAGACTTTCTTATAAGAAATTCTACAAGACTTTTTGTGTTAGAACCATTGGTGCATGTTAAACTAAGTTTATTTGCTTATTTTTGAAGGCTGTTTCATCAGTATAATCCACAAGCAAGTTGTGTATACCGTTATAGATTTGATTATTGTTCAAAACAGCTTTTAATTGAAAAATTTATGTTATGGGTAGCCTGGAGCAAACTTAGATCCACATACCTATTATGTCCATAATTATGTGTCCATAATTTAATTTTTTAATTCCTTGTGCAACATTATTTTAAAAATTACTAGAATGGTTTTCTTCTTGGTTATTCATCTGAGTAACATAAAAATTATTGCTATTTAACTATTGGCACTTTTAGCAACTAAAAGCTTAAGAAAATTATTCACCCTTTTCCCACCTACTCCCACCTCCACCTACCAAAGCCACATCTAAAAAGGTCACAAAAGGAAACACACAATTCAAATTATCTCCATGCTATATCTGAGATTTACTTGGCCACAGATGTTTTAACTTACAGTTTGATCTGGCATAATATATACATTTAACAAGATCCTGTTTTGTCTTGCTTCTATAAACATTGAAGTCTGATAAAAGTGTATTGATTTTTCTGCTATTTAAGAGTTTTTGAACCAGTGCTTAAAGTGGATTTTCTCCAAGGCCTAACTTAACTGTTTCAGCTTTTGACAACAGTTATTTTGTAGGTGTGTGTACGTGTGTGTGCACATGCGCACACTTATACACTTGTCTGTGTATGCAAGTATATGTTTGTTTATGCTTGAAATGGATTAGAATGGCAAACCATTTTGTGGTCTGAAATATTGTACTTGCTAG